>NC_139945.1:25833492-25898492 GCF_963454915.1 Gymnoscopelus microlampas | reverse complement strand
GTTGTTGGGACATTGGTCATCCAGTGGTGGAAAACATTTTTAACTTAGTATCGATACTGCAATGTAGAAATACTCTGTTACTAAGTAAAAATGCAGAATTCAAAATGTACTTGAGTAAAAGTACAAAAGTATTGGTTTAAAAATGTAGGCTCCTTAAAGTACCAAAAGTAGAAAGTGCTCATTATGCAGAATGTCCCATTTCACAAGTTTTCAAATTTATAAGATTTATAACAATCTTTTGAAAATAGTAGATCTACAAGCTCACAATGCATCACATTGTGATGCATTGTGAGCTTGTAGATCGTCTATTTTCAAATGGCTGAAATGTATTATAGGGCTGAAGTGGGTAATGTATGTTTTGTAATAATAATTAAAATTAAGTAACTAGAAACTAAACTTTTCAAATAATTGTAGTTGAGTAAAAAGTGCAATATTTGCCTCTGAGATGTAGTGGAGTAGAAGTAAAAGTATTGAAAATTTTAAACACTCCAGTAAAATAAAAGTACCGAAGAAATGTACTCAAGTACCAGTACTTGAGTAAATGTACTTAGTTACTTTACACCACTGTAGGTGTCATGGGGTTCATGACAATTTTATGACTGGATGTTTCTTGCACAGCATGATTTCACAATAGGCCCATGCAGTAATCCCACTGTCAGAAGAGGTTTACATTTACCCTAGTAGGACAGCTACATAACATCGCCATCTGTTGGTTGAACCGCAGAGTTGAAACCAACAGCTGAATTATGTTGTGGAAAATATTCAGGTCAAAACTCCAGTCAATCAATGTAATATTCATCCAGTATGTCCTTAACTGTATTTATTGTTCAGGAGGATAAGCCCCTTGAGATGCATCATCATCTCGTTTTCGAGTGGGGTCATCAAGCACAACATACAAACCATGACAATACATGTCAAATAACGCAGTAGGCTATATTATAGTTTACATTTTAAAGTTTAAAAATTTCCCCCAGAAATGAGGCATTGATTATAAACATCTGTAACTGAGCGAGAAACACCAACACAATGTCTTGGTATATTGGACCTAATAATCACCCACACACTTTGGTGCAGCACATTGTTCTCTTCAGCTCTTAAACAGTCTAACTCACTGGTTCTCAACCTCGGGTCCTTGGGACCCACCAGGGGTCCAAATGGACCCTTAAAGGAGTAGTTCACCCCAAAAAATGACTTATTTTCTATCAATTACACACCTCATGAAGCCTTGAATTCATGGAGACTGTTTTTGTCAATAGACTTTGCCGGTCACCAAGTATTTTTTTAGGCAAACTACTCCTTTAACCCAGATCTCACACTTAAGAACTCAACACTCAAGATTTATAAAAAAAAATGTTCAAAAATAGCAGATGTACAAGCTCGCAGCATGGCACAAAGTGACGCACTGTGAGCTTGCACATCTGCTATTTTTGAATAGTCAATGCAAAACAAATCATTGACTAAAATGACACAGATGCTCTGTAACTCTGGAGTGTGTACAAATGGGAAAAAATGTACAAATGGAACAATTTGTACCAATGGAACAATTTGTACACTCTCAGAGTTAAATAAACACTTGAGGATTTAACAGTTTAGATTGGGGTTCCAGAGATAAAAAACCCAAACAGAATTAATCAAATGGGGGATCCGTGGCCTAATAATGCATATCATATCCTTTCTTAAATTAAAAGGTTTGAGAATCAACTTGGTCTAACAAGCAGCAGAAATGTGTGCAGTGCTACTAGGCCAGTTCTCTGAAGGCTTCTCTGCTGCATGCTGTCACGCATAGACTTCCTGAATGTAAGAGTTCCAGATGTGCTTTTGGCATTTCCTGCCTCACATCCTCCAAGAACACACTCACTCTCTGCTGCCTCTCCTTAAACTGGGGCTCGGCCGTGCCTTTCCATGACACCCCCAGCCCCACAAGCTCACTCATGGACCTTCTCAAACAACCCCTGTGTTTTTAATCGCTTCAGTTAAACATCCATGACGATTGCACAATTTTCTTTATAAGACAAGAAATATATAGTTGAAAACAATGTGTGTGTGTGGGGAGGGGGTGAGCCTCTCTCTCCGTGTCTCTCTCTCTCTCTCTCTCTGTCAGGTGGTGTCGGGGGGGATCAGACCCTGCAGCTTTGAGGTTTACTGGGGTCACCAGTGTTCTGTCATCAAAGTTTCCGTCCAGCCTGTCCTGTTCCCTGACATCAGCGTCCAAACAGGAAGGCTCACACAGAGGTGACACCATCCCCCTGGCTTTGGAAGGCTGTGAGGAACAGTCAAAACAAGCTCTGAAAAAGGAACACGTTCACTCATGGCAAAAAGAAAGTCATAAACCACTTGTGCTTCTTCTGTCTCACGACACTGGGAGACGTAATTATAAAAAAAAATGCTGCGTTGTTGACTTGTTTGCTTGTGTTTACATGTCGGAGTAGCCAGTCCCTGGTCAAAACGTACTGATTAAATGTGTAATTCACCACTGTTTGCGCTCCCAAACTCAATTAGCCTATTTGTTGCTTATTTAAGAACAAAACTCGTGTTGCTGTCTGTCCGGCGAGCTTGTTGCATCAGGCAACAAAACTTGAATGCCAGCTTCAGTGGATTAATAAAGAAATACTTTATTGCGATACGTAAAGCATTAGTCAGACTGAATGTATGCACACTCCACATTGGTATTAGCTTGGAATTAACTGTACAGGACTAGTTTTATTTTAGCAGGCGCCAGAGCCTTGACACAATGACAAACACAATGACACAGGCCGCATCGCTTTTACAGCATTCGACCTGCCGACGAAAATGTTTACAGTTAGGTGTGGACTCACTTTGTCTCTATTTGCTACTACTATGTACTGACTGCTATTGTGTGTGTGTGTGTGTGTGTGTGTGTGTGTGTGTGTGTGTGTGTGTGTGTGTGTGTGTGTGTGTGTGTGTGTGTGTGTGTGTGTGTGTGTGTGTGTGTGTGTGTGTGTATATTTGTATACATGTTTACTTTTCTTTTCCTATCATTACAGCTGTTTATCAATGTTATTACCACACTGCTGCCATGTCCAAAAGAGATAAACAAAAGTATTATTTTTACTCTTATGTACCTGTACACAAGAAGACATAACAATAAAGAACCTTGAACCTTGGATTCTCAGGGTAGAACATTTACCCTTTTCCAGCACCCAAATAGTCCAGGGTAGAATTTACTGGATACAAGTACGGAATTCCTACGCTATACAACTGACCAGCAGGGTATAGAGGAGGAAAGCACTGGAGAACACAGAACTATTGTGTCCTGGGCCACATTAGTTGGCTGGTAAAGTGGGATGGGGGGGGGGGGGGGTCTGAGACTCACAGAAATGATCTACAGTAGGGATCGGCAGTAGGGCTAGGCGATATGGACAAAATCAAATCAAGTCATTATATATTTTTTACCAAATACCTCAGTATTGATATTGTGACGACAATATCGTATCGTGAAGATAATATTAATAAGTAGGGTGTCCATAGCTTTAGAGGGCCCGCCTGGGAAAACCAAAGGTCCGAGGTTGCCAGGTTTGATTCCAGGCTGCGTCGAGGTGTCCCTGAGGAAGACACTTAACCCCTAACTGGCTGCTCCTCCATAGCGCCCACCGCTCCTGTCACTTAGGATGTGTATGCAAATACCACAACGGAGAGTGGACTATATTGTTTATTATTATTATTATTATATCTAAAATGTGGAAGGTATCTCACATGATCACGATATTGATGTAACTTCAATATCGTCTCTGTCGGGTGGAAAACTCATACGTCCAAAACTAACTTTTCAGGATTCAAATGAAAAAAGGATCAAAAGTAGCAGATCTACGACGCGTTTCGAACTTGTAGATCTGCTACTTTTGATGCTTTTGTGTGACGCTGTGAAATGATCAAGCAGGGCGTTAATTTACAGAAAAACAGAAAAGGTTTCTGCCCGACAGCAACGACATACTGTATTGCCCCGTATAAGCAGTCATCATCCGTAGATCTCGTTTTCCACCCAGCCGGCGTGGCGGCTGCTGCGGTGCTGCTGCTGTCGACTCTGCTGCTGCCTGCAGGTCTCGTAGATGTCGTTGGTCACGAAGCCGCTCTCGCTCTCCGTGCCGGACACGTTCTCATAGTCGCCACACTGGGTGGTGGCGGTGTCAGTGGAGGAGGAAACGCAGAAGGTCATCCTTTTGATGTCTGCCGCCGACACGACGCCAGAGGCCAGAGCTCCGGTGTGCTGGAGCTTGGTGATGTCACTGAAAGCGTAAGGTCCCTGTGCTGGGCCGGGTGGCGCGGTTGTTGACATCCAGGGTTCTGTGGCGGTGGGATAGCCGTCCGTCTCTGCCTTCCTCCTATAGATATGGAAGAGATGACACCATGTCACGTGAAACATCACACATTTAATTTCAAGATCATCACAATACTTCTTGGTTTGTAGCCTTCAGTAAAAAATGAATATGTTCTCCAAATTAGTAATGAAGCCCGATGTTTTCAGCTACTGTAGTGTGTGTGTGTGTGTGTGTGTGTGTGTGTGTGTGTGTGTGTATGTGTGTGTGTGTGTGTGTGTGTGTGTGTGTGTGTGTGTGTGTGTGTGTGTGTGTGTGTGTACACATATAGGTCTGCCACAAATACCCCACTACATCTGTTTGCGTGCACCCCCCAGTTTGTTTCCAAGAACAAAATGCATATATTAGCATATATTATCAAGAACATTGTGGGCGCCTGGAGCTACATTTATGGGCCGTGGTTACATAATAGCACATAGACACTCACATGATGTTTTAAGACCGTTTGATGTAGGCCTATGGGACCAGTAGCTTGAGGCTCCCAACTTCACTGATGCATAAATAGATAACAAATATGTGCACACGGGTATGCACAGCGGTTGTTTTTTTGTTTGTGTATTACTAGCAATGAGGGGATTTCTATTCAGTTATTATGGTCATTTATCTCCAAGTAATCAAACTGTGTTTTTGTCAAAGATCACCTCATATTGTTTCTTATTACTTTTTTTGTTGCAACAAACACATTTATCATCCTGAATACCCATTTAAAACCACCACCAACCACCGCCTGGAACACATCAATAAATATAATCTATTAGACAAAATGGAGACTATTTCGCTTCTGGAAATGGATGCCTGGCTTACATATTGCCAAAATGATCTTCTTTTGTCCGCCCCAACACATTGGTAGGCAAGCATGTCAATCCACAATATACTAGGATAGGATAGGATAGGGCAGTGGTGGAAGTACTCAGATATTTTACTTAAGTAAAAGTAGCAATACTACAATATAAAAAATACTCTGTTACAAGTAAAAGCCTGTGTTCAAAATGTTACTCGAGTAAAAGTACAAAAGTATTGGCATCACAATATAAGTACTAAAATGTTTTAAAATAGCAGATCTACAAGCTCACAAGTATTTCTACACTGTAGTATTGCTACTTTTACTTAAGTAAAATAGAGTACTTCTTCCACCAAAAGCAAAGCAAAGCAAAGTTTGTTGTTTACCCAGGGTGTCGGACTAAGCACGAAGCTTGTTTCCAGCCGGACCCTGCATGGAAGCCTTGCTCAAGGGCTATTCAGCGGTGATTCATGATTGATGTGATGAATTGGGGAATCGAACTAGGGACCTTCCGGTATCAAGGCCGCCCCTCTAACCACTAGGCCACCGCTGCCAAGGAGTTTACTTGTACATCAAGCCGCCTCACGCTAGGGAAACAGGACATAGGCTCCTGAACTGTGGCCCACATGGCACAGGAAGCATTGGTCTCCACGGCTACTTACTTTGTAGGTACCGTTTTCCGTGGTGGAAAAAGTACCGAAAATGTTTTACTTAAGTAAAATTATCAATACTGCAATGTAAAATACTCTGCTACAAGTAAAAGTCTGGAATTCAAAATGTACTTGAGTAAAAGAACAAAAGTATTGGTATCAAAATGTACTTAAAAGTACCAAAAGTAGAAAGTACTCATTATGCAGAATGTCCCATGTCACAAAGTTTTCAAATGTATGAAAACGTTTTGAAAATAGCAGATCTACAAGCTCACAATGCGTCACGATGCTAGCATTGTGAGCTGCTAGTTCTGCTACTTTCAAATGGCTGAAATGTTCACAGGGCTGAAGTGGTTTTGTAATAATAATCAAAATCTACAAAGTAACTAAAGTTTTCAAATAATTGTAGTGGAGTAAAACTACAATATTTGCCTCTGAGATGTAGTGGAGTAGAAGTAAAAGTACCGAAAATTGGAAATACTCCAGTAAAGTGAAAATACCTCAAAATTCTACTTAAGTACAGTACTCGAGTACATGTACTTAGTTACTTTACACCACTGCAAGCAGGGATACATCGGGTACTAGTCTTTATAGTTTTTCGGTATGACTTGGCCAAGCATTGAACCCATGACCCAGGACACTCTAACCACGAGGCCACTGAGCTGACCGACATACTTACTGATTCAGAACAGCATCATGCTATTTGGGGTGATGGTGTTTTTTTCAGTGGTGTAAAGTAACTAAGTACATTTACTCAAGTACTGTACTTAAGTGAAATTATGAGGTATTTTTTACTTTACTGGAGTATTTACAATTTTCAGTACTTTTACTTCTACTCCACTACATCTCAAAGGCAAATATTGTACTTTTTCTCCTCTACAATTATTTGACAGCTTCAGTTACTTTGCAGATATACATTATTATATTATAAAACCTACATTAACCACTTTAGCCATATTTTATACATAGGCTATTTGAAAATAGCCGATTTACAAGCTCACAAGGTGAGCTTGTAGATCTGCTATTTTCAAACACTTTAATACTTTTACTTTTGGTACTTTAAGTATATTTTGATGCCAACACTTTGGTACGTTCACTCAAGAAACATTTTGAACACAGGCCTTTTACTTGTGTAACAGAGTATCATTATATTGTGGTATTGCTACTTTTACTTAAGTAAAATACTACTTTTTCCGCCACTGTGTTTTGTTTGTACCTCTTAGCCACCCGTTTGTAGCAGAAGAACGCCGTGACAACCACCAGCAGCAGCAGGACAGGGATGGTGGCGTAGAGGACGTAGGACAGACGAATACTGTTGTCTGACAGGGACACTGCAGGGGAAAACACATTACTGGCCATTACTTCACTTAACCACTTGAACCCTAGCGTTTCCCTATTTTTGGGCATGTCATAATAGGTCATAAAATTCAGCAGAAATATAGGCAAAAATAGCCGATCTGCGAGCTAACGTGTCGCAACGTGACACGTGGTGAGCTTGTAGATGTGCTATTTCTGTCGAAGAGATTTGGCGCAGAGGGGAAATTAGAAGCAGACCAATTACAGAGCCCCGGGGGGGACCCCGGTCAACTAAGTATATAGGGTTTTAGTGTGGATAAGCCTCATTTATACTTAGTCATACAACTGTGTTGCTCAACAAAAATAAACTGACTTTCAGCTACTTTTCAGGTGAAAGTTCAACTGAAGTTCAGCTGAAGTTTTCAGTTGAAAGTTAGTTACTTTAGTCAGTTACTCTGGCAGCCGGTTCGTTCGACAAAGTATAAATCAGGCTTCAGTTCTCTGGAAGAACTAGGGTTCACCATTCAGTCATTTTCTATCATCTTTTACTGGGGAAACAAAGAGCATATCCTAAATAAATAAATAAATATCAAGCATCAAAAGGTGAAAGATGAGAGTTTTTTTTCTCTACCTGACGGCTCAAGCAGTCCTTTTTTTATCCTCTCATCACTTTCTGTGGTAGACAGTAAACGTGGCCTCAGTGACGGAACTGGGTCATGGAGAAATGAGATGAGCATCATCAGAAACACTTTCATTTGTACACAAATGAACCTTGTTGGAGCCTGACAAGTGACTGAGCAAACAACGACGTTGGAGCCTGACAAGTGACTGAGCAAACACACACGGGAATAAAGAATGTGGGAGGATAAAAATAAACTGAAGACATGATTGAGCATAATTGTTGGTATTTAGCACAGTACCCTGTGGACCGCAAAAAAATAGCATTTCGCGTATAGTGACAATTAAAACCTTCTGATTCTATTTCCTTCGTCGATAAAGTCAACTACGATGGAGATGGAGCTGAATAACAAGTCAGTAAATAGTAAATCTTCTTTACTTTAACATACTTTTCAGGATTCAAATTCAAAAATAGCAAAAGTAGCAGATCTACAAGCTCAAAATGCATCGCTTCGCGTTGTGTTTTGCGCTTGGGGATCTGCTACCTCTGATGTTTTTGTGTGACGCTGCAGTATGATCAAGTAGGCAGTAGGGCGTTCATTTATGAAAAAAACAAAAAAAATGTTGAAATATGGAGATTAGAGGTTTAGAGGAAATTGTGAATGATTAGATTTGTGGAAGTTTATACATTCTTGAATTTGGTATAAACCGAAATATCACCGCTGTGGTGTGGAAACCTTGTATGTCCCAAACCATTCCTTCTTTATTAGTATTTTTAAAGTGTTTAAAAATAGTGAAAATAGCTGATCTACAAGCTTGCGATGATCTGCTATTTTCACTACTTTTGTGTGGTGAAGTAGGCCATTAATTTACGAAAAATATGGAGATGTGAGGTTTCTGCCTGACAGCAACGATTATGTGAGAGGTTATGTAACAGAGGACCTCTGTCTATTTTGACCACTAGAGGGCTTCCTTCACATAGACCTAGTGGAACAACAAAGAGACATGGAGAAAGGCTGATGAGGAACTGTGATGCAATGGTTTCTACTGACCTTTCCTTGGTCCAAGTACAACCAAATGACCGATCCTTCAGGCTACCTACAGTATGATTGTCTGTCTACTTTCTCAGATATATGATGCACAAATACATGAAACATTGTGTGTTGTACAGGAGCCTACCTGGTTGTACCGTGTTCCCCGCCACTGTAAATACTGGCAGTCTTTCTGTAAAAATGCAAAGATTGCAAGGATGTTAGTTACTGAGGCCTCATTCAGTAAACTATAGTCTTTCTTGATACATAGGCAGCAGGTGGTATAAGCAGTGGTGGAAGAAGTACTCAGATATTTTACTTAAGTAAAAGTAGCAATACCACAATATAAAAATACTCTGTTACGAGTAAAAGGCCTGTGTTCAAAATGTTACTTGAGTAAAAGTGCAAAAGTATTGACATCAAATATACTTGAAGTACCAAAAGTAAAAGTAGTAATATTTGAAAATAGCAGATCTACAAGCTCACAACGCGTTGCGATGTGACACGTTGTTGAGCTTGTAGATTGGCTATTTTCAAATAGACTATGTATAAAATAGGGCTGAAGTGGTTAATGTCTGTTTTATAATATAATAATTTATATCTGCAAAGTAACTAGTAACACATTTCAAATAATTGTAGTGGAGTAAAAGTATAATATTTGCCTCTGATGTAGTGGAGTAGAAGTGAAAGTATTGAAAATGGGAAATACTCCAGTAAAGTAAAAATTCCTCAAAAGTGTACTTAAGTACAGTACTTGAATAAATGTACTTAGTTACTTTACACCACTGGGTAGAAGTATAGATTTTTATTTAAGTAAAAGTAGCAATAGAGCACAATATAGAAATACTCTGCTGCAAGTAAAAGTCTAAATTAAAACTGCATTAAAATGTTTGGTGAAAGTACTGGCAGACATAAATATAAAAGTAGTCATTATGCAGAATGGCCCATTTCTCATTCTCACAGACCTTGTGACTGAACATCACTGGACTGCAGCGCTTATTTAATTATTACGTCATTCTGAAATCTCCAAGAAGCATTCCCTGCAGTTCCATGTTTATTGCGGCCTGGTGTAAACATTGCATGTCCACAACCGTTCCTTTTTTATTATCATTTTAAAAAGATCTTAAAGCAGCACTATGTAGCTTTTTTTAATGAACAAAATGTCATTTTGTCCAATCTGTATGGTAGAGTATGTTAACACAATATAACTAATACAATTGGGGTGGTTGTATTTCGTCTTATTTTGAGACATTTAGATCGTGTCAAAGGTTATGCCTCACCTATAGACACAGGATCTGACACGGATTTTGACCTGACGGTCAAGATTCAATTTACCCCCTGAGCAAGCAGGCACGCTCTACTAGCTCAATTCGCTCAATTTCAGCACTTGTGCAGGAAACCAGGGTTATCCGTGGTAGAAGAGGAAAGTTACATAGTTACACAGTTAAAATAATGGAGGGGAAAAAAGCAGATCTACTACATTACATTACATTACATTACATTACAGTCATTTAGCAGACGCTTTTATCCAAAGCGACTTACAATAAGTGCAATCAACATAGGTAGGGAACGAAAACTCCTAATCACCTAATTTTAAGTGCATTTTCTGCAAAAACAAGCAACCAAGAGTATACCTAGCGCTAAGGTAAAAGTGCAATATATCAGCTACCTATTTCCTTAAACAGATGAGACAAAATAACTACATCAAATGAGCAGGAGCTAATACAAATAATTGTATTGACTAAACAAGATCCAATAAACAATACAACAATAAAACAAGCATTCGTACAACTAGTTAACAACAAGTAGGCCAGGCAAAGAGGAAGGCTAGTGTTTCCTGAAGAGGTGGGTTTTCAGCCTGCGGCGAAAGATGGGCAGTGACTCTGCTGTCCTGACATCAGTGGGAAGTTCATTCCACCACTGTGGGGCCAGAACAGAAAAAAAGTCGTGACCGTGTGGATCGCCCAGAAGGACCCTTGAGTGACGAGGCAATCAGTCGCCCCGAGGGGAGCAGACCGAAGTGGTCGGGCAGGGGTGTAGGCATCGACCATAGCCCGGAGGTAAGAAGGAGCTGTTCCTTTCACTGCCCTATAGGCTAGTACCAGGGTTTTAAACTGGATGCGAGCCGCTACGGGGAGCCAGTGTAGAGAACGGAGAAGGATAGTTGTGTGTACTAGCTCACAACACGTGGTATCGCGTGGTATCGCAACGACGGGGTCCATGGCACTAAAATGTTTTCAGATGTAGGGGTCCTGCGGGAACCAAATGGACCCGCGTACATGTCCATGTGGTTCCATTATGTACACTCCTCGTGGTCAGTGGTGTAATTGGCACTCAAGTACTGTACTTAAGTACAATTTTGAGGTATTTTTACTTTACTAGAGTGTTTCCAATTTTCAGTACTTTTACTCTTACTCCGCTACATCTCAGAGGCAAATATTCTACTTTTACTCCACTGCAATTATTTGAAAACTTTAATTAGATTTTGGTAGATTGGTAGATTTTGATTATTATTACAAAACATACATTAACCACTTCAGCCCTGTATACATTTCGGCCATTTGAAAATAGCCGATCTACAAGCTTACAATGTGAGCTTGTAGATCTGCTATTTTCAAAATGATTTTATTTGAAAACCTGTGAAATGGGACATTCTGCAGAACAAGTACTTTCTACTTTTGATACCAATACGTTTTGTACTTGTACTCAAGTAAAATTTGAACTCTTAAATTTGGACTTTTACTTGTAGCAGAGTATTTCTACATTGCAGTATTGATACTTCTACTTAAACAAAAAATGTACTTTTTCCACCACTGCTCGTGGGGCCAGGAACAACAGCACGTGGAAGGCACGGTGGTCTAGTCACTCACCTTCTGGGTATTTGCACACATAGTTGTTCTTGGAGTTGCAGTTGTCGTCGTTCCAGTGGAACAGGAAGTGGCCTTCCTCGTCGGGCGGTGCAGAGGGCTGGTGGTACAGCACCGCACACATCTCTCGCCCGCAGGACGGCTCGTCCCAGTGCCAGTTCCTGCAGGAAATTGGATTGAAAATGACGTCTTTGATGTTACTCTCAATGGGATCGTTTAGGTTTTTCACAGTGTTATGAAATCTGCCATGTTCTTATGACCACATGAACCCCAGCGCGGTAGTTCTCAAACCTTTTTGTGCCAATTGAAATGTTTTTGGCCACGGAGACCCCCATAGGAAAATGTGTAGTGCCAGGGACACATCAACAGAAGTGTGCTTGTAGATCTGCTATTTTTGAATAGCCAACATATAAATGGATAAAGTGGTTAAAATGATTGTGATGCTGTATTAACACATTTTTATTGGGGACCCCCTGGAACCTCCCCAAGGACCCCAGGGGATCTGGACCTCACTTTGAAAACCATTGCCCTAGCGTGCTCATTCTGGGGGGGGGGGGGGGGGGGGCGTTAAGGCAAAAATAGAGATCTACAAGCTCAATGCAAGGCGATCTTGTAGATTGGATATCTTTTTAGGTGTGGAGGGGAGAAATGGAGGGGACCAAGTACAGAGCTTTGCATGGGGACCATGGTCAACTAAGTATAGTTGGTTAATTGTCCAATAATTAAGAAATTGTCATAATAAACATTCCACTCTGCAACACACTGTACACATTCCTTTACTGTATGCCCAAGTATTAATAAATAGTGGGTCAAACTAAGGGGGATGTATGGCATTTATGATGTGTCTGTATTCATTGTCTGTTTATTGTTTATTCAGATCCCCATTAGCTCAGGAAAAAGCAACTCTTCCTGGGGTCGGCAACATAAAAGGCAAAACTAAAATAGAACATGCACTATCCATCCTAACATGATACATAAGTTAATTGTGATGGGTCAGGTCTTATGCCAACAAGCACAAAGCATCATCCCCAAATGCACGCCATCCGTCCCTCCACCCTCTCCCATCCACAACTCCCACAAAGCCTTCACTGAAATGATATGTATACACTGTGGGGAAAGCTTTCTGAGAAAATAGCAGATCGGCTATTTTCAGCAAAAGCTTTCCCCACAATAATAGAAAAACAGAAAAGACACCTAGCATAGAGCCCTGAGGAACTACGGGCAACCATATGTGGTAATACCAACCACTACTCCATAGGTATCCTACAATGTATCATGGATGTGGATTGTACACATTTATGTAGGCCTACCTATGTCTGAAAGTGATTGAAAGTGAAAGTGAGTGAAAGCGAATCAAAAAAGTGTGACTCCCAACCCTCCTTCAAAACCACCATAAAAGAGCACCTGTCTGTAATTTGTAACTGGACCTATACAAGTCTTCTAGCTTCTCAAAATAAATGACCACCCACTGTTTTTCTGCAAAGATACTTTTACTGCGCTTAGTATTGATGAGGTCTTGTATAGTATTGTATGTCTGTATATATGTCTTGATGAATTGAACACAAAGGACCACAATGGAAACAAGCCCTCAGGGCTTTTTGCGTTATCCTTTTAGCATTATTGTATAACTGTACCTCTGTACTTTTTGCAAACTGTTAATAAAGTATTCAATCAATCAATCAATCAATCAATCAATCAATCAATCAATCAATCAATCAATCAATCAATCAATCAATCAATCAATCAATCAATCAATCAATCAATCAATCAATGAAGAGTGTGAAAGATAGATGTTGACAAATATGTGAGAAAAAAATGTGTTTGGTGAATCTTTTACTTATAATAATATTCTCCTTGGGTTAGAGTCAGGGTTAGATCACCATTTCTATTTGGCTTGTTTTGTGGGCTTCATTCACTCAATTACATGCATGGTTAGGTAAAGATTGGACGGAGAAACCATGCAATTATTAGACTCTTGTCTTGTCATTTAAACCACTTTATCCATTTATATGTTGGCTATTCCTACATAGCAGAATACAAGTTCACAGTGCGTCACTTCGTGCCACACTGCGAGCTTGTACATCTGCTATTTTTGGTAATTTTTGAAAAATATCGGAAATGTTTGGAAGATTCTAGTTTTTTTGTACACAAATCTTCGCTTCTGGGGGTCCCTGGACTCCCTGGTACAAAACATTTTCAGAGGGTGGTCCATGGCCAAATATTTATATTAACCTGGGGGTCCTTTGCACAAAAAAGTTTGAGAACTGCTGGTATAAACAACTTGAACTTGGCCCTGCTCCCATCCAGCCAGCAGTGGTGGAAAAAGTACTCAACTGTTTTACTTAAGTAAAAGTATTAATACTGCAATGTAGAAGTACTCTGTTACAAGTAAAAGTCCGGAATTAAAAATGTACTTGAGCAAAAGTACAAAAGTATTGGTATCAAAATGTACTTAAAGTACCAAAAGTAAAAGTACCAAATGTTTGAGAATAGCAGATCTACAAGCTCACAACACGATGCGACGCGTTGTGAGCTTGTAGATCTGCTATTTTCAATAGCCTAGGTATAACATAGGGCTAAAGTGGTTAATGTGTGTTTCATAATGTAATAATTTACATCTGCAAAGTAACTGGTAACTAAAGTTTTCAAATAATTGTAGCGGAGTAAAAGTACAATATTTACCTCTGAGATGCAGTGGGATAGAAGTAAAAGTATATAGACAATTGGAAATACTCCAGTAAAGTAAAAGTACCTCAAGATTGTACTTAAGTACAGTACTTGAGTAAATATACTTAGTTACTTTACACCACTGCCAGCCAGTAGTGCTGAAGGAGAGTACGCACAGTGTAAAGGTATAACAAACTCAGTGTAAACAACAACCTGAACTTGGCCCTGCTCCCGTCCAGCCAGTAGTACTGCGATGGACACGCCGGGGGGCTGCTGCTCCCAGACGCCCGGTGGCGCTGCGGGCTTCGCCTCAGGCCGATCCAGAAGTCTCCGTCCCCGGCCTGCAGCTGCTGTATGAACCTCTCGATCAGCCTCTGCTCGCTGTCCGTCTCGATGCTGAGCAGGTCCCCTCCGTCCTGCCTGCAGGCCTGCCGGGCATCCTCGAAGGTCAGCCTGCGCCTGCTGTCCTGGATGTAGGACACCTTGTAGCACGGACGCTCCGTCCCTCTGCGACAGATCCTCTGGCCTGGATGCATGGACGGACGGACGGACGGACGTCCCACATAGGTGGAGCAACAGTTAATCCAGCTAATCCATTCAATCGATTATAGAAAAATGATCAATCATTTATGAAAATAATCTATTAATAATCGACCCCTATAATGGGCATGTCGTTGTAGACGAAAAGTCTCAAAAGAGTAAACAAAACAGTAAAAATAGCCGATCTACTGTACAAGCTCACAACACGTCAATGCGTTGTGACTTGTGAGGTTGCACTGTAGATCTGCTACTTTCACTATTTTTGCATGAAACCATTGTGCAACAGAGTATGAATTAAAATAACAAGTGGTTAATCGCTTCATTGGTTATAAAGAATTAGAAAAATACATAGAAACATATATTGCTTCTCAATTGTTCGATTAGGAAAGCAATCAGTAGAATAATCTGTAAGAAAATAATTGATAGTTGCAGCCCTCTACACTCACATTAACACATGTGAAAAGGAAAGGATAGATTGCTGAATGCGTTTTTATTTAGTTTCTCAAGACTGTTGAGGGACCCAACATTGGGTGCAGGGGTAAATGAAGACTATGAATTAATATAAGAACATCTTCTGGGTATGCTTCCTTTGCAAGCAAGCTAAAAAACATGACTAATAATTACATGTCTGAAACACTATCTTGGCTTGGATCTATCATTAGTATGTCTGTTTGATATTACAATATCTCATGTATTTCATATTATGCGCTGCGAGGCGTTGTGAGCTTGTAGATCGGCTATTTTTTGGCAAAGTGGTTTGGTGTAGAGGGAAAAAGGAACAAACTAACTAGAGCCAAAGGTCAAGTTTACTAAGTATTGAGGGTTAAATGTCTGAAATAAACAAAAACTATTAATTTACACAACACTGATAGTCGATGAAACTATCTGTGAAATCTATGACAAAGTTTAATCTGCAGCACAATTTTATACAACATGTAGTGGGGGTCCCTGCTTCCTCTCTCAGCTATTGGGGTCCTTGGCCTGGAAAACGTTGAAGGCCCCTGGCCTGCTCTATAGCTTATGTCCCTATGTGCACCGCAGAGCATCTGGTTTAGCCTACACACAATGAAGGCGTCGTAAATAATGAAGCCATTAAATCAATGCTCTTGCTTCAGAAAACAAAACCCAGTGGTGGAAAAAGTACTTGCATGTTTTTACTTAAGTAAAAGTATCAATACTGCAATGTAGACATACTCTACACGTACAAAGTCTAATCAAAATTTACTTGAGTAAAAGTACAAAGTATTGGTATAAAAATGTACTTAAATTAAAGTACCAAAAGTAGAAAGTACTCATTATGCTTTTCACAAGCTTTCAAATGAATACATATCTTTTGAAAATAACAGCTATGCATTGTAGATCTGCTATTTGTATTGTATATGGCTAGGGCTGAAGTGGTTATGGTAGGCCTTGTAATAATAATACAAATCTACAAAATAACTAGTAGCTTATACAGTTTTCAAATAATTGTAGTGGAGTAAAAGTATTATATTTTCCTCTGAGATGTAGTGGAGTAGAAGTAAAAGTACTGAACATTGGAAATGCTCCAGTAAAGTAAAAAATAACTCAAAAGTTAACTTATGTACAGTACTTGAGTAAATGTACTTAGTTACTTTACACCTCTACAAAACCTTTGCCCAGATTATTTCCCTAACCTATACGTTCAATGTGAGATCATAGCAGCCTTAGTTCTATTATTTTGAGAAAGCAAATGTTCAAAATCGAACTTTAAATTCAGCCGAGTTTGACTTTGACCCACATCATGTGCTGTTTTGTTTTGTTTGTTGATCGTCTTTCGAAAGTCAAAAGGCCTATAACCTCTAGGCAATATATTTCACCATATAATAATGTAAACAGAACACATTGAAATGATCATACATTTAATAAAAGAAAACGATATTAACTGATTAATTTTACAACACAAAAAACACTACAAAATCCCTAGCCCTGAAACATGACTGTCATATCATGACAGTCATGGATGAACTTCAACATATTGTCTGCACTTTCTCAGTTTACGGCTTGTACATCTACATGAACGTTCACATTTCCAATATAAAGTGCTTACCCCATGGCCACAGATATTTCAATTATGTACGGACTCTCAAAACTACCTGCCTGTTCCCGTATTGTTCAATAAAAAGCATTTTAATCCGATTGGTGGCCATTTTCTCCGTATTTTTGCCATTCGTATTTAACAACGCGACCCTATCGGCTGGGAGGTGTATTGCACGCTGATACATTATAACTCTATAAGAAAATGGCCACCAATCGGATTACAATGCTTTTTATTGATCAATATGGAAGATACGGGTACTTCTAAGAGCCCGTGCATAATTTTAACATCCGTGGTCATGGGGTAAGCACTTTATATCTGAAATCAAAACCTTTATGCACATGAAAGGGATAAAGTGCAAACACCAGGTTGAAGTGCATCCATGACACAGTCACGACAGATGACCGTCTTGTGATCCATGGCTACAACAAAATCCCCGTCTTTGAAACAAAGTAACCTATATTTAAAAAAACAGCCTGATATTGATACTAAATACTAAAACTAAAAAACACGCTCATAGCTGTGTCACACTTTCCGTTAGTTTTTCGGCTAGTTTGTCCGCAGTTCTTACCGTTTATTTTAGACGCGGATGATCCAGGGTGGAAGAAGACGGCGATAACGGTGCCGAAGAGTTTCATAAAATCCATTTCTACATTGTTGTGTTCGTTGCGGTCAGTAATATACATTCAAATATGCACTCATTATGTATGTAAACTGCTGTTTTCCAGGCTCTCTGTGGCAGTTATTGTGGATCAGAGAGAGACTGGCTTCAGCAGGGAGCAGTTAGGAGCGGTTGTCCAATCACGGCGAGGTGGACTGGTTGAGGTATGCATAGGCTGCTGGTTGCTATCGGCTTGAAAGCCCGTATGTCCAAAATTAAAGCGTTACTTTTCAGGGAATGAAAACGAAAGTACATGTGTTCCAATCAGTGGTGTAAAAAGGAATCCAATTTTTACTCAAGTAAAAGTATCAACAGTGGTGGTAAAAGTACACATTTTTTTTTAAACTTAAGTTAAAGTATCACTGTACTGCAATGTAGAAATACTCTTACAAGTGAAAGTCTGGAATTCAAAATGTACTTGAATAAAAGTACAAAATGTTTGGCATCAAAATGTACGTAAAGTACCAAAAGTAAAAGTACTCATTAGGCTATGCAGAATGTCCCATCTCACACTTTTTCAAATGTATAAAATGTATTTTAAAAATCCTTTGAAAATAGCAGATCTAAAAACTCACAACATGCAGATTGGCTATTTTCAAATTGCCTGAGATGTAGTGGAGTAGAAGTAAAGGTATTGAAAATTGGAAGTAGGCTTACTCCAGTAAAGTAAAAAAAAAAAAAAGATGAACCTGTGTTTCCAATGGAATGAATGGATCCAATGTAGTTCTAATTATTTAGTCACAAGCTCTTTGTTGTCAACTAAATAGCCTCTTTGGCTTTGCATTGGTTCAGTAGGCCTATTCATAAAACCTGCACAGACACACATTGACATTAAACACCATTGACTTCCCCTTAAAATATCACACTAGCTTGTAGATCAGCTACTTTTGCTACTTTTGTGTGACACTCCTATATGACAAAGTAGGGCATTCATTTAATGACATAAAAAGTTGAAATATGGAGATACAAGGTTTCTGCCAGACAGTATGGCTTCTGGTGGGTGGGTGTGTGCTCACAACAGAGATATATAACTTATAACCTTATATAGTTATGGCTAAGAGATAATGCATTTGACATTAGCCTACTGTATATCTTATCTCTCCTTTTCTCCCCCATAAGGTTACATCCCATCTTCATTGTCCTCCCTACACACAATTATACCAAACATGACATTTCCCTTTAAGCAGTGGAATTTTATATGGGATGAATGGAGTCCTCTGTGGTGACATGACTAGTGTCCAAAAATATAGACAGATCTCTCTCTCTCTCTCTGTCTGTCTGTCTGTCTGTCTGTCTGTCTGTCTGTCTGTCTGTCTGTCTGTCTGTCTGTCTCACACACGCACGCACACGCGCGCACACACACGCACACGCACGCAGGCACGCACGCACGCACGCACGCACGCACGCACACACACACACACACACACACACACACACACACACACACACACACACACACACACACACACACACACACACACACACACACACACACACACACACACACACACACACACACACACTGGGGGAAAAAACAGAAAACTATGAAGCAACAGAATATTTCATCAGGCAGACTGAACTTCAAACAGAGTGTTGTGGGACATTAAAAGCCTGGCTCCATATTTTTTCCCCTCATTGTCCTCCTCCATAGCAAAATATCTGCTGGTCTGCTGTGCAGAAGTGGAAAGTAACTAAGTACATTTACTTAACCACTTAAACCCCATATGGTTTACAGGAGTCCCTCAGGGCTCTAATAGTGTATTTTCAGTTTTTTTTTCAAATGTATTTTCTGCTATTTTCTGTGAAAGCTTTCCCCGCGATACGGACGCTGGGGTTTCATTGGTTAGGGTTAGGTACAACTTTTTGAGGTATAGGCTACATTTACTTTTAGACCTCAGATGATTTTTATTTTACTTTATTTTATTTTACTTTTTATTTGACATCTTTAGTAAGTAGTTACTATGTAGATTTTTGATTATTAATACAAAACCTCTGTAGCCTACTTCAGCTATTCGAATGTTGTGAGCTTGTAGATCAGATATTTTATTGGATAAAAATACACATTTTGAAATATCTTCAAACAATGTGTTTATGAGTATACTTTCACTTTTGGTACTTTAAGTACATTTTGATGCCAGTACTTTTGTACTATTACTTGAGTAAAACTTTGAATACAGGACTTAAGAGACCACTTTTACGGGACACTATTTCTACCTTGTGGTATTGCTACTTTTACTTAAGTAAAGTGAATACTTCTTCCACTGTGATTCAGTTCAAGTTTATTGGTCACATGACTGCTTGTGGCTGATGTGAGCTGTGTGGAAAACTCTAGTGGTGTCTTTAAAACCCCGCTGTTCCAGTAAAAGGCTGTCCCACCATGGGACATGCTCCAACAATGGACCCATGGGTCCATTCACTTTCCTATTTTTATTTATGTTTCCCATACATCTTTCTTTCTTTTTCCTTTATTTATTCAGTGAAGCCCATTGAGAGCAAGCTCTCTTTTTCAAGGACGCCCTGATCACAGCATATAAAACACAATATAGTGAAAAACAATAACAAACATTTGAACCACATTAAAACGTCACAGATGCAAATACATACAGTATATAGGGTTACATGAAACAGGTGCAGTCACTATGTGTCCTCAAGAAGCAACCTAAACCAGTTTCAGAGAGTCCTGAAGTTTGTTCCATTTGTGTGGAGCATAATAAATGTAAAATGATTAAATTATAATTATAATTAATTATTGTTATATATTACATACTATTGAATTATTTTGACTTGTCTTGTCTTTTTAATTTTCACCTATAATGACTTGCCTGAAATAGGGACTCCAGGTTGAAAGTTGTTCAAATAAACACTCTTGGATTTGACAGTGTATGGTCTTATAGGCTTCTACTTTGCCCGTAATCCTGCCTGTTGAGATGATCTGTTTATAATTGTGACACATTTGAGGACAAATCTGAGGACAATCAGATATTTATGGTCACTATTGTCAGATCTGAGGATGCACACACACACACACACACACACACACACACACACACACACACACACACACACACACACACACACACACACACACACACACACACACACACACACACACACACACACACACACACACACACACACACACACACACACACACACACACGTGCCCGGAGGGTGTGCATGCATAGAGTGTGTGTTGCATAGGAACAGGAAGAGGAACAGGGGAGCTCTTTTTTCAATGCCATATTTCCTGTTCGTCCCTTTGGCCCTGTTTCCAGGCATTGCCAATGTCTCTCTCTCTCTCTCTCTCTCTCTCTCTCTCTCTCTCTCTCTCTCTCTCTCTCTCTCTCTCTCTCTCTCTCTCTCTCTCTCTCTCTCTCTCTCTCTCTCTCTCTCTCTCTCCAGAGAACTAAAACAATCCCATTTAAGTCGCTGGTTGTGAAAGTCATTGCAGTGTGCCTCATGTTACGCGACACAGATGATTTCCATCTGTACAGTAGCATTCAGAAACACAGAAACAGAAACAGAGACACAGAAACACATCTGCCACAAATGCCCATCTCCGTGGGCATTTGAGCAGTATAGAGCAGTTGCTCACACACATCCAGGTGTAAGTGGACCTCTGTCCAAGTCCGTTTATCAGCTGATTCAGCTCCAAGTCCGTCTATGAGCTTGTAGATCTGCTATTTTCACTAGTTTGGGTCCCGGACAAACTAATACATTTTTTTCGGTCTTGAGCTAAAAGGTTTGGGAACCACTGTATCAGACCATGTCGTTTTCTGAAACACGTATTATTTGATCCTGGGAGCCACAATTGCACACTCTGTCTGTCTGTCTGTCTGTCTGTCTGTCTGTCTAGTCTCCATCTATAGACTGTACATGTAATGTCAACGTACACAGTAGCCAGCCAAAACCTGACCACAGCCCACGTAGCGTAGGCGTGCTGTGCAGTCTGGTTATCAACACCACCCATCAACAGCTGTGTGACCTCGAAGGCACCGTGTCACCAATACATGTTTCTATGTGCAGAAAGGAAGTGGCAGAGGCCACACAAGCCAGCCAGTGTCTGCATGTGTAGCTCTATCTGTCTGTCTGTCTGTCTGTCTGTCTGTCTGTCTGTCTGTCTGTCTGTCTGTCTGTCTGTCTGGTGGCTGAACGGTTCAAATCAAGGCTATAGTGTTCACCCCTCCCTCCCTAGATCTAACTATCCCTGTCTAATTCACATGTCTGGTTATTGGCGACACGAGTATCTGTGTCATGAGAGCTGTCTGTGTCTTAATGTAAGGCTGAGACTGTCAGATGCTTGTCACGCAATGTCACTCACTGTGACGGTTCCACCATTCAGCAGACCAAGTACAGAGCCAAAGGTCAAGTTTACTAAGTATTGAGGGTTTAAGTGGTTAAATGTCTGAAAATATACACATGAATGTATTAATAGAAAATGTACTGCCTAAACATAACAAACAAAAAAACATGAATTTAAACTGATGATAGTGCTACTGCTGTCAAACAAGTCTATGAAGCTACGTATCTATGAAATCTATGAAAAAGTTTAATCTGCAACACAATTTTATACAATATGTAGTGGGGGATCCCTGCTTCATCTCTCTCTCAGATATGGGGTATTCACTTTTAAAGTAAGAAAGTAGTGTATAGGTAAATCATTGGAAACCTTTTCAGAAAAGCATGATATTACTCATGTTCCTAATCTTCCCACATAATAAATGGGAATTCTAAGCATTCAGTGAAGGGTTTAAGGGTTAAGGGTTGCGAGTGATGACTCAGTTGAAGTATTCTTCTGTATAAGCAAGAGCACATGATGACACCAGCCAGAATCACACAACAAGTTCTCAAGTTTATTAAACACATAGAATATACGTACTGTTACCGTATAGTATAGGTCACATATTACGTGACCAGGAGATGTTTGAGTCATAACAGATACAGAAAGGAACAGACAGGAACAGAGTATGATATGAATAAGTACACAATAAAACATTATGTTCTATATGCAGATGAGTGGTACTTCCACAACAACAGGTGCATCTTGTATTGACGCAGGCATACAGTGTCCTGATAAAGCAGTCACCATGGCGTCACAAGTAAATGGAAACCTGTTACTTTTCAGGATTCAAATTCAAAAGTATCAAAGTAGCAGACCTACAAGCTTGTAGATCTGCTACTTTTGATGCTTTTGTGTGACACTGTAGTGTGAGTAGGGCGTTAATTTATGAGAAAACACAAAAAGTTGGAGAAAAAAATATGGAGAGGTTTCGATATCAGATATCAGATATGGGTGGCAGTGGCTCAAGAGGTACCGTAGAGCGGCCACTTGGAACATCCCTGGCTCCTCCTGGGTTAGAGTTGAAGTGTCCATGAGCAGCAAGGGTCATCAACATGCTGGCTTGTGATGGACGTTTTCCTCACACAAAGTTTTTGCCACGGACATACAAAATGAGTGGTCAATAATATCAAAAACTCATAGATCTAGCCCTAAATGTATACTTGTCCAGTAGACACGCTGGATAACACATGCTGTGTTTTCTTTATTTGATTAAGATAGTAAGTAGGAAAGCTGAGAGGGAAGGCGTAGATGGAGCAAAGAATAACCCAGTTTCAAAAATTGCTTTAAAGGTAAAGTTTATTATTCTTATTATTTCCATGGCCATCTCTGTACTTTTGTCAACTTTCTACTTCATTTTCTTCTTGTGTCTAAATTGAACTGATGGCTTTGAACTTTTCAAAGCATTAAAGACAATCAGAGACAGTGAGAAGAATTGTCACATTGCTAATATCCACCGGTCATTATAATTTATCTAATCTCTATGAAGGAAAGGTCAGAAAATTCCAAAATTTTGAAAAGGGACACTTTATTGGGTCTTAAAACATTTTTGATTTTGTTTTATTTTTTTTAACAGTCCTTTGTATGATTTATTTGTTGTATCATAGCTCTCATGCATTGAAGGAGGCATGAGCTCGGCCCTGGCCTCCCTAGGTTGGTAGAGGGAGTGTAGTGCCCAGGATTACATAGAGATTGGCACTGGGTGTAAAAAATAGGGTTACAAAATCGTGGGATAAAAAATATAAAAAATACAAAAATCAAGTCGGTTTTAACATTACAAAAAAAAATATTTTAGACCTGTAGTATCAAATATGATACAAATCGTAAAGGACTATAGACCTGTAGTATCAAATATGATACAAACACTTTTGACATCATAAAAAACAAACTCCAATGTTAAATTTTGAGAGCTCATAAGTGCATTCAAGTTATCCAACACTTATTTCAAAATATTAGTAAAGATATACTAGGAAAACTTGCCTGAACTGCTTAAAAACTAATTGTTTGTTAGTAGTGCATCAACCTCTCCTGTTTAGTTGATGGCAGACATTTTGGGTCAGACCACCTGAGGCTCTGTAACTACCTGCAATGCAAATGGTATGGTCCAGGGGGAAGTGGGGATGTGTCAGATATGATACAACAGGTTCTTGGTCCAAGTATTGATTACACTGATTTATTAAAACATCTGTGTAATGTGTGTATCATATAGCCTACGTTTGGTGACATAGGGTTAAAAACTCGGGCTCAGACAGATTTTTCCAGGCCCAGTTCATTAGGCACGTTCTGTATCTGCTACTGTTTGATAACTGGTTTAATAAGGTTTGAATACCTGTCTGACAGTGTCTTTATTAGTGTTAATGTAAAAGGGCATTCGGGAAGCCCAGCTCTCATCCTATTACACTAAGATAAAATCAGGTCATTCGTTGGCATGGAAGACATTTTTTAAAATGGTTCTCGGCAGTGGTGTTTCTGGGTGTACTGGCACCCTAGGCCAGTGGTTCTCAAAGTGCGGTCTGGGTACCCCCAGAGGTCCTTGAGGGGGTTCCAAGCAAAACGGCTTAGCGTCAAAATCTGTTTAAAATCCACCCTCAATTTATTTTATACATCAGCATACAACAATGGACAGCAGGCATCTTTCCTTGATGAGAGTGCCTGTTAGTCAGTCATAATTACGTAAATTAAAATCGAGAGACTTGCATTTGATTTGAGTGACAATGATAATCTAGTAGTCGAGTAAAAGAATAATTATCTTATTCTAAACTGAAGTAAAAGTGAAAGTTGTGAGAATTGTGTGAGTATTGTAACAAAGCTGTACTTTTTGTAACACAGTACTTTACACCTCTTTGGTGAATCCGTGTACGCAGCGTTCAGTTGATATCCGTTCTAAAGTCCCAATGTTTTTCAATATCAGCCTTTACACGGATTTTGGTGGTGGGGGGGTGGGGTTCCAGGGGGTCCCCAGCTAAATGTGTTAATACAGCATACAGCTATTTTTGAAATATCAATTTCAAATTTAGACTTTTTTAAAAACACAAATCTTCTCATCTGGGGGTCCCTGGCACAAAACCTTTTTAAATGGGGGTCCGCTGCCAAATGTTTGAGACCCAGTGCTGTATAAATTCCAGTGGTGGAATTGCAAGTCACAAAAGAGTATAAGAATAGGCTCCATGAATGTGGGGCTAAAACGTGCCGTGGCCCGTGTGAGTCAGTTCAGTGTGTGTTTGTCCACCGGTGTGTGAATGTAATAGACTTTTTTATTTTATTTTATATAAATGCACCATTTTAAATGTAATCTTGGTTACAAGTTTTGGAAAAAACAAGCCAGTGACCCTTTGATTTTATGCTTTGTGTACAAAATAGTCGATCTACAAGTTCACAACACGTCACACAATGAGCTGTGAGCTTGTAGATTGATTGATTGAATATTTTATTAGACAGAAATGTAAAAACAGCACGAGTACAGTCAAACACTTTGTCTAAAAGGATAACACCCAAAAAAGTCCCTGCGGTCTTGTTCCCATTGGGTCTTAGGTGTTCAATTCATCAACATATAGCACCAAACATTCAATATCATCACAAAAAAAAAACACACACAAAAAAAAAAAGGGGGTGGGGGGGGGGGGGGGGGGTCGCCTGTCTAAGGGAGAAGTGATAATTACTCCCCCTTTGGCCTCCGGAAAGGTGAATTTTCAGGGCTGTTTTAAGGGAGGCCAGCGGTCTACATTTCTTAAGGGATGGGGTCAGGGTATTCCACACCTGGTTGGCAGTGCTGTAGAAGGAGAATTTACCCATGTTTGTTTTATGGGTGGGTGTTACCAGATCGTTGTTTACGCTCCCTCTAGTATTGTGGCTGTGGGTGATGTCTTGACAAGTTTTTGCTATAATGATGACATGCCCAAAATAAAGACACCAGGGCTCATGTAATTAAATGACGGCTTGCTTGAGAATCATGAGCTCTGTATATAAACATGTCTACTAACGCTCTTTCAATGTTTGGCCAGCAGATGACAGCAAAGGAAAGCTTAGGATGAGACTAAAGACTGCTTTCAAAACCTCCCTTCTGCTTTCATGAAGCCAATGCAATGAATGTAAATAAAACCATGCTCAAAGTACACTGGAGTACACTGATGATGTAGTCACAGGCTGAAACATATGTAGCCTACTCTTGTTAACACCTCATAAAACATATCTAAATGTCTCTTTAGCTTTGTTTGTCATCTTTTGGAGTGGGAACCTGTTATATGTTTGAACTGTGAGCATCCTGGTAATTCGAACCAGATGTCTTTGGTGCAGCACGTTTTAAACTTTTCATGTGAACTTAGAAGTTATATTTATCAATCCAATGAATAACAATATCTCATACAATTATAGTATATCATTTTAAGTATAATCTTCTCAGAGATATATTGCACAATGAAAAAATAACAATAAAACATGTTTGCACATTTTGGGCATGTCATTATAAACAAAATGGTTAATAAAGTGCTATAATTCAGTGCTTTAAGGTTCAGTGTCAAAACCTGACCAGGGAAAGCAAACCCAATAGCCAGAGCTTCTGGACCACAAAAACGTCACATTTTAAGTACGTTGCATTTCAACGTTTAGATTCATGGTTAGGTTTAGGGGTTAAGATTAGGGTTCAGGGTTCAAGGTTAAGTTTAGGCATTGTTTTTTGTGAAGTTAGGCTTACGGATAAGGTTAGGTGTAGGCATCGTTTTTTTGGTCTCCCCGTCCCATGTATTTTCAGGCCAGGATACCAATTTTATCCAATCAGGAGAGAGAACTCACACAGGACAGGATACAGATTAAACAAGTGTAATTGGAAGGGATGACACAAAGATATGAGCAGACAAAATTGGAACTGGAACACTAAAAATGAAGCTGATAAATGGGTACTTTCTCCTCTGTTTTTTAAAGAGCTGGAGAGACAGGGAGACCCCTGTTACTGAACAAACACTCTATACCAATGATTATACTATCACACTAGAGGTTTAACCTTTTAACAAAAAACTTTTAGTTTTAACCAAAACATGTCACTTACCTACCTTCAACATTTTGTAACGTCTCACATTGATGACATATTAAAACATTTATACTGATCTTAATTGCTTGCTTTAAAAAGAATAATTTATTTCATATTTAGTTAACCATTGTTTGTCACCATGCCATGAGCAGTACACTAAAGGGCCACTACTTTCTCCCAAGTATAATTCTGCAGACCAACAGAGGGCGCTGGAGGCCCAATTATGAGCCCTATGTATATGGTTGAGAATGCCAATATTTCAAAGACAAATATTGTACGTTTGACTCCACTGTGTTTCTAGGAAGGGAACAATTACATTATGAATGAACCACTTATAGCCTAGAGAAATAAAAGTTCTACAAACTCACATCTCGTCACGATGCGATGTGTTGTGAGATTGTGAGGATTTCTGGAAAATCTTTTTTGGGGGGGTCTGAATTTTTATACAGCAATGCATTGAAATTAAAAAGAAAATCTGTTTGTAATTTGAACTTTTGAACACTTAAAATAGTTTTTTTTATAAGCATGTACTTTTAAATACTTAAAGCCTCACTATGTAACTTGTTTTTGTTAATGAATAAAATGTAATTTGTTCAATCGGTATGGTAGAGTATGTTAATACAATACAACTCCCTGCTCTTTTATTGAGATATTCAGATTTAAATTCTAGACTTAAATTCTGCAATTGCGCAGGAAACCTGGTTCAAATCTGGGGTAGAAGAGGAAAGTTACATGGTGCAGCTATATGTTTGTTTTTAAATCAAGTACTCCTGCAACTCAAGTACAAATTTGAGTGAGCAACCGAGCAACCTTCACCTGTAGCAGCCTATACTTTGACTAAAGTACTGGGAGTTGAGCACTTTGTCCACCACTGAATACAACCTCTTTGTGTGTGTGTGTGTGTGTGTGTGTGTGTGTGTGTGTGTGTGTGTGTGTGTGTGTGTGTGTGTGTGTGTGTGTGTGTGTGTGTGTGTGTGTGCGTGCGTGCGTGCGTGCGTGCGTGCGTGCGTGCGTGCGTGCGTGCGTGCGTGCGTGCGTGCGCGTGTGTGTGCAGTCTAACTGTGAATTGGATAATTAGTTGGCCATCTAATACCTGACATACCTGAACAAGGGTCTGTTGGTGTCGGTCGGGAGGTGGGAAGGGGGCAGGGGGGGGGGACACACTCCCACCCCACAGGGTCACTATGTGTATTACTCAGTGCAGCCTTCAGTTGGATCTCCAGGAACCCTTCCCAGAGTATCCTCTTTCTGCACAAATTAAATCTCCGTCCACCACTGACTTGCTCGCCGTCGGTGTGGGGGTCGGATTTCCTTCACCACTTTATGGATTCCTGAGAAAAAGGAGACAGTAAAAGATGTACAATGGCCTTTATTGGTGTATGTGTGTGTGTGTGTGTGTGTGTGTGTGTGTGTGTGTGTGTGTGTGTGTGTGTGTGTGTGTGCGCACACACACACACACACACACACACACACACACACTGAACTGACTCACATGGGCCATGGCACGTTTTAGCCCCACATTCATGGAGCCTATTCTTATACTCCTTTGTAACTTGCAATTCCACCACTGGAATTTATACACCACTGGGTCTCAAACATTTTCATGTCCAGGACCCCCCCCCCCTCCCAATTGATATATTTGGAATAGATTGGAATAGATTTTGTGCCATGGGCCACCATAAGAGAGGATATGGGTTAAAAAAGAATTCTGAACATTTTTCTAAAGTATTATTTAGAATAAACATTGGAAAATTCTACTGCTCTGCCACCAAAATGGAATGGAATGTCCACCATCCATTAAAGGATGTGAATCACATCTATTAGGAAACCACAAGAGGGGTAAATGTACATTCCCATCAAAATGAGGTGTCATTCACAGCCCATTTTTCCTTTTTTGTGCATAATAGTGTATGCATTTGTTGATGACATGTATTACTGTTTGATTGTGATGCTATCTGACTGGGGACCCCTTGGAACCCCCTCAAGGACCCCTGGGGGTACCCGGGAACCACTTTGAGAACCACTTGATGTACACTACACATGTACTTGACATTTCTGTCAAGGATAACTGCTGCTGAGACCTATACCTGTAATCACTCATGCATTCACTGTTGATTTACTGTACATGTACAGTACAGTATATCATCCATAGACCCGCTGTTGTAGGCCGGTTGATACCATACATGCCAGTCTTATCGTCTCTGTCGGGTGGAAACCGTCCAAAACGAGCCACGTTTCGAGAAGCGTTTTGAGCAAGATCTATTACTTTTGATGTTTTTGTGTGACGCTGTAATATGATCAAGTAGGGCGTTAAAAACACAAAAAGTTTAAATATGGAGGTTTCTGCCCCACAGGAACAATCTTAATTGTTGATAGTCTGCACATACAGTTTACCGTATATCCATTCATAGGTGGTAGATGTACAGTATATTCATGCATACTGTATACACTTGATATACATTATGTTAACTCAGTCAACCTCAATGCAAATGTCTTATGTATTTATTATGTATCTATTTATTTTACTCTAATCTTATAGTTTCATATGTTGGGTATTTGTAGTGCGCCCCCCATCCAGTTATTACTTAAAGAGAAATGAGAAAAACATTGGACAAGGCAAAGAAGACTAGACTAGGACAACGCAGTCAGACACTGTCAGTCAGTCACAACAGGAGGGAGTAGAAACTAAACACACGCACACACACACACACACACACACACACACACACACACACACACACACACACACACACACACACACACACACACACACACACACACACACACACACACACACACACACACACACACACACACACACACACACACACACAAACACAAAACAACTCGATCCCTCTGTGCTGGGTAACTATAGACCCATTTCTAATCTGCCTTTCCTGGGCAAGGTCCTAGAAAAAAATATCTTCCATCAGTTAGAGGTATTTCTACAGAACAACAGGATCCATAACAAATTCCAATCCGGCTTTAGGAAAGGGCATAGTACAGAAACAGCACTAGTAAAAGTTATCAACGATCTTAGGGTGTCCGCTGACAATAAAACCGTATCCGTCCTCTTACTCCTTGATCTAACCGCTGCGTTTGATACGATCGATCACACCATTTTAATACAACGTCTGGAGTACTGGATAGGTCTGTCGGGCACTGCCCGGTCATGGTTTCATTCTTACTTAACAGGCAGAAGCTATTTTGTCAACTTAGCTGACTCGGTCTCTTCTTGGTCCACTAATTCTTGGTCCACTATTATTTTCCCTGTATGTACTGCCGCTGGGAGAACTTATTTCCAAACACGGAGTAAATTTCCATTTCTATGCTGACGACACCCAGCTGTACCTTTCTGTAGCCCCAGATGATCCCAGTGCTCTGGACCCGTTGTTGACCTGTCTGTCCAGCATCAAATGCTGGATGAGTGAGAACTTTCTCAAACTAAATGAGGATAAAACAGAAGTTCTCATAATTGGCTCTAGTTAGCAGAGAGGGTCAATAACAAGTTCATCTCTCAAGAACAGATTCTGCACTTTTCAGTGTGTCTCTGGGTTCCGAGATTGATAACAAGTAGGCTTGGTAACATGACTGTAAGTAACACTACAGTCAAGAACCTGGGGGTTATTATTGATTCTGAATTGAATTTTAATACACATATCAGTCATGTTATCAAGATTGCCTTCTTCCATCTGAGAAATATTGCACAAATTAGAGCCTATCTGTCTTTGGACGATGCAAAAATGTTGATCCACGCTTTTGTGTTCTCTCGACTTGATTACTGTAATGCGCTTTTTTCTGGCCTGCCAAAGAAAATAACCGACAGACTACAACTAGTTCAAAATGCGGCAGCCAGAGTTTTAACTAAAACTAAGATGAGAGAACATATTACTCCTGTTTTAGCAGCACTACATTGGCTCCCGGTTGTTTTTAGGATTGATTTTAAAATTATTTTACTTGTTTATAAAGCTCTCAATGGTCTGGCACCTTCCTACCTCTATGACCTCCTCCCTAAATACGTTCCAAACCGCCCCCTCAGGTCTTCTAGTGCAGGTCTACTCGAAGTGCCTGAAATGTCATATAAAAAACACGGTGAAGCAGCATTCTGCTTCTACGGTCCGACGGCTTGGAATAAACTCCCATTACACATAAGACAGGCACCCTCTCTGGACAGTTTTAAAGCACAGCTCAAGACATATTTCTTCACGCTTTTAGTTGATTTTTTTTCTCTTCTAAATCTCTGTGTTGTTATTCATGTCTTTACTGTTTTGCTCACTGCCTCACTGCCTGTTATCTATTGTTTTAGCCATTCATTTTATGCCAGTGTTTTTTGCCACTGTTTTATTGTGTATTTTATACATTTTTTTTGTTTTGTTTTGTTTATTTTTGTTTTGTTCTGTAAAGCACTTTGCGCTGCATTTATGTCATGAAAGGTGCTATATAAATAAAGTTTATTATTATTATTATTATTATTATTATTATCATTATTATTATTAAGTGAACCTAGGAGTCCTCTGCAGTGAAAAGGTGGGTCTTAAGCATGTTTTTAAAAGTCCCTATAGGGTGGGAGCAGCGCTCATCCTCAAAGGGAGTTTGTTCCACAACTTCGGTGCCAACGCAGCAAAGGCACGGTCGCCCGTCCTTACTGTGCTAGACCGTGGAATCTTCAAAAACAACTGATATACGACCCTGCTGTACCTCTCCTGTGTTTGAGGCTTTTACTGATATTGCTTACGACACCGGAATCCCCCCCCAGGGATAAATAAAGGTTAATCTAATCTTATCTTTTTTACATTCTACATGTCATTTAGTTATCGCAGATATTTCAGTCTGTCATCTTTTCCTCCCTACAGTAAAAACAACAAATAGCCTGCAGTTTACGTTGAGTTATTTAGAGATCAAGTTCTTTGACCTTGAGTCACCTGCACAGGTGAGCACGCCATGTCCCTGAGATCTTTACATAATATGCAATTGTCATTGTCACCCACCTGACCCCTGTCGCAGGTGGGATTATAGGGATTTCAGGATGCGATTAAGAGGCCAGTCTACTGTAGGTGTTTCCAAACTGGTGTCATGGGAGACATTATCCGTGAAGTATAGAGGAGAATTGAAGGGATTGTATAAAGAAATGACGCATCTCTGGATAGTGTAACAAATGTCTCCGATCACCAGGGGCGCTCTGGCAAAACACGGATGGCCTTTTCATGCCGTATTTTAGAAGAACAATGAGGCTTCTCAGTTGATCAGTGGCTTTTATGGCCTATGGCTAAAAACTACCTGCACTGCAACTCCTGGGTCACAATGAAAGAGAGGAGTAACATGCAAGGGAGAAATTAACAAAGGCTATTTCTGGTTGGCTGGTATACTACTTCATAGCTTGTGGCAATGGTTGATCACGTTTCAAGCATTCATGGTGTTTCATTCTGACATGGATCCACTTTGGGTGAATCACTGTGAAATGCTTTTGTCTGTGTCCAAGAAACTGTACATCCATTTAGAAAACTAAGTGTTTGATAAGAGTAGCAAAATGCAAAACAGTTTTTGACATTTAATTAAATGAGATTTTATGAGGTAACATCGATTAATAGCCCCTGCCCCCCCTCTCTCTCTCTCTCTCTCTCTCTCTCTCTCTCTCTCTCTCTCTCTCTCTCTCTCTCTCTCTCTCTCTCTCAGAGAGAGAGAGAAAGAAGCAGGAGGCCACCCACCAAGAGCCAGGTTCCTCTCAATGTTTCTTCCCCAGTGTTTCCTTGCCACTGTCGCCAAGTGTTCGCTCATGGAGGAAGTGTTGGGTCTCCGTATAGAACCTTAGGCACGGGTGCCAACATTGGCACAGGGGAGGGGAGGGTAATCACTGGCACACTCGCACTTGAGTATGAGAGAGGATTTTTATTTTAGTCTGGGAGATAGTTGGGGCTATTGCTCCGAGTCTAATGATCATTACAATGTCCTGATATGAAAACAAAATATTTCAAAAGTTATGACAATCAAAATCTGTTGGAAATATTTTTCATTTTCATGTGGAGTCATAATTAAACGTAAGCTAATGTTGATATGGCACACTGACTATCAACAAAACCAAAACATGGCACTACATGTAAAAAAGAAAGTTGCCGACCCCTGCTGTAGAATATGGGCTTGATCTGCTCTGTGTCTTGAGGCAATTTGTTGGGATTTGATACTATATAAATAACATTGATTGATTGATTGATTGATTGATTGATTGATTAAAAGGTCATGGGCTCACTCAAATGGTTAGGGTTCATCCACTAAGGTTCATGAATGCGTTTAGCAAGTTTCATGGAAATCAGCCCATTAGATTTATGAGATGTTTTGTGCAAGTGGAAATCTTGGCCTTTGGGGTGGCATATGGAGCAATTTGGACTGTTTGCCCGATCCATAGAGCCCTGTCACTAAATGGGAGTAACACCACATAGCCTTCTCCAAAGATCAGGCACGGTGTTCCTGAATGGTGTTCCTGACATTGCCAGGCAGCTGCCAGGCTTGTAGATCAGATCTGTTTGAGCAGCATACGTGAAAGTGAAATTACAACGGCAATGTGTGCAGTGATGGATGAAGTACTCATATGTTTTACTTAAGTAAAAGTATCAATACCACCATGTAGAAATACTTTGTTACAAGTAAAAGTCCAGTCGTAAAAATGTAGCCTACTTGAGTAAAAGTACAAAAGTATTGGCGTCAAAATATACTTAATGTAAAGTAAAAGTACTCACTATATGCAGAATGTCCCATTTAAAGTTGTCAAATGTATACAAATCTTTTGAAAATAGCAGATCTACAAGCTCACAATGCATCGGCTATTTTCAAATAGTCAAAGTGTAAATAGGGCTGAAGTGGTTATTGTATAATTCTAATCTACAAAGTAACTAGGAACAAACGTTTTCAAATACTTGTAGTGGAGTAAAAATACAATATTTGTCTGAGATGTAGTGGAGTAGAAGTAAAAGTATTGAATATTGGATATACTGGGTTATAATGGGTTACAAAAATCGTGAGTAAATGTACTCAATTACTTTCTACAGTACCACTGAACGCGTGGAGAGCATGCATGGAGAGAAGAGGGTCTGTAAAAAAAAAAACAGCTGTAAAAACCTTTATTTTATTTTATTCTATTTCATTGGATTAATGAAGGAGAGTGGAACACCAGTCTTTCAGATCGGATGGATTGAAACGGGGTGAGTAGGGCTTTCTGTCCGTGCGTAATACGTCCGCTGTCACTGGCCGACGTTTGCTTATCGCTTGAGTTTTAGGAACAACCAAGAAGGCCCTATCTGATGATATAAGACTATAATCATGTTCATAGGGAACCACGACCAGCATAGTATCTCAAATCTAGGAGCCTGGCCTTGCAAGTTTTCAAAATTCATCTAAAACATATAATCCAGAAAATGTATTCTGGATTTCACAACCAGTCACTGAAAGGCGTTACTCAGAATTATAGTTACTGATTAGCTTGATTGATTGATTGATTGATGTACTTTATTTTAGTCATGAAAACAACAGTACATGGAAGTACAAATTCACAATACAAGGTCTACTAAACTGGAAGACTCATTAATTACTGAGCTTGTTTAACATGACATCCCCATGCACACAAATCATGATGACATATAAGAGACAGACAGATATACACACTACTATACAGAACGTCATACAATCAGCTTACAGGTTACTGCTGCAGAACTTTGCACCAGTTAAAGATGAGCAATTGCATCTTTAGGCTACTGAGTCCATGAGTACAAGGACTTACAGTAATCTAGGCGTGATGAAATGAAAGCGTAAATTATCTTTTCCAGGTCAGCAAAATTATAACAATGACTTAATTTTTTGAGTGAGACATGGGAGGATCCAGGACATTATGGCCTGCTTCACCGAGTTCAAGTGGGATCTATAACTGTGTATCATTAGCATAACAATGAAATATGATGTTGTGGTTTGGGAATAATGTGTCCCAGGGGTGTTTTGGGGGTATTTACCAGGGCAAATGTGGCACAATTACACGCACGCCCAATACTCATCAAATACACATCGTACATATGGAAACACACAAAGAATATATTGTAAGTCAAGTATAATTAAAGACACTCAATAGGATAAACAAGTCCCAAGATAAACAAGGTGAATACAAGTACAACAACTTGAATTACAGAACGTCATGAAGATAACACATGCAGAATATAGATTGAATGAGCGGCCAACTACACACTTGTTTCTGTGCCACCAGGGAAAGCTCACAGTAATGGTGCTATGACCCACAAATGATAAACTGTGTAACTCTTTATACAGAGTTAAGGAACAAAAAAAATAAACAACTAGAAAAAGTGCTCCTCGGAGCACAGGTCTCCGCCAGGTCAGGTACGTTATTGTGGCCTCCTGGTGGCGCTATAATAGGCCAATGTGAAAAGGGTGCCATTTATTCTTAGGTCTTTCACGGCAATCAGACACTGCATTCATGATTTGAGGCATTTTGTTCCAAAAATGTGTTTTGCTAAATTAGACCTGCTGGTGGCGCTATAACAGGCCAATGTGAAAAGGGTGGCATTTCTTCCTCGGCCTAGTGGGAATGTGCGTGTGAAATTCCACGGAAATCGCAAGCTGCGTGCATAGTTTGATGCAATCCTGCAAACTTTGGAAGCCAACCATAGGCAATGAGGATGGAATATGGGAAAGCGGACAGATCCGTGTTGATCACATGACTATAGAGATACTGTGTACCGATTTGCATGACGTTTGGATAAAATCTGTAGGAGTAATGTAAAAAAATGTGTTTTGCACAAATCGGCCTCCTGGTGGCGCTATAACAGGCCCATGTGAAAAAATTGGGGCAGAGGTTCTGAATTGGCATCCAGGGAGTGCGTGTGCACAGTTTGGGAGCGAACGGGCCAACGGTGCCAGAGATTAGCTGGTAACACACAGACAGGACGGACAGACGGACACACACACGGACACACGGACGGAAGGACGGGGTGGAAAACATACTCTCTCGCCATGCCTTTCGGCCTGGCGGAGACAATAACACATGCTATGCATCCCATGCCTATAATGCATTATCAACATTGAAAAATGCATATACATGTACATTGCTTATAACACTAACATTATATTCATAAGCACTTATTTGTAACAATAATTATAGCGTATTATAAAGCTTTTGTAATGATTTATAAGGTCAAGTATAAATACATTGTAATCTGATTATGACACTGTATAGTTATAAGCACTCATAACAACTTTTAATGCAATCATAACACATTATAAAATCTTTAATAATTTAGTCAAGTACTATAATACATTTCGGGGGGACTGGCTGAGTTGTTTTTATCCAAATGTATTCCATGTAAATGTTCATAGTTGTGATACATTATAATCATTTTATAATGCTAGTCACTGTACTAATGCATTATAATCACAGTTAAAATGCATTATACTGTGATTATATGTCACTATTAGTCAGGGGTCATTTGTTGCTAAAACTAAATACAACCACTACAACTGTATAAGTTATATTGTATTAACATACTCTACCATACAGATTGGACAAAATTACATTTTATTCATTTAAAATAAAAAGTTACATAATACCACTTAAAGAACTGCATACTTTATTTTAAAATGTAGATCAGAGCAGCGAGATTTACAGCATAACAGGTAGGAATCAGGTGTTTTTTTTAATCAGTGTTCGTTGTCAACGCACTGGACAACCCTATACGTTATGCGCACTCAGTGCACCTAGGGCAGTGATTCTCAACCTGTGGGTCGGGACCCACAGGTTGAGAACCAAATTGTGTGTGTGTGTGTGTGTGTGTGTGTGTGTGTGTGTGTGTGTGTGTGTGTGTGTGTGTGTGTGTGTGTGTGTGTGTGTGTGAGAGTTCTCTGTCCTGGTTGGATAAAATTGGAAATGAAACTGAAACAAAAATGCATTTTCTGTTTAATAAAGAGGTGGAGAGACAAGGAGACTCCTAATACTGAACAAACACTCTATAGCAATGAGTACTATCAGAATATAGAGCTATTTAACACTTATTTTAACCAAAGCAAATCACTTACCCTACCTTTGTAGCAAGGCTAGTAAAAGCAATGACTACGCCACCCACGCATATAGGAGTGAGGGATCCTTTAAACACATTAACCATATACTGTATATGTATAGATATATAGGACTGAACAAGGTAAGGTTCCCCAGGAAGGTACGGGTTCAGAATGAACAGAACCAGAGGCTGATGTATCAAATGTGTCAAGTTTATTCAACAGTTATAAAAATAGTCAGGTTAAAATACAGAACGGAAGAAAGCGGTTAGTGTTAGAGTTCTGCAAAAAGGGACTGAACTCAAGAGGCAAAGGGGGCAATAAGGGTAAGGGCTTCGGGGCCTCTAAAGTAAATATACAGAAATTAAACAAATCAAATCCAAATAATGCAAAACCAAAAGAAAATAAAGTAAATAAGTAACCAAAAGCAAATAAGCAAATCAAAACAAACTACAAATAAGCAAAACCAAAGTCATGCAATGCTAGCTAATGGCCCAGTATAGCTCTGTCCTCAGTCAACCCTATTGCACTCAGTCTAAATAGTATTTATATATATATATATATATGGCACGGTGGGAAAAACAGTGATTTACAGTTCAGCTCCTACAAAAATCAAATAATAAAACATTAGACCAACCCTCCAACAATTCATCACTTTATTAGGCTCCTATAGCAAGATGACAAAATACAGAAAAATAACAAACATACCCAAATAGTCAATGTATGCTCATGGCTCCAATTGATAAAGGCCTGCACAGCCACAGAGTACTGCTACTCAAAGGACCTGGAGGCTTCTGGAAGTACAGATATATATTAGTATAATTAACAGGCCTAATATTGTCAGCCTATCTAAACTCTTATACATATACTATTGTTACAATGAGTTATAAAAACCTTGTCATTTGTTTCAGATTGTCTTACCGAGAATTAGTCTGTACCCCTCATGCCTCCAGGTCTCTCTCACAAACACTCAAACCAGGCTTCTGGCTAAACAGGAGGCCACAAACCTGGCCACCCCTCTTTATGCACTTTCCTTAAAGGGCCAGTGCTACACCTTTAAATAACTGCATACTTTATTTTAAATTGTAGATCAGAGCAGTGAGATTTACAGCATAACAGGCAGGAATCAGGTGTTTTTTTTTATCAGTGTTCGGAGTCAACGCACTGGACAACCCTATACGTTATGCGCACTCAGTGCACCTAGGGCAGTGGGTTGAGAACCAAATTGTATGTGTGTGTGTGTGTGTGTGTGTGTGTGTGTGTGTGTGTGTGTGTGTGTGTGTGTGTGTGTGTGTGTGTGTGTGTGTGTGTGTGTGTGTGTGTGTGTGTGTCAAAGTGGCCAAATTGTCAAATAATATAAGAAAGGCAAAAATTGTTAAAATAGCTGATCTACAAGCTCACAGCAAGGCGTTGTGAACATTGCACAATGTCCGGCTATTTCCACAATGTTTATTTGTTGAACAGAGTCAAACTAAATGTAATGCCTCAACTCCTACAGTTCCAAGTGCTTGTCAGGGTCGGGGGTCCCCAGTTCAAATATGATTATTTTGGGGGGTCGTGGTCTGAAAAGATTGAGAACCACTGACCTACAGTAAGGCACAGTGCACTGTATTTTCAAATGGCAACGCAAAGACGGCACTGAATTTACCAAAGACCACAGAGCACGACGGCGCTCTCAGATATTTCCAAACGCACCCCAGGATGTGACAGTGAACTTGACCTCCATAAATTATCCTCCTGGGAATTGTTAGAGTAGAACACTTTGAACACGCCATAATCATTTATTTTTCTTCCCAAAAAGAAAACAATAAATCAATACAGAACATGAACATCTCAGTCATACAACAAAACCCTAACCCTAACCCTATCACCTCAAGTCTTATGGTTTCTGATTCAGATGATAGATATGACCTGAAACAATTTGGCCGTCTGATTCACGACAGAAAGTACAACATACATGCGTGACATTGAAAATGGCACACTTATCACTACTAAGTCAAATGACAAAGAAGAAATGAATAGGATTCAAATGAAACAAATAAGGTATTAAAGGGGGTGTAAGTGATGTTTTGTTCTTGAAATAATGAATATGTGTTAAAATAGCATAATACTGTAACCAAAAATACAATTTCAAGTCAGGATATCAATTTCCAATCAGGAGAGAACTTGTAGAGGATACAGGATGAACAAGTGAAATTGGAAATTATTATAAAAATGAGCAGACCTGAACCTGGAACACTATAAAATTGAAGCTGATGAAGGGGTTCTCTCTCCTGATTAGATTAAATTGGTGACCCACCTGAAAATGTATTTTCTATTTACTTCAGATCCGGAGAGATGGGAAGTCCCCTACTGAACAAACACCCTACAGTATATCGTATAGCAATGGTTGCTATTGCAACCATTGCCAGTGATATTTGTTTTAACCAAACAAATATCACTGGTAGCACCTTTAATGAAACATGATCAAGGCCACATTTGAATGTGGTAAGTTAAAATGCATGAATCGCAATTTGTATGACACATACAGTACAGTGCCGTGTGTAAACCTCAATCTACTGTAACAGATTTAGCACAATACAGCTGGTTCTCGCCTGTATTCTGCTGGAATCTGCTTTGTTGGATGGAAACCTGAAGCAGCATTTAAAGTTAAAGTGAACCTGTGGGATCTATGTCACAACCCTGTGACGCAGTCTGCAGCCAGTGGGGCAAAGTAACTAAGTACATTTACTGAAGTACTGTACAATTTTGCTTGAGTATTTCATTTTTTTTTTTATACCAGTGGTTCTCAAACTTTTTCACCCCCAGAAGAGAAGAGTTCTCTAAAAAAAATCTAAAATCAATGCTATTCAACATTGCCTACAGGACTGGAATAAGGATGCTACTCATGCTAGGGTTCATGTTGTTTATATAAGTTACTGTGGCAGCTACTGATAAATGCTGATGGTGTATATATTATGCAAGCATACGTTCATTGTTCGCTAATCTATTTTTATTATCCTATTAGTTATTTGCTCTCTCTCTCTCTCTCTCTCTCTCTCTCTCTCTCTCTTGCCCTACGCTCTCTAGTTTGAAAATTAGACTACTAAACAGTACTTTTGATCAGAGTTATGTATACAGGGTGTATTTATTTATTTATTTATTTATCATTTTCGTGTCAGCATGTTGGTACTGGAAATACTGTGTTCTTTAAATTGTGTCTGAATAATCCCGTAAGGGATGGGCTGCGAAAGGCAGCCAGACAAGAAAATAAAATTAGTCATTCATTCATTCAGTATAAAACTACAGACTATTTCTTGCTCCTGTTTTAGTTCTCTCTCATTCTTTCTTCTTTCACTCAGATCTGACAGTCAGTTGAACATGAAGACTCCACGGTCTAGCACAGTAAGGATGGGCGACCGTGCCTTTGCTCTGTTGGCACCCAAGTTATGGAACAAACTCCCTTTGAGGATCAAAGCGGCCCCCACCCAAGGGACTTTTAAAAACATGCTTAAGACCCACTTTATCACTGTAGATTACTCCAACGTTCACTTGTTGTTTTGTGTTTTGTGTGTGTGTTTAGTTTCTACTCCCTCCTGTTGTGACAGTGTGACTGAGTTCTTGTTGTCCTAGTCTAGTCTTCTTTGTCCTATGTTTTTCTCTTTCTTCTCTCTTTCTCCGGACTGCGCCCCGGGCCAGTGTAATAACCGGATGGGGGCGCACTACAAATACCAAACCTTTGACCTATGACCTATGTACCTGTGCACAAGATGTAACAATAAAGTACAACCTTGAACCTTGATGTGAATAAGTAAAACAACAAAACACAAAAACCCCAGAGTAGCCTACTTCTGCCACCTCTGTGTGCAGCTGGACGGAGGGTTGGTGCCATTGATATGGCTGATGTGAACGGGGGAAATAGGCGGGATATGCAGGAAGAGAGAGAGAGCTATTGTGTGAATGCATGTGCATGAGAGCGTGCATGCGTCATGTGCACATGATGTGGGTCTATAATTAGTCATGATGGGAGGGTGTAAGGAGGTACACCTCTCTGGTTGCTGAGGCTGTCTCAGGGTATAAAAGTCACATTTCAACCTGTATCTCTCACACCACACACCCACCTGCTCTGTGTTCACACACCACCAGCTACACTCAACGGTAGGTACTCTGCTATCTATGGAGGGATTCATCTCTTCCAGACTTGTTCTTTTTTACCCTTCTCTTTCTTTCTTTTTCTTTTTAGGATATTCATTTATTTAGATAGAAATAATGTATGTATTTAGTTATTCATTTTACTTTTAAAACTGGAACGTTTTACTTGCAGTTGGCATTAGACATTACTTATTTATGTTTGACTGGAAGGATTTATTCAGCAATAGACATTGCAAGGAAATGTGGTATCACATTATTTTGCTTTGCTCTGTTCATACAAATAATTAGTTTAATTTCTTATAAAAAATGTAAATACTCAAAGTTAAAAGTAAAATATTACTTAGTGCTTGAGTGAATGTACTTTCCATGCACCACTGCACAGAATTTTGTTGTTGTCATGGTATATTTGATAGGGAGAGATACAGTTTACACAGACTGACTGAGAACAGCTACTATAAGTATCATAGTGTTTATAGCGGATGGCCGGATGCTATTAAACATGATGATACTGTGATACTGTATCATACCATGATACTATGATACTGTAGCCTTACAGGTCTGCAACTCTGAGAGTGTACAAATTGAACCGAATGGACGGGTCAATTTGCATTGTACACTCTCAGAGTTAAATGAACACTGAGGATGTGATGATAACCATGGCTCTGGTATCTTCCTCTCAACACACAGAACCATCCAGTCAAGTCCAGATCATCTTGCAGAGCATCATGAGTCCTCTTCAGTTCTGTCTCCCCCTAGTGGCGGTGCTGCTGCACCTGCCTGCTGTCTCTGCTACATACAACTGCTCCTCTGTGTACGAGAGGATCCCAGGTTGGTACATGTGCTGTTATATCTCACCCAGTGGTGGAACAAGGTGCGGTGGGGAAAAAGTGCTCAAATGTTTTACTTGAGTAAAAGTATCAATACTGCAATGTAGAAGTACCCTGTTACAAGTAATAGTCCGGAATTCTAAATTTACTTGCGTAAAAGTACAAAAGTATTGGTATAGAAATGTACTTAAAGAACCAAAAGTACCAAAATGTTTGAAAATAGCAGATCTACAAGCTCACAACGTGTGAGCTTGTGAGCACTTATTAGTGTTTTCCATTATTTATTTATTCTATATTTTTGTTAAATCCAGTTTAGTTTCTGTTCTGTGTAGTTGTGTGTAGTTGCTAGTTTCAATTGAGTTATTATTGTTTACATTTTTTTTTGTTTTAGTTTGTTTTTTATTAGTTCCATTATTAGTTTCAGTTTTAGTTTTTAGTTTAGATTTTGATAATATCACCTCAGAACAGAGAGAATAGCGATGTTGTGGATATACTGATCTACTTCTAATGTTGACTCTAGTCTGTATTACAACTATATCACTTTACACTGTGAATGAAAGTATACTTTCAGCTGAAACTCATCCGTGAACTTTTGTATTTATAACAGTGGTTGAGGAAGTAGTCAGTTTTTTCTTCTTAAGTAAAAGTAGCAATACCAAGAAACATGACTCTGTCACAAAGGCATGCATTACAAATTTTACTTGAGTAAAAGTAATGGCATCAAAGTTCTTACTTACAAGCTCACAGTGCGTCACAATGCGTGTCAAATAATTGTAGTGGTACTTTTCAATACTTTATACTTCTAAGTTCTATTCCATTACATCAGATCTACAAGCTTTAAACACGGCGCAAAGCGACACGTTTTGAGCTTGTGGATCTGCTACTTTTGCTATTTCTTTATTTGAATCCTGAAAAGTAACAGTTTTGGACATACTGTATGAGGTTGCCACCCGACAGAGACGAAATGTACTTAGTTACTTTAAACCACTGGTATCATATATGTAACCCTGGTGTCTTTGCGCCCTCCTCCAGACAACCAGGACCTGACGGTGGACTGTGGCACCAGTATGATCACTCTGGAGGTCAACCTGTGCACGGCCCAGTGGGCGGGCTTTGAGGTCAACGGCTTGGCGCTCAACGGGAGGCACAACTCGTCAGAGTGCCAGGGCACCGTGGACACCAGCGTGCAGCCGCCCGTCATCCGCTACTACCTGCACGTCAACCACAGCGAGGCCAACCCCTGCCGCCAGTCACTGCAGGTCCGACATAGGGTTTCATATATAGAGCACTGCAGGTTCCCAAATGTTTTTGTTTAGCTCGAGACCCAAAAGTTTGGGTCTCCCGGGACCCAAGCTATAGTGAAAATAACAGATCTGCAAGCTCACAACACGTGCGCATTGTGAGCTTGTAGATCGACTATTTTCACTACTTCTTAAAGGTCTTTATATGGAATTTTTTGACTTGTTTATGTGTGAAGTTCTTTTGAAAAATGTTCGAATTTAAAAACAAATATTTTTATATGAACAAATTGTAGGAAACTGACAAAAGGGATACTCGCAACCCATAAAAATGTGTCCGCGACCCACAAATGGGTCCTTACCCACTGTTCGCTAAACACTGATAGAGCACACATCAAATGCATAGAAATAGTAATCTAGGATGATAGGTAAACCAAGAACCTATCATCAGTCTAAACTGTATAATATCCAACATTTTCGATGAATAATTGTGCAGCCGTTAAGATAAGCGGGTCTTTCTGTCTTTCTTTGCTGTGTGGTTCAGATTGTGGACGAGGTCCCGGACCCCAATGGCCCGTTCAGCTCCTTCTCCACCATCCAGTCGGTGATCATCACGGGTTACATCGACACCCCCTCAGGAGACCAGGGCGTCATCAGCTACTCCACAGACCTCTACTACCACTTCTCCTGTCGCTACCCGCTGGAGTATCTCATCAACAACACCCAGATTGTGGCGTGAGTCCGTCTTCTCTTGTCTCGTTGGAGAGATCAGTGTTTTAGTTTTCACCATAGACCGTAAAAATGAATGGGCAAAGTGACGCCATTGGTTTCTACAGACAGTAAATGAAGCCTATTTGTCAGCGATTTCAAATCCGCCATCTTTCTGTATCCTGTCCGAAAGGCTAACGGAAATTAATGCTATTGCCTGCAACCGCAGCGAGGCCGGGTCTTCACTCGGTAGAACCAGTAGAAACCCTATAAGCATACCCTACTTTATCATTAGCTTTAAAATGTATGGAACTATAATTTACTAAACACATTTAAAAAAAGATTGAAAACATTAAGTGTTTATGAAAAGGTTTACTAAGGTAATAAAATCAAGTGTAAAGTTCGCCAAAATCCTCATTGAATTGTTTTAAATTAAGTCTGTAGAAACCAATGGCGTAATGTTGTCCATATTATTTTACGGTCTACGGTTTTCACAGGCTAGGTGACGTCTAGTCTGTTTGTTGCAAAGATAGACATTTTTAATTTCCTGAATGAAAAAGAAAAATGATACGGAAGTGAATTTGGCAACAGATGCCAATTGACTTTAAAAACGGATGAGAAAACCAGTGGCGGACAGTAATAAAGTACGTTTACTTGAATAATGCACTTAGTACATTAGTCAATTACTCAAATTGTAGTTGAGTAATATTTGACCAGGAGTAATAGTATCTATTTAGAACGCCATCTTGAGAGGTTTTCATTACTTTCAATGGTGTGATGTCACGTTCTCTTTCTAAATACTTTGAATCAAGTCCTAGAGTTGAGTACACTGGCACTGTTCCTAAAGGAACGGTGCGGACTTCCAGTATAAAATTATAACAACGTTTTAAATGGTTAATATTTAATAAAGTATAAAACATTTCAAAAGGTTTCAGAAAGTCATGGTGACTCCCCAAAGAAGCCAAACATTTAAAAGTTTGAATGACGCTAGGTGAAAGTGGTGCTGGAGTGTGATAAATCTTTGCGTATAATAGTAAAATAGTGAGAGGAGCAATTTCTGCATATTTGGAAAGCGAGCCCAGTAATAACTTGCATAAATAATATATGGTAAAATCTTACATTTAAATGGCCTGATGCACTGCTGACTCAATATTCATATTTATTTATTACAGTAAGACAGTTATCCTTTATGCCTTCATGCACTTGCCATTTCAGCAGCAAGCCAAGTGGCAAATGAGATAAAACTTTTATGTCCATAATAAATGTAATTTTTCTATCCCTCTCTAAACATGTAGGTCTTCAGTCTCTGTGGCCACCAGCGATAACAATGGAACCTTCATCAATACACTCAGAATGAGTGTATATAATGTAAGTGCAAGTTGCTTTTCTGGTGCAGTATTGCTGTTTGTTCTGAGGTACAGAGGTACAGTCATACAATAATGCTAAAAGGATAACACAAAAAGCCCTGAGGGCTTGTTTCCATTGTGGTCCTATGTATTCAATTCATAAAGACACATAAAGACATAACATACTATACAATAAATCATTAATACTAGGAGCAGTAAAGGTATATTTACAGAAAAACAGTGACTTCACATGTGTTGGTTTTGTGTTGTCAGGACACAGACTACGGCTACCCACTGGGGGTCCCTACAACAGGACTTGAGCTGCGAACCAAGATATATGTGGAGGTTAAGGCTGTGAACCTCACTGGGAAGTAAGTTCAGTGAAATCTACCACTTAAAGCTGCAATCCATTATTTTGACCAATCTGTATGGTAGAGTATACATCTGGAACCCTAGTGTCACAAACCTGGCTCAGAGTTCGGACAAAAGAGAGGGAAACATAGCTTCTAAAAAAAAAGTGTGACATTGTAATTTGTATTAACACTTAGGGTTCTTGCGGTGCATGCATGGTCGATGTATTTATCTCTGAATCCCAGAGTGCATGCATCAGTGTTGGAGCTCATCCCAGTGTGCTAGTGGGGGTATAGACTGACCTCTGTCTTATTCTTTCCTCACAGCTTCTATGTGCTGCTGGACCACTGCTTTGCAACGCCCTCTCCGTACAACATGAGCAACAATGAAAAGCACAACTTCTTCACAGGGTGAGATAAGCAAACACATCGACACCAACCATACATGCCTGGACATGACATTATTATTTCACACACTATTTCAATTGACAATACACTCTTCAATCAACATCTGATCTATATTATTATTGTCCTTCAATATCGTCTCTGTCGGGTGGAAACCTCCTAAAGGTAACTGTTACTTTTCAGGATTCAAATTCAAAAATAGCAAAAATAGCAGATCTACAAGCTCAAAAGCGCTGCGTTTCGAGTGTGAAGACGTAGACAAGCTATTTTGGATACTATTGTGTGAAGCTGAAGTATGATCACGTAGGGCATTAATATACGAAATGAGAAGTTGTATGAAATGAGAACTTTTTGTTAATAAGCCATATGGGCAGTTTCACATCATCTGCAATCATACATTTATTCTAGCAATTCTAAGCTAAAATGTTTTAGTTTTTTTACTGTATGAGTCTGCTTTTGTTGGTCATTTGCACCAACGAAAACAAACCAACAACCCCAAACTGAACGAAACTACTGCTTTTCATGATCAGATGTTCAGTGGACCAAAGAACTTTGGTGACCAAAAACGGTCTTTCCAACAACGCACGGTTCAACTTTGAGGCGTTCCGCTTCGTGGAGCATCGGGACCAGGACAAATCCAGCATCTACCTGCACTGCATACTGAGGCTGTGTGAACCCACCAAGTGTGAGGAGCTGGTCAATGTAAGTACAGCTGCAACCCATCTATTTCATAATATAAAATCAATCTGTTTTAACCACTTAAACCGTGTTTGGTTGACCGGAGTCCCTCAGGGCTCTATACTAGTGTATTTTCTGTTTTCTGTTATCCGATCGACAAGCTCACAACAGCTAGTTGATCTGCTATTTCCTGCAAAACTCTTCCCCACAAGGGTGCTGGGGTTTAAGTCGTTAATAAAATAATCAATTTTGGTGGAACATTTAACATTTTGCATTATTATTTTCAAGAATACAGAAAATAGCAGATATATAAACTCACGCACGATGCGATGTGTTGTGAGCTTGTAGAGCAGTTATTTTGGTATTTTTGCACAACTCCATATTTACGCCAATTCGTTGATTTATTAAAAAAAGAATACTATTGTTAAAAATACACTTCTCGATTATTTGATTAATCAAAAAAGATTGAATAATCACTAAGAAAATAATTGCAAACCTAGATGTTAGTTCAAAAGGCCAATTTGATTCAAAAACCTAAAGAGCTCATGAGGAAAGTGGCTCCTACAGGTGCACTAGGGACAGGACTAAATGTGTTGGCAAAGCAAATTAGAAGGACGTGAATTAATGTCTTACACTGACAACTGAAATGTTATAATTACTGTGTCATCATCATGACACATCATTACCACAGAAGCTATGTGTGAATGAGAGTTGTTCTTTGTTAAACAGGCTTGTAGTTCAGGAAGAAGAAAAAGAGCCGTCACTCCCTTTGGCGGAGAGTCCCAAGACTCAGCCACCGTTACAGTGGGACCCCTCTTTACAGCCCGGAAAGGTCAGTAAGACACCATTCGCTTTATCTATAGCATATATAAGATAACATTAGATCAGATCAGATCAGATCAGATCAGATCAGATCAGGTAAGGTAACATAACATAAGATCATACTGTACATACATTAAGTGACTAACTCTATCTCTCTCATCCTACACAGAAGAGGGCAGTCCCCATAGTGCTGCCTATGGTGAGTCATCACACACGCACACACACACACACACACACACACACACACACACACACACACACACACACACACACACACACACACACACACACACACACACACACACACACACACACACACACACACACACACACACACACACACACACACACACACACACACACACACACACACACACACACACCAACAATACTATTTGCATGTATTTACTATTGGATTATAGCATTCACTCGTCCTTTGTTTTAACCACTTCCTGTAAACTCTATCATATTGAGTTGCATGGGGTCCCCCAAGGTTCTATACTTGACCCTCTCCTTTCCCCCCTCTACAACAGATCTCTTTGACTTGTAGATTGCAATTCAATTCAATTCAATTCAATTCAATGGAGCTTTATTGGCATGAGAAAACATACGTTTACATTGCCAAAACAGGTGTCAAAACATAATAAAACAATTTAAGAACAAATGGGGAAAGTATGTACAGTAAGATTGCAGAATGTTTGCCTATTATGACACCATGCAGAATAGGTTACACTAGGAACACTTCACAAATCTTCTCCCTGTTTCCCCATCAGGCGGTGGAAAGGCGAGCAGCGATGTGGACGTGACGGGGCTGGCGGTCGGCATAGTGTTCGGATCGGCGGCGGCCGTCCTGATGGTCCTCGGTGGCTGGTTTGCCCTGAAGAAGTATTACTGGGTGGGAGGTCGCCCTCACCTCTTCAACTGACCCGTTTTTAACCGTCACACTGTAGTCTTTACAGCTAGTTCGTTATTATTCTATTATTCTACACGTCTGCTACTTCACCAATGCACCCGTCCCTTAGCGCGCTCATATCTGTGTTCTCTTATGACGCTCACTGTTGTAAGAATTCAAATGCTGTGGTTTATATTATTCAACTTATACAGTATCTTTATCTGTGCAACATTGCTTTATCCACTTTAACTCTGGCATCCCGATTTTGGGCATGTCTATAGGCGAAAAAACAAACAAAAACAAACAAAAAGAAAATAGCACACCGACAAGCTCAAAAAATAAGTTTGAAAAATAGCAGATCTACAAGCTCAAAAAATAAGCTAACGTGTCAAGGTGCGATGAGTTGTGAGCTTGTAGATCAGCCATTTAAATAATAATAATAATTTAGAACATGTGTGTGTTTCAGTGGTCAAGTGGTTATGAAGGAAACTGGAAATACTGTATGTATAGACTGTAAAGACGGAATATTGTTTATATGTGTTCTTGTATATAAAGTTACTGATTATTGTTCCCTTGATTCTACACTGGAGTGTGGGATACGTTGAAATGTGTTTTATTCTGCTTTGCTTGCTTGTTTTGCCTGCCGTGGTCAGCCGTTCCGTTGGCGCTGGGTGTGTAGAAGTTCACATGAGGTGGACTGTATGCTTTGAAACAGTTACTGTATGCTTATGAAGACATATGACCTGTTGCTGCTTTGTACATTACTTTAAACAAAACACAATAAAGTTTTGACTCTGTTGGACATTGGGGTTTTGTGTGCTTGATTTCCAGTGGTGGAAAGCAACTAAGTACAGTACATGTACTCAAGTACTGCACTTAGTATTTACTTTACTTGAGAATTTCCAATACTTTTACTTCTACTCCACTACATCTCAGAGGCAAATATTGTACCTTTACTCCTCTACAATTATTTGAAAACGTCTAGTTACTGGTTACTTTGTAGATTTTGATTATTGCCGAAAATAGCCAATCTACAAGTAGATCGGCTTTTTTCAAAGGACTTTTATACATGTTATCCATTTGCAAACTTGTGAAAAGGAACCTTCTGCCAAATGAGTACTTTCTACTATTGGTACTTTAAGTACATTTAGCTTCCAATACTCTTGTACTTTTACTCAAGTAAATTTAGATTTCCTGCCTTTTACTTGTAACAGAGTATTTCTAAATTGCAGTATTGATACTTTTACATAAGTAAAAAATGTGAGTACTTTTCCCACCACTGTTGATTTCACATGATGCTTCACAATCTAAATGAAAATCAGTTTTGAACAGAGACAAAGACAAACAAACAAACAAACAAACAAACAAACAAACAAACACAAAAACGAGTATGGGACATGTTTTGTCATAAATTCTATTTATGTATTAAACATACACGTTGTCTATTTACATTTTTACAGTACAGTAATATCCATTGACCATCACTCACACATATGGAATGAAACAAGCATCGATCGATGCATTCATAAATATATACATAAAAAGACTTGTTTTGCTTGTGCTGTATGTACAATGGCGTATACAGGGTTAGGGGGATATTGTGTTTGCTTTTCCAAATAATACATTTGAAATGGTGATATTAACAAGCACAAATATCAAACATATCAGACAGCCTCGGGATAAAACGTGAGGGGAGGGTTAACGAAAGCAGAGGCATAGATCCCATCCAACCCTGGGCGTATAGAAAGTGGATGAAAGTCAAATCAAGATCATGAAGACAAATATAGTTCAAAATGTACCATTGTAACCGGAACATCAATGGAGCTTTGTCACAATGGTTCCCACAGATGTCTGTTTTCTTGTCTCTCTCACTGCACTGAGGTCAGAATGTCCTGAATCAGAGCGGACAGTTTGGCCGAGAAGTCCTCTTGCAACATTCCATTGGCCTGTACGGACGAGGTCAAGGACAAGGACGTCAGCCTGGCCTGCTGTCCCTGCTCTGTCTCCCCGCTCTGCACCTCCAGACCCTGCGGCAGCCTCTCTATACGGGCCTGAAACACCTGGTTCTGCAGCGCCGCGCTTTGGCAGAACCGCTCGACGGTGGCCGCCACCTCGGCCATGCCGGACGGCGTGGTCACCAGAAGAGCCGCCAGCTCAGCTTTGACGGCCGCCGCCCTGCTCCGCACCTCCAGCTTCAGCGAGGCCACCTCCTGCCCCCACTTTTCCTCCATTTCCTCCAAGAGCCTCGGCTCGATCGCTGCCGCCTCTCCCTCGCCGCCGCCCGCCTCTCTGAACTCGTCGATCACGCCAGAGGCTTTGGTGTGGAAGTCGCCGATGACGTCCGCCAGCCTGGACCCGCCGTCCTCCATGGTCTGGCCCATCCAGCGGACGGCCTCCAGGACGACGGTCGGCCCGGCCTCCGCCCGGACCTCCAGGCCCTGCAGGTAGAGGCTGAGCTGCCCGCACAGCTCCTGGGTGTCGCCCCTCATAGTGCTCTGGAGCTGCCGGCTGAGGGGGCGCAGGCGGTCCCGCAGTTCCCGCTGGGCCGAGCCGGAGGAGACGGCCGGAGTCGGCGAGAGCCTCTCCCTCAGCTCGGCCAGCTCCTGCCGCAGACGGGCGCGAAGGCGCTCCGACTCCATGTTGAGTTTCCGCCGCATCTCCTCCACCATGGGGTTGTGGACGTCTAACCGGGTGTAGAGGTCGCCGCTGTCCACGTGGGTCTTGTACGCCGTTCTGTGCAAAGACGGTAAAGCTTTATAGCAGAATAGCACACTGCCGTTTGGAATGAATATGAAGGCAGATCATTGGGGACACATCTGTGCACAAACAAATCTAGACTCACCTCACATCCTTGGTGAGTTGCGTCTTGTCGTTAGCCTGGTTGGCTTCGGGGTTAGCCCAGACGGCCTCTCTGCTGCTGGTGTCACGATGGAGTGGGTATGCTGCACACACACACACACACACACACACACACACACACACACACACACACACACACACACACACACACACACACACACACACACACACACACCTATCAGCATCTAAACATATACTAACATATAAATATCTCCAAGTATATAAGCGTTCATTTCAAAGTGTGAGAGGACTTTCTTCCTTACCTGATGTTGATAAGAATGACAGCACAAAGATGACTACTTTGAGATGCATGTTTATCTTTCTGTGGAGTGACAGGCGAGAGGAACACGTTAGAATCTTCACGTTTCCAACAGATGAAAAATTAACAAATAAATATTGAGTCTCCCTCAACGGCGAAATAATTCAAGCTGCATGGGGATCAATGACTGACTGAGCGATTGGCCGTACAGGTTATAGAGAGAAGCTCTTCTGATGTTGGTTTATAAAGGACTCTGTTATCAGAGAGGCTGGGCTAAACTCTGCCTGTGTCAACATAGCCAACACGTGGAGGTTCACATTGATAACATATCTCACAACACTCACAACACACACACACACACACACACACACACACACACACACACACACACACACACACACACACACACACACACACACACACACACACACACACACACACACACACACACACACACACACACACACACACACACACGCACACACACACACACCATTTCTCCACTAAAATTCAAGATGCTTGTATTGTTACATCCAGGCCTGGAATTTCGTACAAAGGCCAAATGCCAGGGCAGGAAGGCCATCAAATAAAACAAGATTTTGATCCATTGAAATAATTAATTGAATTTAATGGTTAAGGATGATTTTAGATTTGATATGTGAACTATCTGCAGAGAAATGATGGTATTTACAATCTGATCCATGCTCAGCCCTGCACCAATCAAAGTTACTGGATTGGTTTAAAGACGGGGGACCAGAGCAAAACAATAAAAGTTGAAACTTTCAAGTAGAAGAGAGAAGAAGTATTGAGTTTTGGCTCCTGGACATTGATTTGAGGAAGTGCTCATGATGTCAGGCAAAGTGAGATGCTGATATAGACACTTTAAAACAAAAGAAAAGGAAGCGCTGCTTGGGGTCAATCACAGTGGCTCAAAACAGATGCTCTTCAGTGGAACAGGTATAGGAATATAGAAGCAAAATAAATCAAAGTTCTGCTTTTGGTGAGGCAGACTAAGGAAAAAATACTGAGGCACTCCGTCTTCAGGGGAATAGACCCCACATACACACACACACACACACACACACACACACACACACACACACACACACACACACACACACACACACACACACACACACACACACACACACACACACACACACACACACACACACACACACACACATACACCACACACCCATGTCAGGCCCCTGTTTACTGCCCTTCAAGTCTAGTCTGGCGAGCCAGACTGTTGCCTCCCACAATCTTCAAATGCTTCCGTCATACAGTCTGGAGCAACGGAAGCTTTGAAAATGATCCAGCGAAATAAAGCGGTTCCCACCTCCGTTTCGTCTTTACAGTCACGCAAATGTATCCAAATAAATTGCTGCTTTAGCAGAAATGGAAATTTTAAAATGTAATGTGAAGATATTTTAAGATATCTTATCTATTATCTTAACGGAAATGAGGAACAGATGATATCTTCCTGTCTCGGATTTCGGGAGGTGTAGTTCCAGAGTTTTCATTCAGAGATTGTGGAATAGTTATCTGGCTACAGGAGACTACTTCTAGTCCAAAACAACAACGCATTCTTGGAACCAACTTCAGAGGTTCATCCAGTTCATTGCATGCCCACTCACACAGCCAGATAAGACAGCTGGCACACATCTCTGCTGTCTAGCTCGGTGTTTGCTAAACAGTGGATCGAGACCAAGGGCCAAGGCTTGGATATTTACGATGAGCCCAACACGGAAGCTTATGAATGGCCAGAGTGTGGCACTGTTTTACCCTGCGCCGACCTGCGGTGTCAGAAAGAATTTATTTTAAGTGAATGGGTTTTTTGACAAACTTTAGACTAGATTTTCTTACCATAATCAAAATTGTCATAAATTCTATATGCTTCCAGTCGCTAGTTTAAAGTCTCCTTTCAATCATCAGGATATGCGTTTTGCTAAATTATTGTCCCATTTATTCTAAAATTGACGATAAAGTAGGCTATGCTCCAGGAGGGGCGGGATGATTTGATTGACAACCTACACAACCAATAGCATTCATTCCCCGCCCCGCTCTTGATTGACAAGCTACCCAACCAATAGCATTCTTTGGGGGTTGTTTTCCGGTTCCCTGGTCACATGTCTGGTCTCAACCAATAGCGTTTGAGTGAGTTCCGACGTGGCCAACTGTATATATTAAAGATGGGAGGATACACGTTCCTGAACTATCGGCTTCATTTTCGGTCTGTAGAAAGCAGGGGAGTGGCTTTGTCCATTCATTTTTTACAGTCTATGATCGAGACCCATTTTTTGGAACTAAATGTCCCTTTATTGTTCATTTCCTACAAGAATTTTCACAAAATTCAGACATTAATCATATCAAATTCATCTTTTGGGTCTCGAGACAAAACGTTTGGGAACCACTGGTCTAGATCAGTGGTTTTTAACCAACCCCAGCACCCGTATTGTGTTACAAAATCGTGGGTTAGGGTTAAAAAAAAAAGAAGAAAAGAGTATTACGTATTCTTCTGGAGCCAAGAGGAGGTGAAATAGTGACACCTGCCGAGACATTAACACATTGACTGCCAGTCGCGTAGATCTACGCGAACCGATTAAAAGCCGCCACGTGCCAATCGCGTAGATCTACGCCAACTGGTGTTATTATGAAAATCCATGTTAATTCGAAAAAGTGCAATTTCCGATTTTTTTGATCCACTTCCGCTTCCGGTAGCACCACCGGAAACAGAATTATATGGGTTCCGTTTTTTTTCGATCGCATCCGCTTCCTGTCTGGGATCCAGTTTTAAACGTCATTTTCTCCTTGTAGTTTTTCTCCTCGCTGATTACTGTTTAACATAAACCGTTCTAACTACAACATGGATGCCCCGTTTGACACGTGGTCTTCACTGGTAGACACAGGGACATCTGCACGATGTTTACAAACAGTGCATCGCGCATTCTTAAGGATTTTAACGGGGTCTATGGCGACGTGAAAAAAACAAAAAAAACAACAATAAAACCTTGGCACTGGTGAGTACATTATGAGATTAACCTCTGGCCTGGGAACTGCAGGTCTATTTGACCATGTGTCCATGGTGGAAACACTGGTCTATTTGTGTGTGTGTGTGTGTGTGTGTGTGTGTGTGTGTGTGTGTGTGTGTGTGTGTGTGTGTGTGTGTGTGTGTGTGTGTGTGTGTGTGTGTGTGTGTGTGTGTGTGCGTGTGTGTGTGTGTGTGTGTGTGTGTGTGCGTGTGTGTCTATGTGTGTATGTGCGTGCGTGCACGCGACCATGCAGACTTACCCTGGTCATGTGCTCTCATGTTTTTATTACTTACAGTAGGCAGTATGTTTTTTTCTTGACCACAAGGTTAAAACTAAACTGACACCAGTGTTCCAGGTGGTCCCCAGCTAAAGGTGTTGATACATTTTCACCCTTTAATCCATATTGTATACGTTGGCTATTCAAAAATAGATATACAAGCTTGAAATCTTGAAAGTGTTTGAAGATTTTTTTAACACAAATGTTCTCTTCTGGTGGCCCTGGCACAAAACATTTTCAGATGGGGGTCTGCGTCCAAATGAATATCAATGTAGGGGTCCTTGGCATGAAAAAGGTTGAGAACTCACCAGCATTTCTACAAATGACATCACCATTCTCCGAAACTGACCTTGACCCTGATAGTGACAGGTTTTTAACCAACCCCAGCACCCGTATTGTCCAGGACCTCCAGTGACCTGGAGGCCCTGGACAACTTTATTTATAGAGCACGTTTAAAAACAACAGAGTTATTGACCAAAGGGCTGATGCACACAGAGTCTTGACGTAGGAAGCTTCGGATATATTTGCTTTACAAATGTTTACGTACAAATGTGTGTGTTCACCCAGCAGATCGCAAGAGGTTAAAATTGTTATGGTTGTAGTAAACTGTGCACTGTACCTGTGCTGAGGAATATATGAATGTTTTTTTGTTTTTGTTTTTTGACGCATAAAAAACACTATGGGGAAAGGTCAGTCAATGGGACCAGTGTGTGTGCGTGCGTGTGTACACGCTGTGTGTGTGTACACGCTGTGTGTGTGTGTATGTGTCTAAGGTCAAGGTCAATGTCAAGGTTACTCTACCGTTACATCTTGTTTACATAAAAGTAAAATTATTTTGCAACAATGATATTAACAATAATAAACACATAAACAACAGGGTTAGGTTTAGGATACGATTTAAGGTTAGGGTTTAACCATGACAAAAAAAGGGGGGGGAATTGCATTTATAATGAAAAATAGCAATCCTGAAACGTTGATGTCCTCACAAGTATATCAATGAGTGCACACGTGTGTGTGTGTGTGTGTGTGTGTGTGTGTGTGTGTGTGTGTGTGTGTGTGTGTGTGTGTGTGTGTGTGTGTGTGTGTGTGTGTGTGTGTGTGTGTGTGTGTGTGTGTGTGTGTGTGTGTGTGTGTGTGTGTGGGGGTGGGTGGGTGGGTGTGTGTGTGTGTGTACCACAATGATGACACATTTCTCTGGCATTACATTTTGATACGATGCCCTCATGCACTGCTGTCAATGATTGTTGTCTATTTCAGTGGTTCTCAAACTGGGGTCCGGGTACCTATTTAATAACAATGTTATTCAAAAATAGACTAAGTCGCGATGTGACACGTGTGCTAGAAGATATGCTATTTTTGAAACATTTTGACAAATTGTGAACAATTTGGAATACTTTTTGAAATTTCAAACAATGCAAATCTTCTCTTATGGGAGTATTCCTTTTCAGTGGGGGGTCCACGGCCAACCACTATCAATTAAGGAATTTCATGAAAAAAGCATTTATCTCTGTTTGTGTGAGAGAGAGAGAGAGAGAGAGAGAGAGAGAGAGAGAGAGAGGAGAGAGAGAGAGAGAGAGAGAGAGAGTGTGCGTCTTGTAGTGGAGTTGAGTGTGCAGCGCACAGAGCTCTGCAGATACTGACACAATTACTGCATGAAGATGTGGGTGAAAGTTGAACCGTGTTCTATTAGGTAAGCTATACAGAACAGTACAAGTGGTCATTGGAAGGAGCAGAGTCCATTGATACCATGCTGGAGCATGTAGCTTCTTCCTTGCACACAAAGTCCATCATTTACACACTGTACAATAACAGTGTGAAGTGAAAGAAGACATTACAGAATGGACAGAGTTGAACAAAGGGCAAATGTTACATACATGTATGGTACATACAGGACACACGTACTGTACATAGTACGATTGTGTGCACACATGCATGGACACATGCAGAAAGAGAGCGATGCACTAAATGTATGCTGATGCACATGTGGGCACGCTATGTGCACGGTTTGCAATTGCAATCAGATCATTTGAATAGATTAGGCCTGTTATCTTGAAGGAGTAGTTCACCCAAAAAATGACATATTTTCTGTCAAATAATGTACTCTCTTTGAGTCTCCTAAAATCATTGGCTTAGGAATGCGACAAAAACTAAAAATTGGGTGTGTAACTGATAGATAAGTCATTTTTGGGGCGAACTACTCCTTTAAAGGTACCACGTTGAAAGATCCCACATTATAAATACATCTGAACTGATGACAACTTCTCAGTTAATGACCTAATCTTTAACTATTAGGTTGACACTTTTTATCTTTTGGGAATATCATTTATAGACATGCAGCTAGCACCAGTCAACACCATTCCATAGTTATACCACTCTATATTTATAATCTATAAATATATAATATTTATTCGTGAAGCGCTCCAACACAGTCTTCTGGTCTTAAATAGTCTTATCACATGAAACTACATCTACATTTCCAGGTTCATCAACAGACTGGAGCATCCAGGTTGGCACCACTTTCAAGTTCAAGGTTTCTTTATTGTCATGACTTGTGTAGCCTACAGGCAGAAGACGTGACAATAAAGCGTACAGACCAAAATTATTTTGTTCTAAATTGTATAGGGTTAAAGTTCCTGTTCATCACCGTAGAGCAGGGGGTCCAGGACACCTAGGGCGTCCTTAGAGTTACCGCAGGGGGGGGGGCACCAAATATTTGTGTGATTTTTTTTTCATTAACCACTTGAACTTCAGCCACAAAATAGCAGATCTACAAAGAGGTTTGGTGTAGAGGGTAAAAAAGAGCAGACCAAGTACAGAGCCAAAGTTTACTAAGTATTGACGTTTTAAGTGGTTAAATGTCTCAAAATACACATTAAAGGAGTAGTTCACCCACAAAATGACTTATTCTCGATCAATTACACTTTTTTTCTCCACCAGAGAAACCACCGGTCATCAAATTATTGGCTTAGGAATGCGACAAAAACTAAAACATCTCTATGCATTGAAATGCTTCATGGGATGTAGGCCTATAATTGATCATTTTTTTGGATGAACTACTCCTTTAACATGAATCCAATATACACTGATGATAGTGCTGTCAAACAAGACTATGAAACTATCTATGAAATCTATGAAAAGGTTTTATCTGCAACACAATTTTATACAAAATGTAATGGGGTGTCCCTCCATCTCTCTCGCAGCTACGGGGCCCTTGGCTTGAAATGACCCTGCCGTAGAAACTACGGTTCGATTACGAAAAATAACCGTATTTGTGGTTTTCACAGCATCAGATTCGTCAGGGGAAAATTCAGGCAAAGTCAATAATCTGAAAGTGACATCTGAAGTCTGTACAACTTGAATGAATGAATTCACGACGGCCATCTGCCGTGTCTGTCGGTGAGCTAAAGCAAAGTTGGCGTCGGGAGCCAAATGACTAATCAGTTTCATGGTGGGGATTGAAGAGAACAAATACAGTACGTAACCTGACCATGGCAGCATCAGGTAAAAGCCACACACACACACACACACACACACACACACACACACACACACACACACACACACACACACACACACACACACACACACACACACACACAGCTCACATGTCTCATGAAACATTCAGCGGGCCAGTGAAAGTAGTTATGCCTAATTCATGCTCCGTTGAAAATAGCAGATCTATAAGATCACAACGTGTCGCATCCGTGATGCGTTGTGAGCTCATGGATCAGCTATTTTCCGCCGCGTGACACGTCCGTACAACAAAGTATAAATCGGGCTTCGTGTGGTACCAGACTGCCTTCCTCATGCTGCAAACCTTGTTGCTGCAGTCTTTTACCAAGAGGACAGCTCAGGTCAAGTATCCAGGGAGAGGACAAACCAATGTAACTTCTTAAAAAATAATTATTTTACGGAACGTTATGGGAGGAATTAGAAAGCTAGCTCTTTATAATGACCCCGGGTGACGGCGAACGGAAATTGCAGACAGATGTTCCCTTCCGAGGTTGTGTCGGGTTGGGACAGGGGGGCGATGCTGAAACAATGGATGTCCAGGGGGTTCGGCCTTCTGTGTTGTCTGTACGGTTCTCTGCTCGTCACTCTGATCGGTGCAAACAACCTCACCGAACACACACCACCAGGGAGACCTCTCTGCCAGACAGGTAGGCTGTTTCCCTGTAGTCCTAACAGTTGTTTTATAACCACTTAAACCCTATATACCAGGGGTCCTCAACAGGGGGTCCTCAGAGTTACTACAGGGGGGCTGCCAAATCTTTGTTTGATAGGATTCTTTTACATTAACCACTTGAACCCTAGCATCCCTAGGAGAACTCACAACATGCAGCGTATTAACCCAGATTGGCTATTTGCGGAAAAGAGGTTTGGTGAAGAGGGAAAAAAGAGTACTGAGGGTTTATGCGGTTAGATGTCTGAAAATACACATTAACATGAGTCCAACATACACTGATAACAGTATTGTCAAACAAGTCTATGACGCTATCTATGAAATCTATGAAAACGTTTCATAGATCTACAACAGCTGATCTACAAATGTTTTGCGTTGCGATGCTTTGTGAGCTTCTAGATATGCTACTTATTACCATAAGTTACTTTTTTCCTGGCCTGAGGAAGTAGATATTTAGCACTGCCAGTGTCTCTGTGGCTACGAAGCCACTTGGCCCTTGGCAGCATCTGAAACAGTCCATGGTTGGGGTAGCTAAGATCTTTGATATCTTATATCTGCTGCAATTATTTGTTCTTGAAGGTTACTTCTGTCCAGAGGGGATGAGTTCGACTCCCATCCCGTGTCCTAAAGGAACCTACGGACCGACTGACGGTGCAACATCCATAGGCGGCTGCATCAGCTGTCCTCCTCACCAATACTGCCCCAAACCGGGTCTGTCTGCCTCCCTGCCCTGTGGCCCTGATGCACAGCAGCCTCTGTCACACCAGGACACCTGTGTCTGCCTGGGAGAAGGACAGACCTTCCAGGCAAGAAACATCTTTAATGTCTACCTGATAGCATTAACCCAGTTCTTTAAGGAGTTTTTAGGTTAATAATATCCATGTCCTCGGTTCCTCATTATTCTTCATGTCGGTGACTAACTGTACCACAGCCTTCTTCCAGCTCGTTTTAATTGCGTCAACGTCTCCGACTTCTCAGCCATTATGTTCCTTGTCCTACTTGTTCCTCCCTCCTTTATTTTAATCATTTCCAGTTTGAACGCCGACGTCTTGAGATCATCCCATTTTTCTGTGTCACTCATTTTTTTTTGTATACAGTAAGGATTCGATTTGCACGCTAGTGTAGTGAAAACTAGGATATATAGGCTCCTCATTGGACCAAACAGAAACTTTAGACCAAACAATCTGTAGCTGGAAGCGGAGAGAGTTGTAGATCGGGTAGCCCAAGATCGGGGTCTGGTTTCCTGGGTTGTCGCAGGGTGGCTGCATGGTGAATTGTGCTCTCATCGGCTCATATTAAAGAACAACGTGGTTCATTTTCTCTTGACTCTTGCCCTGCAGGGCTGTGTGCACCTTGGGCCCATCTGTGCACGTGCCTGCTCCTGCCTGGGTGTATTTTCTTTGAAGGAAACGAAAAAAGAGGATATTTACTTGCGACCCATAAAAATTGGTCTGTGACCCAAACATGGGTCGCTGTTTGGGATACAGTGGTCTAATCTCTGGTTAAGTAAAGTGACTTATATCTGCATCCTTCTTGCCTGACACTTGATACGTTAGAAATGGAAAGAGGCAACTCCTCCACCTCACACACAGTGGATGAGACGTCTTATTCTATGAAGATTAAGTATACTGTACACCTTGCAAGGTTTTGTTGATAGATTCTATAGGTCTTTGGCGCCTTTTTGTGTGTATGACGAGGAGCAGCTGGGGATTCTCGAGGGCCTCTTGTGGCATTATTCAACTGAACCAGGTTTTCAACATAAAACCGTAAACCATAGTAAACTTTGCCTCCTGGCCTGTCGGCCTGGCAAAGACAACAACTATAATAGCCTTGCATTAGAATGGACATGCGACTGAAGGAGCTGAATGAAAGCATTATCGGAAATTCGCTTTAAAAAAAAAAACTAAGCACATTTGATATTAGTTAGTTAGATATTATTATATGATTTTAGTTAGTTTTACTCAGTTTAATAAATACACAAAACAGTTTCAGTTATCCTTTTTGTTTTAAAGCCTGTTTTATTATTTTTATTCCAGTTCAACTTAAGAGAGGCTTCACACCATAAGATGAATGCAATTATATTTATTGAAAAATACAGATGACATGAATTCAGTAGTACAGTATGTATTTAGAATAGTAAATGATTATATTTGATATGTTAGAACACTTTGGCGCGGGCCCCATCGCAGGAGAAGAATCAGATCAGATCCGTCCTGATCAGATCCTGCCTGCTGAAGGCAGGGGGCTCTTCAGGAGCCCCCTGCCTTCAGCCTAGGGCCAACCTGGTGGTGCCTGCTGCTTGGGCGGTGTCGGGGAGGTGGTGGGTGACCTGAACAGAGAGCATGAGTGAGACAAGCCTTTTTAAAGGGACTCTGTCAATCAGCTCAATTGATCTGATTGGAGCAGGGCCAATGAGGTGATAGGTGAGGAATGACATTTTACAGAGTCTCTCTGTTGAACTGTCGTTAATAAAAAAAATCACACCCTGTGTGAAGGAAGCGGTGCCTTTGGGGCGGGCCTTAACTCATTTCAATGCGTCCCTATCGGTGGTCTGAGTCCACTTACCAAATTTGTACTTGGGAGCATGCTGCAAACTGGAATGATGGCTGTTTAAAGCCCAGCCAATGGGCAGACAGAGGGGGTGGGGCTTAAGTAATGACAGTTAGTCCCTATTGCTGGCTTTAGTCCATGTACAAAATTTGTACTCCATAGCATGCTGCGAACTTGAGTTATGGCTGTTTGAAGGCCAGCCAATGGGAAGACAGAGGGGGCGGGGCTTCAGCAATTCATGCTGGTCCCTATTGGTGGTCTAAGTCCACATACCAAATGTGGACTTGGTGGCATGCTGCAAACTGGAGTTATAGCTGTTTAAAATCCCGTGCTCATCCCGTGCTCATACGGGCGCGGGGGGTCCCTGGACCCCTCTTTGATAACTTCATCAATTCATGCTCGTGCCTATTGGTGGTCTAAGTCCACATACTGTACCAAATGTGGATTTGGTGGCATGCTGCAAACTGGAGTTATAGCTGTTTAAAATCCCGTGCTCATCCCGTGCTCATACGGGCGCTGGGGGTCCCTGGACCCCTTTTTGATAACGTCATCAATTCATGCTCGTCCCTATTGGTGGTCTAAGTCCACATACCAAATTTGGACTTGGTGGCATGCTGCAAACTGAAGTTATAGCTGTTTGCTTCTTTGCCGTGCTCATCCCGTGCTGAAACCGCCGGACGGACGGACGGACGGACATACAAAAGTCAAAAGTCAAGTGTAGAGCGGTTGGCACCGCTAAAAATCCTAAAAAAGTAAAATGTCTAGTTTTAGTTATTTTGTTAGTTTTAGTTAACTATAATAACCCTGGTTTGTACCCTATCTGTCCATGTAGATGAGTGACGGTCAGTGCCAGTGTGCCCTGGGGTACCAGCGCACCAGCAAGGGAGACCACCTGTGTGCACAGACTCTATACGATGTCTGCAGGGACGGGAAAACCCGTACGCAGCACGGAGACTGTCTGGACAGACATCAATGGGCCCTGCAATGTAGGCAAAAGGTGAAAGACACACACACACACACACACACACACACACACACACACACACACACACACACACACACACACACACACACACACACACACACACACACACACACACACACACACACACACACACACACACACACACACACACACACACACACACACAAGTAGGATAAAGGTGAAAGCTACTGTAGGGGCGAATGGCCCTGACACAACAACATAAAACCATGACTGTTCATTTCACTCCGAGACTGTAAACATGAACCCTCACGGGTCCACGTTTACAGTGTGGGGAGTTAAAGTAACAGTCTGGATTTTTACAGTGTATGTGTTAGTAGTACTCTGGGTTCTTTTCAGAAAGAGGGTTAAAAGGTACAACCAGTATGAACCAGTGACAGCATAGATGTCATTGGCCTTTCTGCTATTATGAAGTACTTCCATCAATTGGTGACTCATGCGTTCATTCATCGATCCTTCCCAGACAGCCTGTTTACCTTTCTCACGGTCGCGAGGGTCCACAGTACAACGTCGGGTCCTAATGGAACCGTTATGTACACTCTGTGAGTTGAGGGCAAAACACTGAGGATTTGACAGTGTACAGTAGATAACACAGAATCAAATGTGGGTCCTTGGCTTAATGCATATCAAACTGGGGGTCTTTGAAATAAACAAAAAGTTGAGAATCACTGAACTATAAATAGTACATAGTATATATATAGTATATAAACTATACGGGAACCCCAATCTACACTGATTGGGCTTCATTTAACTCTGAGAGTGCACAATTGGAACCACATGGACCCGTAAGAGTCCTTTTGGACACCTGGTGGTCCCCGAACCCGATGTTGAGAACCAATGACATAAATTCATTTCAGCTTCTTACTATAATGAGTCTAAACACAAGTCTAAAAGTCCGGCTAGCGGCCCCTAGAGGCTGTTTTGCAGAAAGGCATTCTCACTCACAACATGTTATATTTCTCAGCTTGATTCCTTATCCTTCGCATCTGATGCCGATATGAAAGGGCACCCACATGGTGCCCTTTCATATCAACCATGTTGACGCTTAAGGAACGGTCATTTTATTCTTTGCCTTTGAAAATTCCATGGCAATATGTTGTTTGGGACTAAGATGGTGGATGGATGGACTGATGGATGGACTGACCACCGACCAATTTCCATCAGCATCCACAGAGTCCTGTTGCTAACGGGACTAAAACCACATAGCCTAGCCTGCTGAAAAAAAACTCTGAGCACATAAGAGTGATTACGTAAATATTTGACCATTTCAGCTGAGTTTTTAAGACGGTTCCTCTCATGTAGGTGTGTCAGAGTGCAGAGGACTACCAGCGTTACGATGCAGAGCTGGGGCTGTGTGTGTGCAGGCAGTCCTTTGGAAGGACTGACTGTGGAAGTCTGTGTAGGAGCTCACCTTCTGACGAGGCTCTGAAGCTGCAGTGTCACCTCAATGGAGACATGGAGCTGCTGTGGAGGCACGGTGGGAGACAGGTATAAAGTTTAACGCACTATGCATACACACCTTGTGAGTTGTGCACATACAGTACCAGCACATAGTCACTTCAGAAACCAAGGTGTTAATATTTTTTTCTAATGGCAGTAGACTGCTAAATAGCTTCTTCAATCAAGCATACTGATCAGGCTAGGCTAGGGAAAATAAAAGTAATCTTGGGAAATGCAAATACTAAATTGTTATGCTACAGCTCCAGTTGTACACAAACTTCAGCTGCATTTCAGCACACAGGTTTAGTGCACGTTTAGCGGCTGACCTGGCTGTCTGGACCTGTGTGCACCGTTTCAGTAATTGTCCCCTGGGATGGTGTCCATCTTGTATGACTGGCAGTGCGTCTCTCAGGCCTGGATGGACAGCGCTGTCTCTCTCTTGCCGAAACTATTGCTGTTGGTGTCGGCCCTCAAAATCACTTTCTGTAAACCCTACGGTATATACTTTGTTGACCGTTGTAGAGTTGTGAATCTTGTCAAATGTAAAGTTCAGGTGTTTAACAACTGCAAATACAAGTCACACCAGCAGCTCACACAGCAACCTGTATGAGATGCCATATGCTCATCTAAACCCGTTTAGATGAGCTTTATAATTAAGTTGTGAAATATACCCTTAATATATCGTTGCTGTCGAGCAGAAACCTCTCCATATTCAAACGTTTCGTGTTTTTTTTTTGTAAATGAACGCATACTACAGCGTCACACAAAAGCATCAAAAGTAGCAGATCCACAAGTTCATGTTTCGAGCTTGTAGATCTGCTACTTTTGCTATTTTTGAATTTGAATCCTGAAAAGTAACAGTTTTGGACATATGAGGTTTCCACCCAACAGAGACGATATTGTGATTAGCGGATTAGTACGTATAACACCGGCAAATCATGCACAAATCATGCATGCTCAAATCACAAATCCTATCAAAAACTATATTTTAAACCATGACAGACGGACATCGTGGGCCAGGATTTGTTCCTGAGAATGTGTGGCTTGTTTCTTAATGTGTTCTACCTGTTTAAAGAAAAGGTTAAATAAA
>NC_139945.1:25480992-25828492 GCF_963454915.1 Gymnoscopelus microlampas | reverse complement strand
TGTTATTACCACACAACTATTATCAACAATTCTCAACTATACTATTCACAAACCCATCCCTGTGTGTGTGCAGATCCTGTTCCGCGAATATGGTTGGCCCGACAAGGAGCCAATCAGAGCCAGGTATCGCGCGTTGCAGTCGGGGTACCACATGGACGACTACTCGTCTAAAGGTCTCAGGATGACATCAGTGATGAGGACTCATCGAAACCTCCAAGCCAGAATGACACGGGACTCCATGGAGCCGGGTGAGAGCATTATTGTCCACCGCCAACAGCAACAAACACAGATAATACCAGACACACACAATCCAGGCACGCACACTCAGCCTGCTCATTCACTGCACAGCCCCACAGGCCAGACTTATGTCTTTTTACATAACGCAACCTTTACTCAGGAAACACAAACCCCAAGCACACACACACACACACACACACACACACACACACACACACACACACACACACACACACACACACACACACACACACACACACACACACACACACACACACACACACACACACACACACACACACACACACACGCCCGCCGGTATTCAGTGGTGGAAGAAGTACTCAGATATTTTACTTAAGTAAAAGTAGCAATACCACAATATAAAAATACTCTGTTACAAGTAAAAGGCCTGTGCTAAAAGTGTTACTTGAGTAAAAGTAAGTACAAAAGTATTGGCATCAAAATATACTTAGTATCAAAAGTACAAGTATACTAAAATGTTTGAAAATAGCCGATCTACAAGCTCACACCGCGTCGCGTGTGAGCTTGTAGATCGGCTATTGAAAGTGGTTAATGTAGGTTTTATAATAAAATGATGATTTATCTAAGTAACTAAAGTTTTCAAATAATTGCAGTCGAGTAAAAGTACAATATTTGCCTCTGAGATGTAGTGGAGTAGAAGTAAAAGTACTGAAAATTTGAAATACTAAAGTAAAAATACCTCAAAATTGTACTTAGTAGTAGCCTACAGTACTTGAGTAAAGTTACTTAGGTACTTTCCACCACTCCCGGTATTCCTGCGAGACTGTTATGAAAGCCTTGGTTATGTAACACAGGGAGTGAGTGACCCTTAGGGACATTTCTCCGTCCCCTGGTCAAATGGCTGGTGATGTCACGTGCAGTCACAGGATAGTACACCTGGGACAATGTCAACACGCTGGAAAATAAGCATTTATAGATGAGATATTCATTACGCTGTCCTGGCCCTTATGATTATAGTGCATCAGTGTTTTTGTGATTGTGCAACTTAGGGCCATTGGTTCTCAAAGTGGGGTCCGTGGACCCCCAGGGGTCCTTGGAGGGGGTACAAGGGGGTCCCCAGCTAAATTAGTTCATAAAGCGTCACAATGATTTTAACCACTTTAAGCTATTATGCTTTGGCTATTCAAAAATAACAGATCTACAAGCTCATAGCGCGGCACTCAGTGCTGCGCTATGAGCTTGTAGATCTGCTATTTTTGAAAAGTTGCAAATGTTTGAATATAATAGATTTAAAGTGAACATTTGTAACTCAAATCTTTACTGCTGGGGGTCCCTGGAACAACATATTTTGAGATGGGGGTCCGCGGACAAATACATACATTCTAGTGATGCGCGGGTCGGTTTTTTCATGACTCGGCCCGCCCCGCCCCGCCACGGAACCCAACCCGCCTCAACCCGCCCCGCTAACTCATATATAAATCTATGGCTCAACCCACCGGCGATTTTTTTTATTCTGTAAAATCATGGTTAGAAAATAATCCCCAAGTGTATTCAAACTTTTTTATTGTTATTATTCTTATTCTTATTAGGAATAAAGACAAAACAAGAGTATGTTATTTATTTTATTTTTTTGCGTGTGAGAGCGCGTGACCCGCTCACCCGCAGCCCGCATAAATGCCTCCGAAATTCTGACTCGACCCACCCGCGCCCACCCACGCGTTTTGAGTTTGTAGATCTGCTACTTTTGAAGCTTTTGAATTTGAATCCTTAAAACTAACAATTTTTACATATGAGGTTTCCACCAGACATAGATGATATATTGAAGCAGTAAGCCACGCAAGGCTATAGGGTTATAGGGTCACAACACGGAGCAGCATACCTAACAACACCCCTTGGCTCTTCTATAATAACTATAAACCACAGCCTTGTGTTGCTTATTATTGCTTTAATAAAACGGTTATCAAATATGGCAACATGAAAATCATATAGACATATCCTAATTAAAATGTTCTCCACGGGAATAATTTGTACAAGAAAGTCGTCCCCGACTGCACAAACAAGCTGGTTATACAGGGTTTACATTTAGATAGATGGACTCGCATGAAAGAGCCTGAATATTTAATATATTTAAACCAGGCCTTTTAGTTGTGAAATGAATAAATATTAAGCAACTTTGTGGCCTAATTTATCACCTAAAATGTTATTATCAGAACCCTGACAAATTGGACATTTTGACACAATTGTGATAGTACAACAGCTGGCTGTGGCCAATCATAATCAAGGACTGGGAACTATCCAAAACTTCTCTGAAGTATAAATCGTCTCTGTCAGGTGGAAATCTCAAAAGTACAAAACTGTTACTGTGTTTGTCTGTGTACGTATGTGTGTGTGTGTGTGTGCGTGTGCGTGTGCGTGTGCGTGTGTGTGTGTGTGTGTAGACACAATGCAGGAGTTCTGGGACTATGAGCTCCAGGTGGACCTGGAGGCGTTCAGCACGAGCACCTTCTACAGCCTGCTGCTCAGACACAGCCTGTCTGTGACCACACGCCTAGGGCAGCTCACCACAGAGGTCAGAGGTCACACACATACCATACAGTACAGCACTCACACACATCATGCAATCTTGCCACTCTTAATTGACGCAGGGAGCCATGGAGTATGGCGCCAGCGTTGTCGCCAGTCTCCCAGCAGACACATGGCCCAACTAACTCCACACTTTCGACAAAAAATCCTCAATATTCTGCCTATAGTGCTTGGCAACGTGTCGTCACCACGGGGGGCGTGGCATAGTAGCTGCAGACATATTGTGGGAGTCAATGTTAAGTCAAGCTGTTTATGACCCACCAAGATGTCCGCCGCTACCAAATGACACTTGTTGACGCCCCCTTCAGGATTTTTTGCTACGCACTATAACACCAGCTGCTACCAATACCGTTACTGTACTTGCACAATCTACAATTAATATGAAACGCATTATGACCCAATACTTATGCAAATCACTTCCGCAGGTGCTGCAACGTCAAAATCGTCAACATTTTTTGGACAACAGATCTACAAGCTAACAACGCCTCGCGCGTTGTTGCCTTGCAGATCTGTTATTTTTTCGCACCACGCTGCCAGTAGCCCCTCCCCATTTCACTAACTGCACAGGGACAGAGAGACAGACAGAAACAAGCGTACATGCCGGTGTTGCCATGTACGCTATTTATAAGCGACTTTGGCCTACTTTTCACAGCGAGATTCAGCACAGTGTTGCCATGTCCGCTGATTATAAGCGACTTTGGCCTACTTTTACAAAATGGTCTATCTCACACTGTGAGGTGGCTGTGAAGTGGATCTGCATTGCAAAGTGGATGCTACGTCACGCTAGATGTGAGGGCCGCACAGCGGCCCCAATACATTCTAAAGGTCTTAACAGACGGGGAGCGGTGAACGCGGGCGTTACCGATCGGATCAGCGGGGATCGCGCCACAATCATTGTTGTTTTGTCCTCCTGTGCGATGCGGGGAAAAGGAAAAATACCAAAAGAAATGACTTAAAGTAAGTACAGTACTTGAGTAAATGTACTTAGTTACTTTACACCACTGTTCTTACATGCAGGGTTGGATTTCTGGGGGGATTGATCGATTGATTGAACACTTAATTATAAAAATGGGACCCAGCATGCCTCCCTGCTTGGCAGGGGTTAAGTCCCTGTGACATGCTAGTGTCATGTCCAGAGGGTGTACCTGTACATCAAGCTGTCACGCGATTCACGCGATACAGAAACACGAGATAGGCTCATGGCACAGCAAGGCTTTACTGCTACTACACACATGGATACATACATGTTTATATACATGTTTTCCCACTCTTCCTCCTCCCAACCCCCACACACCTACTGTACCACTTGGAGGACTTGCACGTTTGCAGAGCGACAAAAGGATGCAGAGACTGCCCATCTCCCCTTACGCTTTATCAATTCAGCTGCCCCGGGGGCTGTAACAACGATGTCTCTCTCGCTCTCTCTCTCTCTCTCTCTCGCTCTCTCTCTCTCTTGCTCTCTCTCTCTCTCAGCTTCCACTGCAGACAAACAATCTGTACAGTAGAAACAGGAAAGTCCAAAGGAGTGGCGAGAGGGGGATAGGGCGCGACCGTGAAACAGAAGCATTCCAATAGGACATCCAATCTGTTTAAATACACTTGAACTTTATAGGAGACATTTGAAGCCTGGTGGTGGAGAGGAGAGGGGCAGTAGTAGTAGCAAACAGGAAAGAACCCAGGAACAGAACAGGACAGAACAGAACAGAACAGAACAGGAAGTGATGACACTGTAAGGGCAGGTGTAACTTCATCAGTCAGTGATAATTATTATAGCGTCTCCGTCGGGTCCAAAACTGTTACTTTTCAGGATTCGATTCAAAAGTAGCAAAAGTGGCAGATCCACAAGGTGAAGTAGCAGATCCACAAGCTCAAAACGCGCCACTTCGCGTCGCGTTTTGAGCTTGTGGATCTGCTATTTTTGATGCTTTTGTGTGACGCGGTATGATCATGTAGGGAAATAATTTACGAAAAAACACAAAAAGTTAAAAGACGGAGGTTTCTGCCCGTACAGCAACGATATATAGTAGTATCCCCTGTATGTTACTTCTGTCAGTGGGCAATTTGAAAAGGTATCATTAATAGTACCTGCGGGCTGGTGTCTGCGCACTGTATGTTTATGTGTACAGTATGTGTGTGTACTGTACATCCTTGATTCTGTGCGTGTGCGCACGTAACACGTTGCCGCAGGGGTCTTCAACGTTTTTCAGACCAAGGACCCCTTAGCTGAGAGAGAGATGAAGCAGGGCCCCCCACTACATACTGTATACAATTGTGTCGCAGATGTTAATGTGCATTTTCAGGCATTTAACCATACCAAACCTCTTTGCCGAAAATAGCCGATCTACAAGCTCACAACGCCTCGCAGCGCGAGGCGTTGTGAGCTTGGAAATCTGCTATTTTCGGCTGAAGTTCTCCTCAGAATAGGAATGCTAGGGTTCAAGTGGTTAACGTAAAAAGAATATCCTATCACACAAAGATTTTGCGACCGCCCCCTGTTATAACTCTGAGGACCCCCATGTTGAAGACCCCTGCGTTACCGTAATGTATGCACTGTGTCTCCACCACCCAGGTGAAGGAGCTGCACCAGGGTGTTCTGGGTAAACTGCGTCTCATCCACACCCTGTGGTCCGTGGAGGAGAAGGTGGGGGACGGCTATGAGAAGCTGAGGAGGGAGGTGGAGAGGGAGGTGGTCCGCCGCAGGGCTCTGGCCCTGCAGCTCCGAGCCCTGCTCAGCACCCAACTACAGGTTATACTACACCTTAAATCCTATATCTACTTAGTTGAAGAGGTCCCTCAGGGTTCTATACCTCGTCCGCTTCTTTTCCCCCTCTACACTGAATCTCTTCGGCAAAAAGCTGTGAGCTTGTAGATCTGTTGTTTTCACTGAATGTTCGCCCCAGAATAGGGATGTCGTTACGATTCATGTGGTTAAAATATATATATTTAAAGTACTGGTGTACACGTGTACACATGTGTACACACACACACACACACACACACACACACACACACACACACACACACACACACACACACACACACACACACACACACACACACACACACACACACACACACACACACACACACACACACACACACACACACACACACACACACACACACACAGCCACACCCACATTACCCAGTAACCTGTCTTGAATGATAGACATAGAGGACTATACACACACCTCTCAAGTGTCTGTTCTTTGTCTTACAGTGATACCTAGTAGGAGGGGAAGTCTTCACATCTGCTGTTTATCTAATGTGCATCTATTGGTTTACTGTATCTGGACCTTTTTGCTTTTTGTGTATCGCAGGCCAGGGGCTATCGAGTTCACAAGAATTAAAAGTAATTATGTGTAAAAGAAAAAAAAAGAAAACCAAGAAAGAAAAGAAAAGGACTTATTTAACATGATACAAATCCTGTCGGGCAGAAACCTCCTTTCTCCATATTCTAACTTGTTGTGTTTTTTCGTAAATGAAAGCCCTACTTGATCACACTACAGCCTCACACAAAAAGCAGATCCACAAGCTCGAAACGACACGTTTTTAGCTTGAATTTTAATCCTGAAAGGTAACAGTTTTGGACATATGAGGTTTCCACCCAACAGAGACGATATAATGTGGATTAGGAACTGGAATGGCCTTAGTCTAACTAAACACCCAGTGGCTCATAGGTCAACAAGCCTCTCTGCAGAAACAAGCCAGTATTTTACTAGTTTAGTAGATGCTGAGTGAGGACAGAAATACTATCAACAGAACAGAATGTATTGTCCACAAGTAATATTGTTGTTGTTTTCTTACAGGGCAGTTTAAAGAAACATATTTCACACCACCAAAAAAACACATCACAAATACAAGACAGAGTAAACTAGAAAAAGTGCTCCTCGGAGCACAGGTCTCCGCCAGGTCAGGTAGGTTATTGTGGCCTCCTGGTGGCGCTATAATAGGCCAATGTGAAAAGGCTGCTGGCATTTCTTCTTAGACCTTTCAATCGGACACAGCATCCATGATTTAAAAAATGTTGTTCCAAAAATGTGTTTTGCTCTATTAAACCTGCTGGTGGCGCTATAACAGGCCAATGTGAAAAAGGGGGGCATTTCTTCCTCGGCCTAGTGGGAATCTGCATCCAAAATTTCACGGAAATTGCACACTGCGTTCATGTTTTGAGGCATTTTGTTCAAAACTGACCAATCCTGCAAACTTTGGAAGCCACGTAAGCCAAATAGGATGGAATATGAAATATCGGACAGATCCATCAGAATCACATGACTATGGAGATACTGTGTACTGATGTGCGTGTTTTTTGGAAAGAATCTGAAGGAATAATCTCCAAAAATGTATTTGACATAAGTCGGCCTCCTGGTGGCACTGTAAAAAGCAGATGTGAAAAATGCAGTCAACGCCTTTTGGCCTGGCGGAGACAAAAATGCGGAGAGTTTGGGGTGGGGTCTGGGTTTTGGGGGATTTGGGGAGGTATGTGTATTGGGCTATCTACCGGTAGTCTAGAGCAGCGGTCTTCAATGTTTTTCAGGCCAAGGACCCCTTAACTGAGAGATAGATGGAGCAGGGACCCCCACAATTGTATAACATTGTGTTGCAGATTAAACTTTTTCACAGATTTCATAGATAGCTTCATAGACCTGTTTGACATACACAGTCATCAGTGTATGTTAAATTCTTGTTGTTGATGTATTTTCAGACATTTAACCACTTAAACCGTCAATACTTACTTAATCTGCTCTCTTTTCCCTTTACACCAAACCTCTTTGCCGAAAATAGCCGATCTACAATCTCACAACGCCTCACGCTGCGAGGCTTGTAGATCTGCTATTTTCGACCTCAGTTCTCCTCAGAAAAGGAATGCTAGGGCTGAAGTCGATGCAAAAAAACAAAATGCAAAAATAACGAAAAACATCTTATCACGCAAAGATTTGGTGGCCCCCTGTGGTAACTCTGAGGACCCCCTAGGGGTACCGGACGCCCTGTTGAAGACCCCTGATCTAGAGTAACTATAGTGAGTTTGTCCCCGTCTTCCAGGTCCTGAGGAGAGAGCTCCAAGCCCAGCAGAGTGCTGATGGGACATTCATGTCTCACCTCAGAGAGTGTACCAGGCTGCTAGCGCAGGCCCACAACCACCTCCACCAGCCTCTCTGGGAACAACACCAGCAAACGTAAATCCCAGCATTTTAAACATTTTGCACAAATGGTGATCAATAAAGTCAGCAGTGGTGGAAAAGGTACTCAAAGGTTTTACTTAAGTAAAAGTATCAATACTGCAATGAAGAAATATTCTGTTACAAGTAAAAGTCCGGAATTCAAAATTGACTTGAGTCAAAGTACAAAAGTATTGGTATCAAATGTACTTAAAGTACCAAAAGTAGAAAGTACTCATTGTGCAGAATGTCCCATTTCACAAGTTTTCAAAAGTATAAAATCTTTCGAAAATAGCAGATCTACAAGTTCTGTGAGATTGTAAATCGGCTATTTTCAAATGGCCGAAATGTGTATAGGGCTGAGATGGGTAATGTATGTTTTGTAATAATAATCAAAATCTACAAAGTAACTAGTAACTAAAGTACAAGTACAATATTTGCATCTTTTTGACAGCTTGTTTTAGTGATGTCAATGAAAAGTATGATTTCAGTGTATCTTTAAGTGATCCATTGATTGATTTTATTTGGTGATTTCACCATAAAAAGAGCACTATAGCACCGTCTCAACATACAGTCATAGCATCACCGAGGATAAAATCACAAGAAAGCCTGAGGGCTAATTTCCATTGTGGTCCTCTTCACAAAAAAACACTAACCAACATAACAAACAAGAACACAACAATACAGTACATCAGACACATATACATGAAAACTAGAGTCTAAGAAAGGTGAAATTAATGCATTTCCCTATTTGTAACCTTATATCACACACACACACGCAGTCACGCACACACCTACGCATTCACCTACGCACGCACACGCACACACACACACACATTCATATACAGTAGGTGGCCAGTGACGTTGACCAGTTTCACTAAAAACCTTTCCATCATGCACGTCACACAAACAGAATGCGGCACACAACACCAATGGTTTTGATAATGTGGATTGTGGAAGTTAAATGGTGGATTTGTGGATAGGAGGACTCATGAAAAAACTTGTTAAATCAACAAAACACATCGCATTCTGTTTGTGTGACATGCATGATGCAAAGGTATTCATATATTCATTGTAGGTAGCCTATCCATCCGAGCAGTCATTGCTGATAGACTCATGAAAAAAACAAAACGCATCGCATTCTGTTTGTGTGACATGCATGATGCAAAGGTTTTGAATGTGAAACTGGTCAAAGTCACTGGCCACCTACTGTAGACTGTAATAACAGTATATTCATGTCACTGCACAACGTGCACATAAATTCATTAATATATTCATTGTAGATAGCCTATCCATCCGAGCAGTCATTGCTGATAGACTGGACATGTTCTTTCACATATTCATTGGCGATAGATGTATCGCACACATTCATATACAGTAGCTGGCCAGTGAATTTGACCAGTTTCACTTTCAAAACCTTTGCATCATGCACGTCACACAAACAGAATGCGGCACACAACACCAATCGTTTTGATAATGTGGATTGTGGAAGTTAAATGGTGGATTTGTGGATAGGAGGACTCAAGAAAAAACTTGTTATATCAACAAAACGCTTCGCATTCTGTTTGTGTGACATAGACAGCCTATCCATCCGAGCAGTCATTGCTGATAGACTGGACATGTTCTTTCACATATTCATTGGCGATAGATGTATATAGCCATTCATATATTCGCTTGACAGACTGTACATATTTCTTTATTTACTGTGCCTTATCTTATCTTAAAGGACGACTTCACCCATTTTCAACCTATCTTCATATAATTGGGCATCGCAGTTGCGGCCACTTCCGGGTTCCACTGCAAAATACTCAATGCATTTTTCCCATTGACATTTCCAAAAATATTTATATCAATTAATTTAAGCCTAGAATCAAGCCATCCAGGGTCCTGGTGAATCATGACCATTAAACATTTCTTTCTGTGATTTTTTAAAATTTTATATTTAATTATATGATATACTATATTTAATAAATACCCTTTGTTTTGCCGTTTTCAAAAAAGTTTTCACAAAATCAAACGTTTTATGGTCATGATTCACCAGGACCCTGGATGGCTTGATTCTAGGCTTAAATTAATTGATATAAATATTTTTGGAAATGTCAATGGGAAAAATGCATTGAGTATTTTGCAGTGGAACCAGGAAGTGGGCGGGAACTGCGATGCCCTATAGGTCCTCACTAATGCTCATGATAAAATGGTACCATTTTTTTCTACTCTGTCTGTGTCTCAGAGGAGGACTGTGGACAGTTCAGAATCCTGTCTACCAGTGACATCGATGCGGAATCCAAGCTAATAGAAACTGCCGGCTTTCTATTCCTGGAAAGTTGCAAATCAATAATAGAAGCCATTGTTCTCACGTTAGTAAAAATCTAAATAAAAAATGTGAAATCTTGTCACTGGTAGACGGATTTCTGCACTGTCCACAGCCCTCCTATGAGACACAGACCAAGTAGAAAAAAATGGTACCATTTTATCATGAGTATTAGCGAGGACCAATTATATGAAGATAGGTTGAAAATGGGTGAAGTTGTCCTTTAAAGGACAACTTTGTTTTTTTATAACAAGGGTTATTTTATTAGTTTGTAATGATAATAATTAAAAGATGAGTGTAAAAAAATGTATTGCTTTCTATCGTTAGTGATTTAGGGATTTTTAACTGGGGGGCGTGGGCATTCGATCCATTTGTAAATAGTCATGAACGCAGCCTCCGATTTCCGTGAAACTTTGTACGCACATCCCCTCTAGGCCAAGGAAGAAATGCCACCCTACATTTTTCAAAATCAGCCTCATGGTGGCGCTGTAACAGGCAGATTCACGTTTTGGCCTCTAACTCTTGAAATATAGGCCAAAACGTGAATCTGCCACCATGAGGCTGATTCTTCCTTGGCCTAGTGGGGATGTGCGTACAAACGGAAATCGGAAGCTGTGTTTATGACTATTTACCAATGGACCGAATGCCCACGCCCCACAGTTAAAAATCACTAAAATCACTATAATGATAAAAAGCAATACGATTTTTTTTTAACACTCATCTTTTAATTATCATCATTACAAACTAATAAAATAACCCTTGTTGTAAAAAAAAAAACAAAGTTGTCCTTTAAGCCTGTTTATGCCAGTGGTTCCCAAACTTAATTATTTTGGGGGGTCCCCAGATGATTAGCTTAATGTGCAACATTGTTTTCTCACTCAACAGTAAACAAACCAACATACAGTTTAAGTGTAGCCTATACAGGGTATCTGCACATTTCCATAGTTACAATTAATGACTTTTAAGAGCTTTTTAAGACTAAATTGGCAAAATGACATAAGAAAGAGGCAAACAATTTAGCCGATCTACAAGCTTGGCTATTTTCACAATGATTTATCTGTGGAACCGAGTCAAACTAAATGTAATGCCGTGCTTGCAGCTTGTCTCCCCAGTTCAAATATGATTCCTTATGGGGGGTCGCGGCCTGAAAAGGTGTAGGGAACCCTTGTCTTGCGCTGTGGTTTTTATGTGACTGCTATCTTCAGTGTGGCTCAGAGTGTGTCGTCCCTGGCAGCTGAGATGGGTGAGCAGGTGTCCTGTGAGTGCCAGCGGCAGGGTGCCTGGGGGGTGCTGGGCGAGGGCACCGGAGCCCAGCTGCTCTGCCCCGACACCGGAACCTTCCTGGTCAAGGAAGACATCGTTGGTGAGTGCTGCTCCTCCTGACTGTATTATGTGTTGAGAACATGTCATCATGAGCCATTAACTGTTGTCGGTTCCATTGAAATGTGAAGCTAAATTGCCCCATCTGTTGGTCGTAATATGCACTACAAGAAGTGTGGTAGTCGCTGAACCACTTTAACCATGGTGTGTCTGTTTTGGACATGTCATTATAGGGAACTTTTTTTTCAAAAAATATTTGATTACATTTACTTTTGTACTGTACTTACTACTTATATTTTAATAACAAGACATTTGTACTTCAAATTCAGGCCTTTTAACAGTGTAAGGGCATGGTCACCCCGCACTTTTATTTTACCTCTGGGGCAGAATCAGCCAATGCTTTGTCAATGCAGATGCGTGGATTCATGGTCTTGAGCATCTTTCTTGCGAATCCACGCATTTGCATTGACAAAGCATTGGCAGATTCCGCCCTAGAGGTAAAATAAAAGTGCGGTGTGACCGCGCCCTTACAGAGTATTCCTACATTGTGGTATTTCTACTTTTACTTAAAGGACAGCTTCACCCATTTTCAACCTATCTCCATATAAATGAATGAATAAATAATATGGTACCATTTATCGGTCTCAGAGGAGGGCTGGGGTGGACAGTTCAGAAACCTGCCTACCAGTGACATCATCGATGTGGAATCCAAGCTAATAGAAGGTTTTCTAACTAGCATACAATAATGGAAAAGTTGAAATGTTGTTTGAAAAAAAAAAAAAAAAAAACTGCCTTGCCTAATGATGATGTCACTGGTAGGCGGGTTTCAGAAGCGTCCACAGCCCTCCTATGAGACAAAGACAAGAGTAGGGAAAAAATTGTACCATTTCATCATGAGCATTAGTGAGGATAGGTTGAAAATGGGTGAAGTGGTCCTTTAAGCACTTCTTCCACCGCGGATCAAAACATGCTTCTTTCCTCTCTGTCTCTCTGGTCATGTGCTGTAGGTCCTGACGGCTCGCTGCGGGCCTGTGGAGCAGTGCATTCAGACGGTGTCACAGGCCTGATAAGGCCCAACGCCCACAGTCACATGCTGCTGAGCAGCGGGCACACCATGCCAGTGCCACCCGACTTCTTCCTGCACCCACAGACTGGCAGGGTCATGCCCATAGCTGGCAACGTGGCGTACGATCCTGTCACCTCCACTCTAGTGTTCACCACTGACTCCTGCACAGGTAATTTGCAGTGGTGGAAAAGGTACTCACATTATTTCCTTAAGCAAAAGTATCAATAATGCAACGTAGAAACAAGTAACAAGAAACAAGTCCGGGATTCAAAATTTACTTGAGTAAAAGTACAAAAGTATTGGTATCAAAATGTACTTAAAGTACCAAAAGTACAAAGTACTCATTATGCAGAACGAGAGTACATCTACTATTTTCAAAAGATTTTTTAACATTTTATAAATTTGAAAAGTTTTCAAATTTATAAAATGTTAATTATTTTTTGAAAATAGCAGATCTACTCTAAGTTCTGCATAATGAGTACTTCTATAATTTCACAAGTTTTCAAATTTATAAAAATGTTAAAAATCTTTTGAAAATTGCAGATCTACTCTCGTTCTCGATCTGCTATTTTCAAATGGTCGAATTGTATATAGGGCTGAAGTGGTTAATGTATGTTTTGTAATAATAATCAAAATCTACAAAGTAACAAGTAACTTTAACTAGTAAAGTTTTCAAATAATTGTAGTGGAGTAAAAGTATAATATTTGCCTCTGAGATGTAGTGGAGTAAAAGTAGAAGTACTGAAAATTGGAAATACTCTGGTAAAGTAAAAACACCACTGGTAATTTGTATACTGTAGCTTGACGTATGCATTTGATATGCATTTCACCACGGACCCCCATTTGATCAATCTTTTAAAGCTCTGGGACCCCAAACTACACTGTCAAATCCTCAGTGTTAATTTAAAGGTCATTGCACACCAGGAGTGAAAATACGCTTCCATTCATCTGATAAATCAATATATCCTTTTGAAAAATAATTCCATCGCTTCACCACCTTATGATCGCGCTCTGTGTGCAAGCATGTACTCATAACACAAACAGCCGTTTAAATTAATGCAAATTAATCGCACAAATCAAACCCGCCCAGTGTGTACAGACCAATTAGCTCTAAGAGAGAGTGTGTACAATGGCAACAAAAGTACAAATGGAACCAAATGGACCCTTACAGTGATTCTCAACCTTTTTTATTTCAAAGACCACCCCAAAAATGCGCAAAATTTGGCCTAAAAATGGAGCGGATCCATTTGAGCGATGATAGGAGTATGGAGTATAGAGTGTAGTCCCACTATAGTGATCACTGCAGTGGCTCTGTGGCTACTTGATATACCAACGGCTGATTGTCTCCGCCAGGCCGAAAGGCATGGCGAGAGTATGTTTTACGTCCTGTCCGTCCGTCCGTGTGTCCGTCCGTCCGTGTGTCATTCTGTCTGTCTGTGTACAGCTAATCTCCGGCACTGTTGGCTTGATCGCAGCGAAACTGTGCACACACACTCCCTGGATGCCAATTCAGAACCTCTGCCCCAACATTTTCACATGGGCCTGTTATAGCGCCACCAGGAGGCCGCTTTTTGCAAAACAATTTTTTGACAGTACTCCCACAGATTTTGTCCAAACATCACGCAAATCGCTACACAGTATCCCTATAGTCACTAAACGAAACAGGTCTTTCATATTCCATCCTGATTGGCTAAAAATGGCTTCCACAGTTTGCAGGAGTGCTCTGTTTTGAACAAAATGCCTCAAATCATGAACACAGCATGCAATTTCTGTGAAATTGTGCACACATATTCCCACTATGCCGAGGAAGAAATGCCACTTGATTTGTTTTTAAATCAGCCTCATGGTGGCGCTATAACAGGCCGATTCGTGTTTTTACCTATAACTGCACCGATCTGTGTAAACTTTGTATGCGCACTCCCTAGAGGCCAAGGAAAAACCTTTGCCCTGCATTTTTCACATCTGCCTTTTATAGCGCCACCAGGAGGCCGACTGATGTAAAACATAACACACAAATAACATAACATAATTACCATTTTATCCAAATTTCACGCAAACCGGTACACATGATCTCTATAGTGATCAAGACGGACTGTTTGATTTTTCATATTCCATCCTGATTGGCTAAGATTCACATCTAAAGTTTGCTGTAGTGGCTTGTTTGAACAAAATGCCGCAATTCATGAACGCAGCGTCCGATTGCGGTCAAACTTTGCACGCACATTCACACTATGTTGAGGAACAAATGCCACCCTTTTGAACATTGGCCCGTTGTAGCGCCACCAGCAGGTCTAATTTAGCAAAACACATTTTTGGAACACATCAGCTTTCAATTCCAGAGCCACAAACCAACATTCACTGAACATGTTTCACTGCCACACCGGGCCCCAACATGACAGCAACAGAGCTACTGTACATCTTGAACCACATCAGCACATGACACGAACAGCATCAAACATGAACAGCATACAACAAAAACATCATACAACACAAACTGCAGCAGCAGCAACCAGCAAAGGAAAAGGAAAAATTAGGTACTGTATGTCACAATTATTACATAATCACCTGATCGCAAGTATTTCAGATAATCGCAATACTTTTTCGGATAATCGACATAATCATTTCCATGTTGAAAATGTTCATATGTTTTCAAACATTTTCAAAAATAATTAATAATTTGGCCTAGTTAATCGCAATTATTTGAGCGACAATTAATCGTCAAGTAAAATGTCATAATCGTGACAGCCCTATAAAGAGGTTCCTACTTTGAGTCGTCTTCATCAGCCGTCTTCCAGGGAAACCACCGAGAAGGACAAGGTCTTCGGCCGTTCGGACCAAGTCTTCGGAGGAATCCCCCATGCAGACAAACCCATGGATAGAGAGATCTCCAGATCTCGATCTCTAGGGCAGGGCATCCTCGGATGAGCCTTCCATCCTCCATACATCTGGTCAGCTTCACCAGTACTTTACATCTCCATCCTCCGTACATCTGGTTGGCTTCACCAGTAGGTGGATGGTCTGGGAGGGTGTTAAACTGTAGGTGAGAACCTCAGTCTTCTGGGCATTTACGTATGTGTGTGGGGGTGTATGGGTGGGTGGGTGGGTGTGTGTGTGGGGTGTGTGTGTGTTTATACAATAAATTAAAAAAAAGACCCTCCTCCACTGATGGCCTGTCTTCATAGTCCAGGCTTATAATGAAGAGGAGGGGGGGGGGGGGGGGGGGTGTCCCCTGCAACACCTCTGCCAGCCTTGAGTATCAGAAAGAAAGAAAGATTAATTCAAGTAACCGAGAGCCACGTATACGTATACACTGTATCCTGTCACAACATACATAGTTTAGTACACGTATACTGTATCCTGTCACAACATGCAGCCTAGTATACGTATACTGTATCCTGTCACAGCATACACAGCCTAGTGTACGTAGAGCTTGTAGATCGGCTATTTTCACAATGTTTGCCTCTTTTTCTTACGTAATATTTGACCATTTGGCCAATTTAGTATTAAAAGTCATAATTGTAACTTTATAAATGTGCAAATACCCTGGTATATACTCCATGGTATGTACCCTGTATATACCATGGAGATTTCCGAAAATATTTTTTATAAATGATGTTAAGCCTTTAAGACTTGGAACACATCTGTGTAATTTTTTGATTTGAGCTAAAAAAAGCATTATTTTACACTTTGGCTATTCAAAAATAGCAGATATAGAAGCTCATAGCGCGGCACTACAAGCTTGTAGATCTGCTATTTTTGTATTTTTTATTTTTTTTGCAAATCTTTGAATATATATATTTAAAGCGAACATTTGTAACTGAAATATTTGCTTCTGGGGGTCCCTGGAACTAAATATTTTGAGATGGGGGTCCGCGGCCAAATACATATTATTTTAGGGGTCCTTGACATGAAAATGTTAGAGAACCACTGATATAGAAACCACTGATATTGTGAGTTTGTAGATCGGCTATTTTCAAATAGCCTAACTATATAGGCTAGGGCTGAAGTGGTATGTTTTGTAATAATAATCCAAATCTACAAAAAAATAGTAACTGAAAAGTTTTCAAATAATTGTAGTGGAGTAAAATATTTGTCTCTTGGACGGAGTGGAGTAGAAGTAAAAGTATTGAAAATGTAAAATACTCCAGTAAAGTAAAAGCTCCTCAAAATTGTACAGTAGCCAACTTGAGTACATGTACTTAGTTACTTTACACCACTGACTAGGCCTGCAAACACAGCTCAACAATACAACATATTCACTTCACATCACATCACACAACACTGCTTCATCCTGACTAGTTTTTGCTTTACCAAGTAAAATAAAAGTGAAATTAAACACGCAAATTCCATCAATTCCTTTAATGCTAATTAGCTAAGCTAAGTCACCTGCAGAAACTCACCTCAATTTAGTCGGATGGAGAAAATGTCTTGTCACAAGTGTGTTTTAGCAGCTTTCACCACTCTGGTAAACACTGACAACTCTACACAACGTTCATGTGGAGTAAAGTTGCATTACCAGTTGTTTATTTTGCTCTTTTACTTCCAAAGTTTGCAGAGCTTGTAACAAACTGTGTGTGTGTGTGTGTATGTGTGTGTGTGTGGGGGGGGGGGGGGGCGCCCCTCCCGCCCCTCCCTCCCTGTTTAGGGAGTGTGGAGCAATAACTAACTACCTCCCAGGGCAGGGTTTCTCAAAGTGTGTGCCCCGTGGCCAGTGGTGTGAAGTAACTAAGTACATTTACTCGAGTACTGTACATTTTTGTCTTTTCACTTTACTGTAGTATTTACACATGTCAATACTTTTACTTCTACTCCACTACATCTCAGAGGAAAATATTGTACTTTTACTCCACTACAATTATTTGAAAACTTTAGTTACTAGTTACTTTGCACTTTTGCAGATATAGATTATTACATTATAAAACATACATTAACCACCTTAGCCTTATTTTATACATAGGCTATTCAAAAATCGCCGATCTACAAGCTCACAACGCGTCGCATCGCGACGCGTTGTGAGCTTACAAGTATATCTGCTATTTTCAAACATTTTAGTACTTTTACTTTTGGTACTTCAAGTACCTTTTGATACCAATACTTTTGTACTTTTACTCAAGTACATTTTGAATTCCGGACTTTTACTTGTTGTAATGGCTATTTTGTTGGCTTCAAACTGCTCATCAAAACCCACTGATGATGCACCTATGTGGTGGCTCTATGCAGGAAATAACACATTGTCCAGAGGTTTGAGTTGTAGGTTTTTGCGTTGCTTTACTTCTCCAAAAATCAAAACATCAAACATTTCTGCCATGACATTGTGCTGCTGTGTGTGCTGGTAAAAAACATTTTGTCCCTCAGGTGCATCCTGTCTCACAATCACTAGCCTACTGATATGCCCTAGAGGCGTGCCCTTAGTGCCCATCAATCTATACCAATATATCAATCAACTAATTAAAACTAAACATTCTAAATAATAACAACTACAATAATGATAATAATAATAAACAAAAAACAGTGAAATGGCTTCTACACTCCGGCCCCTAATTGTGCAAAATATGAACACAATTACAAAAATACATTTCTAAAGAAGCCATAAACAAGAAAATATTTTTCACTGGTATGTGGTATGTGTGTAGTATTTACGCTTGACTGAGTCTTCTTTGTTGTCACTGCAAAAAAGAAAGAAAGAAAGAGAAAGATGTTGAAAATAAAAGTTCTCTTTCACAGTCTAGTCTGTTGCCTCCAAGAGCAAACAGAGCTTGTTGACAGGTCTTTCCAATATACTGGTTTTCGTCTGAAGACGTGCAGTGCGTACTAGGCCTTTGGCATCTGGTTTAGCCTCCAAAACTCTGCCCATTATCCATGAGCCTCTGGGAGCAGTAGCATCTGCAACGAGGACAATGTCTCCAGGAGTGAGGCATCTTTTTGCCTTTAACCATTTTTGTCTCTCTTGCATCAAGGGCAGATATTCAGAGACCCACCGCTTCCAAAAGAGGTCAGCAATATATTGAACCTGTTTCCACCTCCTTCTGGCATACAGATCTCCTCGATCAAACAGTCCAGGGGGCAAAGCTGGCTTTCCTTTTAACAGAAGGATGTGGTTTGGTGTTAGAGCTTCCAGATCATTTGGCTCATCTGAAACTGTTGTGATGGGTCGACTGTTCAAGATTGCTTCTACCTCACAGAGGACGGTTTGCAAACCTTCATCATCCAGTGTCTGTTGATGGAGAACAGAATTTAGCACATTTCTCACCATGCGTATAAGGCGTTCCCATACGCCTCCCTGATGGGAAGCTGCTGGAGTATTGAAATGCCATGTCACTCCATCTTGCAATAGAGCACCTTGGATTTTTTCATTGTTTAAGGCTGCCAGGGACTCTTTTAGTTCTCTATTGGCTCCAACAAAATTAGTACCATTATCGGAGCTTATGCTCGACACTTGACCCCTTCTGCAGATGAATCTTCTTATGGCATTGATGCATGAGCTTGTATCCAGACTGTATGCCACTTCGAGATGCACAGCCCTGCTAGTGAAGCAGGTGAAAATCACTCCATATCTTTTAATAAGACTTCTTCCTCTTTTTATGTCAATGGGACCAAAGTAGTCTACCCCCACATTGGTAAAGGGTGCTTTGTCGGGCAAAACTCTCTCCTTTGGCAAATCTGCCATTTTTTGCTCACCGATCTTTCCTCTTTGACGTTTGCATATGACACATTCTGAAATGATTTTCCTTGTTGCAGAATTAGCATTGGTGATCCAATATTTTTTCCGCAGATGGCAGAGCATGTGATTTCTTCCTCCATGTCCCAGCTGTTGATGAATGTGTCGAAGAATGAGTGATGAAACATAAAGATCCTTAGATAAGATAACAGGGTGTTTAGTTTCTTCTGGCATGGATGATCTACACAAGCGACCACCAACTCTCAGGATTCCATTTTCCAATACTGGATCCAGTTTATACAGCTGACCGTCCTTCTTGACACTTACAGCACCAGCTGACAATATGGCATTTCATCTTTGAACTTTTGACTTTGTACAAAACAAATAATTGCCTTTTCTGCCTCGGCATGGTCTTCAGGATGCAAACTGTGACTTTTGATTGTGGTTTTGAAGTTGTGCATTCTTTTTGTTACTTCAATCTTTTGTTTTTCCAGATCCATTTCATTGACGCAGACTGCAGCATGGATTTCCTTTCTTGTCTGTCGCAGCAACATGAGACACTGCTTGATTCTCAGAAACCAGGCTACAGCGGTCTTCAGTTTTGACCAAGTCGAAAAGTAGTTGATCAAACAGTTGGTATGATTCTCTGTGTTTGTAGCAATGAAATTGACTGTCAGGTCCCTTTTGACCTCTGGGTCTTCAGCAGCAATTCCATGGAATTCCAAGTCAGACTTAGGCCATTCCCCTTCTGGCCCAGAGAGAAAGCCAGGTCTATTGATCCACCTTTTGCTTGTCAAAAAGTCAGTGGCTTTCATCCCACGTGTAACGTCATCGGCTGGATTATCCTTTGTGCCAATATATCTCCACTGTTCAACATTGGTAGCTTCCCTTATGACTGCTGTTCTATTCGCAACAAAGGTATGGAACCTCTTGGTTTCGTTGCTGATGTACTTAAGTACTGTTGTACTGTCCGTCCAAAAAACTGATTTTTCCAACTCCAGCTGCAACTCTTTTCGCAGCATCCCATCAACCCTTACTGCTAGAACAGCAGCTGTGAGCTCCATCCTCACAATTGTGGTCTGTTTCAAAGGTGCAACTCTGGTTTTACCCAAGAGGAATGCAACATGCACCCTTCTGTCATCATTCTCCATCCTCAGATAAGACACAGTACCGTAGCCATCTTGACTGGCATCAGAAAAGTGGTGCAGCTGTGCACTACTGGGCTTGCCAAAGTTTCTGGGTTCAAAGCAGCGATCCACCTTTAACTCTGCCACCTTTTCAAGGCCGTTTAGCCATTCTGACCACTGCTTAGAGAAGAACTGAGGAATGTCTTCATCCCACGCACACTGTCTTTTGCAAAGCCCTTGAAGAATCATCTTGGCTGACAAAGTGTAGGGTGAAAGAAATCCCAAGGGATCATAAAGTGAGCTGACCACTGATAAGATGCCTCTTCTTGTCTGTGGTTGTTCTTTCATGATGGTCATAAACTGGAACCTGTCAGTCTCAACACACCACTGCAATCCAAGTGCCCTCTCCAATGGGAGACAGTCCTTATCCAAATCCAGCGCCTTGATTTCCTTTGCTCTGCTTTCTTGTGGGATTGATAATAAAACTGATCGGCTGTTGCTTATCCATTTAGAGAGATTAAAGCCTCCTTTGCAGCAAAGAGCAGTTAGATCCTTAACCAGCTGTGTTGCCTCCTCCTCAGATGGCATAGACTTAAGGCAGTCATCTACATAGAAATTGTGGTTGATGGTACTGACTACTTCTGTAGAAAACAGAGCTTGATTGTCATCTGCAGTCTTTCTCAGAGCATAATTTGCACAGCTTGGGGATGACACTGCTCCAAACAGATGTACCTTCATCCGATATTCAACCAGAGAGTGCTTAATGTCACTGTTGAAACTATTAAAGGACTGTATACTGTTTAGGTTCGGATATATTGGTGCCGCCTTGGTGTGTCGGCAAAAACACATTCAGAGTCAAAGTTGCAGTTTACACAGTAGGGACTGTGGCTTTACTTCCATTCATAGCAGGTGATTGGCAGAGTAGTACATTGATTGTGGTTAAACGTCAGTGACGCACAAACATGCACCTCTCTGCTAGGAGTTGGTTTGTAGAGTGATACTGAAAACTGACGACTAACTGGCTAACACAGCTGAGTCTACCTCTGATAATTGAACTAGCAGGTGTGTCTTAATCAGCTCTCATTAGCAGAACAAAGGCCCCAGGGCAGCCTGACCTAGATCAAAGGCCCAATGCCTGCTAGCAGGGCAGCCTGACATATTGACCTTTCCAACACAGCCGCCCCCACATTTGAGGTCAAATGTGCTTTCCGGAAAGGTCAACAATCCATCAGCGACCATGGACTGTTGGTTGACAAAGGCAGTCCAGGAACTATCTGCAAGCACTTGAAAGTGTCTCCAACTCCGACGTCTACGGAGCTCTGTCTGTGGATAAGCCACCTGAGGAGATGAGGTGTCAGGCCGCCCCATCAGCAGGTAACTTGGTGTAACTGGTTCCAGATCAGCTATATTGGGTCCAGGGTGGCACAGTTCGAAGTCATACTCCTGGAGTGGCTTTGTTGGATGGCGACCAGGATCTTCTGCAAAGCTCTCTTGCTGAGCATTCCTGAATGTGAGCATCTGTGCAGCTTGACCGGTGGTAACAGGTGGTGTTCCGGAAAGGCTGGCCGCCCCGTACAGCTCCTCGGCAAGGGACTCTCCCAGCTCATTCCAGGTCTTAAATATAGGCTCATCCGTCCCCTGTGGATGGGGTTTACCTCTGGTGAGGTTATCTACCGGATTCTCTGAGGATTCGCTGTATCGGCAGTCCTTGAGATCAGTGTGCTCTTGCATTTCCGCTTCATAGGCGGCTGTAGTCTCCGGATCTTTCAGGTGGTATTTCTCCAGGCCTCTAAGCCGTGACATCACAGCATTCATAGGAGCCTGGCAGAAAGTTGCGCATCTCAGAACGCCATCCACCTCAACTCTGGTGGACTTGGCTTCAAGGAGCCGGTCTTCTCTCGTACACATCATCTGCTTCTCACGTCTGGCTGGCAGCGTCTGCACATTCCTCCTTGACTCCACTTCTTGTGGACAGAGTGAAGTGAACAAGCACTGCTGAGGCGATGGCTGTAACTCTTCCAGTCTGGCTGGACCCTGGAGCGTCCAACCGAGCCTGGTCTTAATAGCTGCCGGGCCACCAGGGGGTCCTAGACGGACTGGCTCGACAGGAGTGATCAAGTGAGGCTGGTCTGCACCTATAAGCAGCATAGGACTTGCTTTATTGAAGGCTTCTAGAGGAATGTCCTGGAGGTGCTTGAACTTTGACTTAAGGGCGTCCACAGGATACGAGTGGTCGGCAAGGCTGAGACGTTTGGCAGTGAACACATCACTGATCGGGAAGGCTCTGTGAGGCTGGGAAATAGGTGAGACACTGAAGGTGACAGACGTGCCATTCAGTGTTTGCACATCCTGGCGAATGGTCCGCAAGGCTAGTGATTCTGGGTGCCCTTGCAGTCCTAGTTTATGCGCAGCTGCAGGCAGAAGCATCGTACGCTGTGAGCCGTCATCTAAGACTGCGTAGGTATCAAGTGTCTTGTTCCCATGATGTAGTAGGACCCGGACTACTTTGAGGAGGACTTGATTGCACTCTGTGGCGGAACTGACATGGCAGCAGGATCCTTCCTCTGGAGGTTTGTAGTTGACATCGTGCAGTATCAGGAGATGCTTACCTTGACACTTGCTGCAAGGCTTCTTCAGATCACACTGAGCTGCGCGATGCGCTCTTCCACATCGCCAACAACGCCGGTTGGTCTTTATCCACTGGATGATTTGGTCTTTATCGAAAGACTTGAAGGTCTCGCATTGGCTCAAGAAATGGTCCTCACTCTCACAATATGGGCAGTAGGCTGGCCGTGCCTTCTTATTGCCTGTGTCCGGTGTCTGTGGTCGTGACTCTGCTGCCTGCTCATCCTCAGCACCATGTAGTACTGTGGTTGTGTGATATTTGTTGTCGCGCCTTTGCTCTACCTTAGGCCCTTTGACCATAGCTTGGCCTTCGCTGTCCTGACACCAGGCCTCCTCTTGTAGCCATGCAGAGAAGTCTGTCAGGTTATACCCGGTTCCAGGTTGGCGACGCATACATCTGCGAAATCCTGAACGCATATCAGAGGGAAGCTTGCTCAGGAGTCTCTCTACGTGTGAACCACATTGGAGCTCCACTGCACCTTCACGTCCGAGGGTCTGCAGCATCCCCACTAAGGCACGCACTTGCAGGGAGAACTTCTGGAAGGCTCTTGAGTCTCCCTGGCAGATGTCTGAGGCATTCATTACAGTAGCTATTTTCCTCAGGGCTAACTTCTGAGGTTGACCAAACTGTTCTGTCAAGGCAGCCATTGTGTGTGAGTAGGGTGTAGGTGAGTTTAAATAGGCATCGGCTACGAGACGAGCCTCCTCTAACTTGAGATGGTCCAGCAGAATCTGATAGCGGAACAGCTCTGTGGCATCAGGAGGTAGGAGGTTCTCTAAGGCAAGCTTAAGACGAGTGAATTCACTAGGATCTGCTTTGGTGAAATCTGGAATTGTTGGAATGGGACCGCGATAGGTTCTCTCTGTAAGATGTGCCAGTGGCTGCTGTGCAGGTGTGGCGTAGGTCGGTCGGTGTGGCACATACTGATGCGGTTGCTGTGCAGGTGTAGCATAGGCCGGTCGGTGAGATGGATACTGATGCTGAGGATTTGGCGTATAGGCTTGCCGAATGCTAGCTGACTGTAGGGGTGGTGAAGGTCTTGGTGGGTTCCAGCTGCTGACAGTCTGTTGTGGATACCCCTGTGCATAAGGATGGCTGTTGGGGGCAGCCGCATATTGGTAGCCACTGCTAGGGTGGATGGGTGGAGGATAATAGTAAGGCTGCTCACTTGGATGTTGAGTGACGGAAGGTAGGTTTCCAGGCAGAACTGGTGCCACTTGATCTCTAAGGACTTGTAGCTCACTCATCATTCTGTTCAGTGAGGTCATCCAGGGCTGCTCTCTCAGGTCTGCAGGCTGTGCAGTTGGATCCACTGGGCTACTGTAAGCTCTGGTAGGGTTGTTAGGTGGCAGCATGAAATGCTGAGATGCTGGGTATGGATGGGGGGCAGGTGTACTGGCACCTTGGCGAGGCAGTCGTAAGACAGGCTTTGGCAGAGGTTGCGGTTTGGAAGCTGGTGGTGCAGCATAGTTGAAGGCACTGGGAAACTGGCTTACCCGAGGAACATCATGAGCATAATCCCTCTGTGCAGACTGGTCACGATATGCCAGCTCGTTAGGTGTATAATAATGCTTCGCTTGCACCACTGGAGGTTCAGGAACCTCCCAAGGTCGATGGTAGGATGAGGAAGGCCTTTGTTCCCCCTCTGGTGGCGTTGCCATCTGCGTATCGGACTGGAGTGAATACTGCTGGTCACCGTGTTCGTCAGCGGCGCTCCACTCATCCAATATCTCATACTCCGCATACTGGCTAATAGGGCTGCCAGAGCGTGACGAATGTGGTGTTACTGCATACTGTAGGGCATCAATGTCCTGTGCCCAGGCTGTCTGCCTCCGGCCCACAGGTTGAAAGGCATAGTCACTTAGGTAGGCAGGTGGGTGAGACTGGCGCTTAGGGCGTGTAGAGGCTACTGGGAGTACCTCACCAGGGAAAGGATACTGCATTCTGAAGGCTGAGGAATCCAAGGTAACACCACTTATCCGGCTCGAAGGACCAATGTTGAAACTATTAAAGGACTGTATACTGTTTAGGTTCGGATATATTGGTGCCGCCTTGGTGTGTCGGCAAAAACACATTCAGAGTCAAAGTTGCAGTTTACACAGTAGGGACTGTGGCTTTACTTCCATTCATAGCAGGTGATTGGCAGAGTAGTACATTGATTGTGGTTAAACGTCAGTGACGCACAAACATGCACCTCTCTGCTAGGAGTTGGTTTGTAGAGTGATACTGAAAACTGACGACTAACTGGCTAACACAGCTGAGTCTACCTCTGATAATTGAACTAGCAGGTGTGTCTTAATCAGCTCTCATTAGCAGAACAAAGGCCCCAGGGCAGCCTGACCTAGATCAAAGGCCCAATGCCTGCTAGCAGGGCAGCCTGACATATTGACCTTTCCAACAGTCACCTTGAGGCCACCACAGAAAGCGAAGAAAGTCAATATCCTTTTCTGTGACTTGGACCTGGTGGAACATGGCCTGTATATCAGCCATCACTGCAATGGGTTTCTGCCTAAATCTAATAAGGACTCCAATGAGGGAATTTGTGAGATCTGGACCTTGTAGAAGTTGGCAGTTGAGTGATGTCCCCTTGTACACAGCTCCACAGTCAAACACGACTCTTAGTTTTCCTTTCTTAGGGTCCTCCATGATGCGGAATATACCACACTTTACCATCATTTCGATTCAATTGATCCTCTGGCACCATTTCAGCATAGCCTTGATCAATTACATCACTCAGAAAGGATGTGTATTCCTCATGAAACATCTCATTTTTCCCAAACTTTCTTTTCAAGCTCACAAGACGCTGCTCTGCTATGCAGCGGTTGTTTGGCAATATGGGATTTTCATTCCTGAAAGGTAGGTCAAAGGAATAATGACAGTCTTTCAACACAGAAGAGCTGCTCACAATGTTCATGAACTTAACATCCTCTCTTGACATTTCAGTTTGTTCTTCTGAGGTCTTCTCACTGAAGTCATGATTATACTGTTGAATGATCATTTCCTCCAGGTGTACAATAGAGATTCGATTTGTGGAAATAGTGGAGCAGCCTGTCTTGCTCCTACTGTCACCTCGAAGTGGACCATTGAGAACCCATCCCACTTTGGTCCTTATCGCATAGGGGCCATTTCCCTGGCTATTTATGACTTCCCAAGGCTCTATAACTTTTGGGGCGTTAGTTCCAATGAGGAGCTCAATTTGAGAGTCAATTTGGTGTAATTTGATATTACCCAAATATGGCCATTGATCAATGTCCTCTTGCCTGGGAATGTTTCCCTCAGATACCGGCATGCTGTCATGGGTGAAAACGTCCGGCAAGTCCACAAAATCATTAATGTCAAGGGCAGACACCTCCAATCCAGACACTATATGGGTAGAAATGGTCTTTAACTGTCCCATGGTTCGCAACATAATGTTAGTTCTTTGTTTCCTGACATTCAATCTTTGGGCCAGGCCATCTGTGCAGAAAGTACCAGAACTACCAGGATCCAAAAAAGCATAAGTTTGTAAGATTTTATCACCTTTTTTGGACTTCACCTGGACTGGCACAATCGCAAAAGTACAATCGTCCTCACAACCGGCCCCAATATGGCCACATGATGTTTGAGGTGCAGCAGCTGCGTTGGTTACTGCTGGTTCATTGGATGGCTCCACTTGTTACGAGGATTTTCTTCTATCCTGATGTTCAATATGGAGAATTTCTGGGTGCTTTTGGTTACACACATTGCAACTTAAACGACTTTCACAGTTTTTGCTAATGTGGCCCTCCTTTAGGCAGCCAAAACAGATCCTCTTCTCCTTAATGAAGTTGATCTTTTCCCGGTGTAATTTTCCTTTGAACTGGTAGCACTTGTCCAATAAGTGATTGCTCCTTTTGCAATACAAACAACCTTGGTAAGTAAGGGGAGGGGAGGAGTGTACGTTCTTCTCCACCACAGCAACATTTGTGGCAAAACTGCTTCCTTTGTGGCCCTTCAGACCCTTTATCTGACTTGGAGTGGGAGCTGCACTTTTATTTGAGGAAGCGAGTGGGGCGTCCTGAATGTTGCCAAACAATGGATCTGAAGCTATTCGGACCTGCTTTTCTATGAATTGAACCAGATCCTTAAACATTGCCCTTTGACCCCGTCTGTCTTGCAGGTCACAGGCAGTGTTTCTCCATTTCTCCCGAAACTTATATGGCAATTTTAAAACAATGTTCCTCATGTTACATGGCATATCCAATTCTTTCATATGCATGATTTGCTCTGTTGCATTACAGCACCCACGTAAAAAGAGGGAAAATGCATGGAATGCCTTAATGTCTGGCTTCCTCGTTAGTATAGTGGTGAGTATACCCGCCTGTCACGCGGGAGACCGGGGTTCGATTCCCCGACGGGGAGCCAGGTGGAGAAGTTGTATAATGGCTTCTTTAGAAATGTATTTTTGTAATTGTGTTCATATTTTGCACAATTAGGGGCCGGAGTGTAGAAGCCATTTCACTGTTTTTTGTTTATTTCCAAAGTGCTCCTTTAGCAGATTTTTTGCTCTTTCATATCCCTGTTGAGGAGGCAGATGTTGGCAGATGTGCACTATTTCCTTTGGTTGATCCCTGGTGTATTGTTCAAGGAAATGCAAACAATCTCCAAAGTTGTTAGTTTTCAACTCAACACCATTTTCAAATGCTCGCATAAAAGCATAATATTGAAGGGGATCTCCATCAAACACAGGAATGTGTCTCACTGGAAGAGCAGATGACCGATTCTGTTGAACTAATAAAGATGTTATTTCATTTTGTTTTTGCATAATATTGACAATGTCATTCTGTTTGCCATCATACAACACAGGTGTTTGAGAAACTTGGCCTGACACTGGCTCTGCCGAGTGTCTTTGTATAGGAACCCTGTGCAACAGTTGTGTGTCATTGATTTGAATTGTTCCTTGAGTCTGGGCATCAACCTTTTGTGAATTTGTCATTTGTGTATTTGTCCTTTCTTTTGGACGAACAACCTGAGATGGTGCTACTGGTTCAATTCCTGTCATGTTATAGTTCACTGTTGCAGGATTATAAACAGCTGCATTGGGATTGAGCTGGTTTGTACTTTGAGCATGTTTTTCCAAATAAGATTGCATTCCATTTGATGCTCTTGAGCCGCTCCTTGATACATTGTCCTCCAAAACATTGATTTTAGCATTGAAAGCTGCCAACTCTGTGTCCAGTGCTAACTGTTCCTTTTGTCTTTTCAATTGTTCCCCTTGTCTCCTCAATTGCTCCTCCTGTGCCTCCAGCTCATGTAGTTTCCTTAAAGCGACAGCGCGCTCCATTAGAGCTGCCTTCTCAGATTGAGCTGAGCTTGTTGTTGAAGTACGTGAGGTTTGAGACTTGGTGCGGGACTTAGTCCGGCTTGCGACATTAGAAATATTGTCCTCAGGTCTTATTTCCTCATTTTCTGACACATTTAGGCTAGCAAGGGGTTGTGCTGGTTGACCAGCCTCATAAAGCCACTTTTTTACATCTTCTTTAAAACCACAATACAGTGTCTTTTTTGTTTCAAACCATTTAGTTTGTTTGGCAACCTCCTCCTCAGGCAGAGGAAACCTGAACAATTCATCATGTTTATCACTCATTTCATCCAAGCACTCTTTCATGATTTCCAGCTCAGATTGTACTTCATTGACATTTTCATTAGAACTCATTAGTACTTTCAGTTTTTCCATGCACTGGCCAGCCTGTTTGCTTTTTAATTTTCTTATTTTCTGACAGTTTTCGATATGCAAAGCCAATCCTTTCTCTGTAAATGTTGGATTCCTTTTTTCAGGTTGTATGGCTCCATCGCCCACTGTTTTCATGATGTCTGACATTTTGACTTGCTTTTTACCACACAACTAAAGTGCAGCACAGCTCACAGGGTACAGTGCAGAAAGCGACAGATCAAAAATAAAATGGCAGTGGCAAAACAACAGGCATGTCACAGATAAAAGTCCGACAGTGACAAAACTTGAATAATAATAATGGACAGCAATGCAAAAAACGTGTCACCAATAAAAGTCCAGCAGCAGTGACAAACACGAAAAAATAAATAACTCCAATAGTTAATGCCGTTTTCCTGTACAGCTTTAGTCGTGCCTCGTTACATACCGCAATCTCCTTTGATCTTGTTACAATGTAAAGCGAACTCCTTTGATGCGCTTCCAAGTTCCAATCGTTCCTTTTTGAGTCCTTTTGTCCAATCTTCCTTAGGACATAGGTTTTTACTTGTGTAATGGCTATTTTGTTGGCTTCAAACTGCTCATCAAAACCCACTGATGATGCACCTATGTGGTGGCTCTACGCAGGAAATAACACATTGTCCAGAGGTTTGAGTTGTAGGTTTTTGTGTTGCTTTACTTCTCCAAAAATCAAAACATCAAACATTTCTGCCATGACATTGTGCTGCTGTGTGTGCTGGTAAAAAACATTTTGTCCCTCAGGTGCATCCTGTCTCACAATCACTAGCCTACTGATATGCCCTAGAGGCGTGCCCTTAGTGCCCATCAATCTATACCAATCTATCAATCAACTAATTAAAACTAAACATTCTAAATAATAACAACTACAATAATGATAATAATAATAAACAAAAAACTGTGAAATGGCTTCTACACTTGTAATGGAGTACTTCTGCATTGCAGTATTGATACTTTTACTAAAAAACATTTGAGTACTTTTTCCACCACGGGCCGTGGCACCCTAGGGTGCCGTGAAACAAGTCTAGTGCCACAGCAGGATGCTTTGATAATATTTGGAATTCATGCAATATCACTTCAGTTTAACCACTTAGACTTAGTAAACCGGACCTCAAACGGAGTTTGTTATCGTTTAGAGCTCAAAAGGAGGATAAGGGGTGAATTTGATTTGGGGAATGCTTTTATGAATTATGAAGTAGTACACAGATGGATTAGTGGATCCAGAAACTGGAAAGACAGGGTGTGCTTTTGTAGTTCCTGTGGAATAATTGTGAGGTGCATACAATACACAGTGGAGATGTGTGCATCGTTGCTGGCATTGCAGCGGGTGGAGGAGACCCAGATAACTCTGAGAGTACACAAATGGAACCAAATGGACCAAAAAGATTGCGAATGCACAAACTGCAATGGCTAATGCACAAATTGATGTTGTTAGTCATACATGAAAGTGGTTTGTATGTTGTAAGTCGTCAGCCCTGAACCAAATGGACCCTCTTGACCTGAGTCTTCACAGACTCAGGTCAACTTTACTGAGGGTCCACATGACTTAACATCTCAGGTCTACCTCCATAATCAACACATAAGAGGAGGCACAATGACCTTGACTGTCAAATTCCGAGTAATGGTCAGATCCCCTCAGCACGATCAACAGCCCTGCAGACAAACAAGGAGACACGGACCAACCAAGATCTTACAGTCATCAACAGCTTACAGAGACTTTTGTAACTCAGCCAGGAGAAGCAGAGACTCACATGGGAAATAAACCCCACGTCTGTAAATGGTGTGAGGGCACGGTCACACCGCACTTTTATTTTACCTATGGGGCGGAATCTGCCAATGCTTTGTCAATGCAAATGCGTGGATTCTCCTGAAAGATGCGCAAGACCATGAATCCACGCATTTGCATTGACAAAGCATTGGCAGATTCCGCCCCATAGGTAAAATAAAAGTGCGGTGGGACCGCGCCCTAACAAGAGTTTCAGTTACAAAGCAAGCTGAAGACACACCAGCGAATCCACACCAGAGAACAACCTTTCCACTGTAAACAGACACTTTACCAATGTGCCACCTGAGCGCCCCTATTTAACAATTAGTTTAAACAGAAAATATAATTTGTGTTGGGTTCGGGTACCGCCAGGGTTCCAAATACCTTATGCGTCTGTAACTCTGAGAGTTAAATAAACACTGATTATTTTACAGTGTAGAGTGGGGTCCCAGAGATAAAAATAAATTGTGTGTAGCTCGAGACCCACAGAGAAATGTGTCTCGCGACACGTTGTGAGCTTGTAGATCTGCTATTTTCACTATTTTTTTTTCTAATTCATGGAATGTCCTAGATAGTTTTTAACATTTACTTATGAAATTCTTTTGAAAAAAGTTTTTTGGGTCCCTTGTGAAATAATAATTAAAAACAAAATGTATGAAACAAAAAAATAAAGGTGTATTCACTCGCGACCCATAAAAATGTGTCCGCGACCCACAAACGGGTCCCGACCCAAAGTTTGGGAAACGCCAGCCTAGTGCATATCAACATGCGGGTCCTTCAAATGAAAAAGGTTGAATCCCTTAACCTGTATACCCGTATTGCTCCTACAGGAGACAGCAGGAAGTGGGACAGCCCTCTCCTTCCGTTCGTACCGTACCCAGTGTCCCGCCGCTCAGACCAGCCCCTGCCCGCCACTCGGCTGCGGGGCCTCCGACCCGGCCAGAGGCTGCAGCTGGGGGCTCCCATGGCCGACCCGGACACCGGGGTCCCCGTGCCCATCCTGGCCGTGACCATCCACCCCCAGACGGGGCTGGTGTACCCGCTGGGAGGGGTGCACGTCTGCCCCCTCACGGGCCTGCGTCAGCCCGTTCAGATGGGATCCCCCATGCTGGACCCCAGGACGGGGGGTCTGGCTCTGACCACTGGCGTCAGTCTGGACCCGGTCACAGGTTAGTATTATGGTCTGTGTGAGCTTTGTTTTCACCTATATATTGACATGCCCCAAATCGGGATTCCTGGTTGGAATTTGGTAAAGACAAATGTGACACATCGACTGCATAGTCCATACTGAAGTGGTCAAAAGTCAGATAATGGCCTCTATACCAGGGGTTCCCCAGCTAAAGTTAATATAGCATCACAATAGTTTTAACCACTTTATCCATTTATACGTTCTACAAGCTCACAGTGCGTCACTTTGTGCCATGCTGCTTGTACATCAGCTATCTCGAAAATCTTTGGAAGATTTTGAATTAATTCTGAATCACAAACCACAAATCATGTCTTCTGGGGGTCCCTGGCACAAAGCATTTTCAGATGGAGGTCCGCGACCAAATGCATATCAATTTGGGGAAGATTTGAGAACCAGTGCTCCATACATCACTGGTCCTCAACGTCGGGTGTACAAATCAGTGTACAAATCGCTGAGTATTAACACTAAGGACTTAACAGTGTAGACTGGGGTTCCAGTATAGTTAAGTTCAGCAAGGACCCCAGCCCAGTTTGATATGTATTAGGCCATGGACCCCCATTTGCTTTGTTTTTTTAAAAGATTTTTTGAGCGTTTCTTTTTTCTTTTTTTCTGGGACAACAATCTACTCTGTTCCATCCTCAGTGTCAATTGAACTCTGAGAGTGTGCAACTGGAACCGTTTGTACCCTCTCAGAGTTACAGACCAGTAAAGATGGCCCCCAGGCCCAACGTTGCGTTCTTTAATTGTGTTGTAATGTTGCTTTAGGAGCCACGCTGCCGGTGGGAGGAGTCCTCCTGTCCGAGTCGTTCGTCGAGCCTCTGAGTGGACGCATGGTGAGAGTGGGAGGGGCCAGCATGAGGGCGGGGCAGGTGGTGCCTCATGCAGGAGGATACCAGGCGCTGCTAGATAATAAGGTACTGTGTTGACTTGATCCCAGTTAGGAAATACATGGAATGTTTCTGACCATGATCCATGACTTCACTACGGGTCATTCTTTAATCACTTAAGCCCTATTTCATATTTATTTATTCATATAAGACAAATTGTAGAAAAATTAGCTATACAAGCTCACAACGAGTCACATCGCGACGTGTTATTGTGAGTTTATATAACGTTGCTGTCGAGCAGAAACCTCTTATCTCCATATTTCAACTTTTTATGTTTTTTCGTAAATTAACACCCTACTTGATCATACTACACTACAGAGTCACACAAAAGTATCAAACATGCTACTTTTGCTGTTTTTGAATTTGAATCTTGAAAATTAACAGTTTTGGACATACCTGTATGAGGTTTCCACCCAACAGAGACGACATATAGGCTACAGTATGCTATTTTCGCTATAGGGACACCAGGTTGAAAGTAGTACAAAAGGGATTTAATTTACGGTCTTCTTTGAAAGGGAGAGGAGACAGTTTATGGCAAAACTGTCTGGTGGTGACACTAAAAGTATGGCTTTTATTCAGAAATGTTCTACCCCAGTGGGATAAAGTCATACCGTCGAGACAGATGTTCAATGTACATTGATCGCACCCCCAAAAGCAGCATGAGCTTAGGTTACACCTATCTGACAACTTGTCTCAGCAAAATGGCCTTTAGAGGAAAGCAAACACTATTACATGCCCTGGATCTGGTCCCGAACAATAATTAATAGAAATATACAGTATACTATATACAGACGTATAGTACAAAGATATTGTCTTTGTCGGGTGGAAACCTCATATGTCCAAAACTGTTACTTTTCAGGATTCAAATAAAAAAATAAAATAAAAATGCAGATCTACAAGCTCGAAACGTGTCGCCTAATAGTTGTCTGTAGGTTTTATGAATATTTAACCAATGAAAAGAATAAACAAGAGCTTGTGACTAAAATAAGAACTACATTGGATCTATTGGAACACAGCAGGTTCTTTCTTTCCATTTCCTGAGAAAAGTAACAGTTTTAGACATAGGCCTACACAAGGTTTGTCACAACAGTGGACACGTTGAACTTCACCTTGAGCAGGTGCTGTCAGCCAGGGTGAAGGTGGTGGAGCTCCTGAAGGCACTGACAGAAGACTGGAGCCCAGCGGAGACTGGCGTACAGCGGCAGCAGCAGCAGCAGCCTGTCTCTGCCCACCACCGCCAGGGCAGTGAGAGAGGCAGCGGCCTCCATCACGGCCGTCTGCAGGCCGTCACCAAGGAGCTCCATCTGGCCTCGGGGAGGAGCTCACACTGCCTGATGCAGATGAACACCAGGCTGGAGCTGCTGGTGGACTGGGCCTCCGCCTTCCAGCAGGACGGAGGGGCGCTGGGTGAGATATGTTGTACTGAATGGGCTCCTTGTTAATGAGCCACTAAAGTCAATGGGAACGTAACTCATGTGTTCTATATCAGTGGTTCTCAAACGTTTGTTGTGTATTTGGCTGCTGACCGCATCAGAAAATGTTTTGTGCCAGGTACCTCCAGAAAATTAACACGTTCAAGATTTTTCCAAAAATGTTAAGAAATTGCATATTTACAAGAACAATTGGCTATTTTTGAATGGCCAACGTGTCAAATAGGGTTTACTATATTAATTGATTTTGCTGGGGACCCCCTGGAAGCCCCTCAAAGACCCGGGGGGTCCCTGGACCCCAAATTGAGAACCATGATAAGATTTCAGTCATACTGCACACAACAAAATCCTGAATGTCAGAATAACTGAGGTCCGAGAAAGCGTCAATTCGAATTGCATCAATTCAAGTCAGATCTGTCAAAGAATCAATAACTAACTAGGAAAAAAAAGCAAAAACACTCAAATAAAAACAAAACTTAAAAAATGAAGACACCGTAAATGTTAGAGTATAGGGGAGACCTTTGTTAATCCTCCGGGGTTCATTCAGTTTCAGCTTCACCCAGCTGATGGCTGTTCAGATGGTCATGCTTAGCTCTCTGGGGGGAGCAGTTACAGGTTATGTCAAACTGTTGACAAGAAGGTGACCTAATATACAAAGAGGTTAACTGTTCCAAAGCCTTGGGACAGTAATAGAGAACGCACAATCGCCCTTGAACTTTAACGGTGGAATAGAAGTAATTGGTCAGAGGATCCAAGATGCCCCTCGGGGTGGAACGGATGCAGGAGGTTGGAACAAATAATGTGGTGCCAAACAATGCTGTGCTTTAGTCCATTCAATCCGGGAACGCATCTCTGTCGTTTTAATTTACTTTGGCTATTCAAAAATAGCAGATATACAAGCTCAGAGCACGGCACCGAGTGCCATGAGCTTGTAGATCTGCTATTTTTGAAAAATCGTGAAAATGTGTGCAAATCTTTGAATATATATTTTTCTAAGCGAACATTTGTGAAATATTTTGTTCCAGGGACCCCCCAGACGCAAAGATTTGAGTTACAAATGTTCGCTTTAAAGAATATACAGTACATTCAAAGATTTGCACAAAATGTTCAAGATGTTTCTAAAATAGCAGATCGAGTGCCGCGCTATGAGCTTGTAGATCTGCTATTTTTGAATAGCCCAAAGTATAAAATAACTGTTATTGCTCAAATCTAAACTGACACAGATGCGTTCCCGGATTGAATGGGTTAAAAACAAAGAATAAAACCTCTGGTCCCTGTAGCAGCTACAACTGCAGCCCGACAGATATGGCTAAATGACTCCCGCGTAAAGGAAACTGCAACAATCATTAAAGGAAGAAATCGTCACTGTCGGGCAGAAACCTGTATGTTCAAAACTGTAATAACTACATTGGATACAATGGATCCAATGTAGTTATTATTTAGTCACAAGCTCTTGTTAATAACTTTTCATCGGTTAAATATAATCCACAGAGAGACTTTAAACCTGGCATCCCTATTTTGGGCATTTCATGTACTGTAGTAGTTAAAAACTAAAATGTAAAAAAATGATATTCCAAATCTAGTCACACTGTCATACGACAAAGTATAAAATCGGGCGTTAAATAGGGCGTTAATTCATGGAAGAACGAATGAAATATGGAGATACAAGGTTTCTGCGTGACAGCGACGAAATGAAGGCATATGAAGCCGTCTCCAGATCCTCAAAAGAGATTTGAATTTAGTGATGATATTTAATAAAGTCTCAAAGTTCCTCTAAAACTCAGGGTGTTGCTGTGTAGCCTACAGCATGTACAGTATGTAAATATGTACTCTTTTGCAGTGAATATAGTTCTATGGAAACCTACTGTAAGTGCAAGAGGCAGAAGGCAGAAAGGGTTACATCATCACCGTCACATGGCTATATAGCGGTCTCCCTCAGGCGAGGCTTCACAAACTCACGCTGACTGCACCATTGTGCCAGGACTCCCTGTGGTGACACTGTGCCACAGAGCTGCTTTTCTTCTATAATACCATTCCTGATCTATTTACACTTTCATGCATAGCAACACTTTACTAAGACTGTGCTGGTAACTTTTTTATTGGATTGCACCATGGCACTTATATGTACTGTGTTGGTAACTTTTTAGATGAATTGCCTCTCATACATATTGGGTTTTTTGTAATATTTTTTTTATGCTGTGTTTTATTTTGGTGTTTTATTTGGTCTTTTTATGTTTCTTACATAGGCTTGATGTTTTATGTTGAAAGTGACAAATGAAGTGATTCTGATTCTGATTCTGATCAGAAGCCTGGGTATTGTCCTTAATCTCTTTCCTTGTGTTTCGGGCCAATATTGATAGAAGCTCCAGGTCGAAAGCCTTCATTCCACGGCCATTATTTTGTTTCATCCTTCATTATATTGTTGCTGTCAGGCAGAAACCTCTTATCTCCATATTCAAACTTCAAACTGTGTTTTTTTTGGTAAATTAATGCCCTGCTTGATCATACTACAGCGTCACAAAAAAGCATCAAAAGTAGCAGATATACAAGTTTGAAAGGCGGTGCGACGCGTTTCGAACTTGTAGATCTGCTATTTTTTGCTATTATTATTTTTTGAATCCTGAAAAGTAACAGTTTTGGACATACTGTATGAGGTTTCCACCCGACAAAGATAATATCTTTGTACTATACGTCTGTACACTGTATATAGTATACTGTATACTTCTATTCATTATTGTTCGGGACCAGATCCAGGGCATGTAATTGTGTTAGCTTTCCTCTAAAGGCCATTTTGCTGAGACAAGTTGTCAGATAGGTGTAACCTAAGCTCACGCTGCTTTTGGGGGTGAGATCAATGTACATTGAACATCTGTCTCGACGGTATGACTTTATCCCACTGGGGTAGAACATTTCTGAATAAAAGCCATACTTTTAGTGTCACCACCAGACAGTTTTGTCATGAACTTTCTCCTCTCCCTTTCAAAGAAGACCTATAAATTAAATCCCTATTGTTCTATTGAAGACAGGAAGAGATTTATGGGCCTATTACAAGCTCTCCAAAGTCAACCATCTGAGCGCTTAGAGGTATAAAATGTGATACACACCCCCATCGTTTATGTTTATTCCATCATAAATCACAGGACAACAATGTCGATCTAACCGTAGGTGACACAACAGGGGACTGCATTATCCCACAAGGAAAGACTTTAATCCATCCATCAAGTCCTTTTATGTACAGTATAATATATTATTTGTCTGTTTCAGTGGTGTAAAGTATCTAAGTACATTTACTCAAGTGCTGCACTTTTGAGGAATGTTTTACTTTAATACTTTTACTTGTACTCCACTACATCTCAGAGGCAAATATTGTACTCTTACTCCACTACAATTATTTGACAGCTTTAGTTACTAGTTAATTTGCAGATTTAGATTATTATTACAAAACATACATTAACCACTTCGCCCTATATACATATCGGCCACTGGAAAATAGCCGATCTAAAAGCTCACAATGAGTCGCGATGCGACGCATTGTGAGCTTGTAGATCTGATATTTTCAAAAGCTGTGTATACACTTGAAAAATGGGCAATGGGACATTCTGCATAATGAGTACTTTTACTTTTGGTACTTTAAGTACATTTTGATGCCAATACTTTTGTACTTTTACTCAAGTATATTTTTAATTCTGGACTTTTACTTGTAACAGAGTATTTCTATATTGCAGCAGTGTATTGATACTTTAACTTACATTTGAGTACTTTTTCCACCAACAGACAACAGTAACAGTAAACAGTAACAGTATAAATGTCATCAAGTGTCATCTGTTCCTCCAACCATAGGGGAGGTGCCTCTCCCAGGCTCAGACGTGTGCCTGCCGGCTCTCCTGGGGATGGACTACCCTGACCCCATGGGCTCTGGCCTCAGTGTGCCCGTCCTGGGGACTCAGATGGACCCCATCTCTGGAACCCCAGTTCTACTGGCAGGGACCATGGAGGACCCTGATGGGAAAGGTATAAGAGCACACAAGCTTTCTCCACAATAAAAGAAAACAGAAAAGACAGTAGAGCCCTGATGGACTCAGCTGAACCATATGGGGTTTAGCCCATTCAATCCGGGGACGCATCTGTGTCATTTTAAGATTTCTTTGGCTATTCAAAAATAGCAGATCTACAATATATCTGCTATGTTTTTTTAAATTGTGATCATTTGTGCAAATCTTTGAATTTATATATACAATTTGAACTCAAATCTTTGCTTCTGGGGGTCCCTGGAATAAAATATTTTGAGATGGGGGGGGCGGGGGTTACATATCTTTTTGGGGGTCCTTGACATGAACTTTTTTTGCGAACCACTGATACATAGGAACATAAGTTTAAAAATAAAAGAAAAACTTAGGATTTAGAAGACATTTGTAGAAATCCCAAAAGGAAAGATTTGAGTAAAAAAATAAGTATTTGAAAAGTATATTCACAATTAGAAAAAAAAATAGCAGATCTACAAGCTCATAGTGCGGCGCTATGAGCTTGTAGATCTTTGAATAGCCAAAGAAATCTAAAAATGACACACTGATGCGTTCCTGGTCTAAATGGGTTTAAGTGGTTAACAGCAGTGTGTTGTGTTATTTCTCAGGTCTAGTGGCGATCCGTTGTGGCTCCCAGACCGTAGACCCAGTGACAGGTGTGTTGGCTCCAGTGGTCGGTGCCAGGCTGGACGTTTCCACTAAGACAGTTGTGGCCGTTACTGCCTCCTACTGGCTGGCACTGGCAGATCACACTGACAGTGTGCAGGTGGGTGTGAAGGCGTTATATACTGTTTAAGTCTGCGTTTTAGGACTTGAAATCAGCGCTTCCCAACGCTGGTGGGCTGTGAAGATATCGCAAGTGGGCCCCCAAATAATTGTAGTAATTAAAGCATACTACGTTAGTTCCATTGACCCAAGCCGCGAACACAATCGATTGATTGATCTATTTTGTTTTATTATTATTTATTTGATTGAATACTACTAAAAAGTCAGAAATGTAAGCAGCACGTGGTACAGTAAGACATTGAGGGCCCTATCTTGCGCCGCCTTACCCCTTATGCCTAAACTTTTTTTTGCCATTTTTTACTATTTTTAAAAACATTTGAAAATAGTTGAAATAGCCGATCTACAAACTCACGTGTCAATGTAGAAAAGGAAAACACGAAAAAGTCCTGGGGACTTGTTTCCATTGGGGTCCCATGTTTTCAATTCATCCACATAGCATAACAAATTAACCCAATAAGACCTGGAACTGTGTCATTTTTAGATTTGAGCTAAAAAGCAGTATTTTACACTTTGGGCTATTCAAAAATAGCAGATATACAAGCTCATAGCGCGGCACCGAGTGCCGCGCTACGAGCTTGTAGATCTGCTATTTTTGAAAAATCGTGAAAATGTGTGCAAATCTTTGAATATATATATTTTTAAAGCGAACATTTTTAACTCAAATCTTTGCTTCTGGGGGTCCCTGGAACAAAATATTTTGATGGGGGTCTGCGGCCAAATACATATCATTTTGGGGGTCCTTAACATGAAAAAGATTGAGCACCACTGATATAGAAACATATGTTTTTCAGAATACTGTTGAGATTTAGGAGACATGTAGAATTGGCTTTAGGTCTCAATTGGTTCACAATGATGAATGTCATCAACAAAATACAAAACACTATAAGAAGAAAAAAACTTTTAATGATCAGGTCTCCTGATCATTAAAATAATAAACATGCTCTGAAAATGCACGCGGCCCACCCATCTGACCCCTTAAGAGGTCAGATGGGTGGGCCGTGAACACTTTAAAGACTCTCCAGTGGGCCCTGAGGTTGGGAACCACTGCTGTAAATCATTTAGTCTGGGATCAAATTGTGGTGTTTAATGTGTTTTATCCCCAGGCAGCATTACATGACCCTTTAATTAAATTCAGTATGCAAGAATCCACTGGTAATGTGAATCACAAACCTAATATATCGTCGCGGTCGGGCAGAAACCTCTTATCTCCATATTTCATCGTTTTATGTTTTTGGTTTTCACCCATGAATCAATGCCCTTTTCTATACTTTGCTGTATGGCAGTGTTTTTAAAATTGTTCTGAAAATAGCCAGTCTACAAGCTCACAACACTTGAAGCTTATAGAGCGTCAATTTTCAATTTCTTTTTACACTTGTGTGAACATTTTAAATGTATTTGATCACCTATAATGAGATACCAAAATTAGGGATGCCAGGTTGAATGTGGTTGAGCCTGTCTGTGGGGTTTTATAAATATTTAACCAATTGAAAGTATTTACAAGAGCTTTGTTGTGACTAAATAATAACTATACATTCGATCCTGCCACACTGAAGTGTAAATGTTTTGTGAAGATATAATAATTATGTAATAAATGAGTCATTATTAGGTTCATGGTTTAAGGTTCAAGGTGCTCATTATTGTTTCATCTTTTGTATAGTTACATAAGAGTAAAACATATTTTTGTTTGGCTTCTTCAGACATTGCAGCAGCGTAGGTGATAATTATATAATAACTATGATATAAACCCTTATAATTCTGTCTCTTGTTGTAACTGTTGTTGGCCAGGCGGAGGCGCTGCAGCGAGAGGTTTGTCGGAGGAACAGCTACTGGCAGCAGCAGAGACAGAAAGAGGAAGAGATGCTTGGTGATCTGGACTCCTCTCTGATGCACTGTGTCTGTACAGTCACTACTAACTCTGACCAGGTTAGTATCACTGTGTCTGTACAGTCACTACTAACTCTGACCGGGTTAGTATCACTGTGTCTGTACAGTCACTACTAACTCTGACCGGGTTAGTATCACTGTGTCTGTACAGTCACTACTAACTCTGACCAGGTTAGTATCACTGTGTCTGTACAGTCACTACTAACTCTGACCAGTTTGTATCACTGTATCTGTACAGTCACTACTAACTCTGACCGGGTTAGTATCACTGTATCTGTACAGTCACTACTAACTCTGACCAGTTTGTATCACTGTATCTGTACAATATAGGGTTGCCAACCGTCCCTTGAAATAAGGAATCGTCACTTATTTAGAGACTAAAATACGTGTCCCTTAATGAACTGGTAATAAGGGACACACTTTTGTTCCTTAACTTTTCCATCAGCGGATTGAACCCTGGTCTCCTGCATTAAGGACCAAATTGCTATCCCTCATCCAAGAGGCAGTCCTCGCTTTGGCCAGGCAGGGGAGATATTGGACTTGTATGCGCTTCAGGCAGTACTACTTGTCAACCAGTAGGTGTCCTACGTCCTGAGTAGGGAGACCACCTCTAACCACTGCAGCTATCGCTGCTGTCGGGCAGAAACCTCTTATCTCCATATTCTAACTTTTTGTATTTTTAGCGGTGCCAACCGCTCTATACGTGGCTTTGACTCGGTGTCTGTGTGTCTGTGTGTATGAGCCTGGGATGAGCACGGCAAAGAAGCAACACATACAAACACACGCGCACACACACACACACACACACACGGACTTGGAGATTCCCTATGCCATCTCTCCTCTCATTTGCCACACGTGCCACCGGTTATCAAAGAGGGGTCCAGGGACCCCCAGGGACGTCCGCCCGTATGAGCACGGGATGAGCACGGGATTTTAAACAGCTATAACTCCAGTTTGCAGCATGCCACCAAGTCCAAATTTGGTATGTGGACTTAGACCACCAATACGGGCCGGGCATGAATTGCTCAAGCCCCGCCCCCTCTGTCTTCCCATTGGCTGGCCTTTAAACAGCCATAACTCAAGTTCGCAGCATGCTACGGACTACAAATTTTGGACATGGACTAAAACCACCAATAGGGACAAACTGTAATTACTTAAGCCCCGCCCCCTCTGTCTGCCCATTGGCTGGGCTTTAAACAGCCATTATTCCAGTTTGCAGCATGCTACCAAGTACAAATTTGATAAGTGGACTCAGACCACCAATAGGGACGAACTGAAATGAGTTAAGCCCCGCCCCAAAGGCACCGCTTCCTTCACACAGGCTGTGATTTTTTAGTAAATTAACTGCCTACGAACGATCATACAACAGCGCCACACAAAAGCATCAAAAGTAGCAGATCTACAAGCTCGAACGCGTCTCAAAACGCGGCGCGAAGCGACGCGTTTTGAGCTTGTGAATCTTCTACTTTTGATGCACCTGACAAAGACAATATACTACATCGTATTAACACACTGTACAATACAGATGGTTTGAAATAACATGTTATTCATGAAAACAAGGTCAATTGCAGCTTAATTATTCTATTAGGAATGTAAAAGCAAAACAACAGTGTCACGACTCAAAATCCCAGAGGATGGCACTTGTGTGCTTTACTGAAGAAAATAATATATTTTATTTTATTCATAAACTTATTTCCAAAGTAGTCCTTGATGGAGACAAAGACCCAGGACCAGGCCCAGAGGAGAAACAAACACTACGTGGAAATAAATAAACAAACTCTCTGAAGGAAAGAAAGCAATTACAAGATAAACCTAGTGATCTTTTTCCCTTAAAAATGGAACCATCAACATTTCCCACAAAGCCTTCTAACGTTTGTTTTGGCAGTTTCCTTTGTTTGTCTCTGTTTGATGAGCGCAGGCAGGTTGTTCCATAAGGACATCCCAGTAATAACCACAGCTTCACTGAGTATTCACTTAAAAACACACCTGTGGTCTCCAAAAAAATAAAACAAACTCCTTTTGGTTCCTCGCTGAAAATATTCTGTTCAAAAAGTTTGATCTACAGTAATCTGAACTATACAGAAGTTTCAGAGAGGCTGCCATTGGACATCAGTGGATTGTCCATGCATTGTCATGGACAAAGGCGGGGATTTGCCAAGTGTGAAATGGTACCAGGTGCCTAATTTCAGGTTTTAAGGTTTTTCCTGATCTTTTCCTGAAAGATCAGGAACAGTGAATAGAAGTGTGAACGTCACGTGTGAAAGTCAGATGTCACGTCTGTAAACCCCATATGGTTGAGCGGAGTGCCCCAGTATGCTAATGTTTTTTTTTTTCAGTTTTCTGTTATTGTGGGGAAACCTGCGACACGTTTGTAAGCTTGTCGATCGGCTATTTTCAGCAAAAGCTTTCCCCACAATAGAGCGTCGCAGTTCCCGCCCACTTCCTGGTGCCGGAAGTAAATACTCAATGCATTTTTCCCATTGACTTTTACAAAAAAATTATATAAACTAGAATCAAGCTATCCAGGATAGCGGTGAATCATGACCATAAAACGTTTGATTCTGTGAAAAAACTTTTTTGAAAACGGCAGAACAAAGGGTATTTATTAAATATAGTATATCATATCATTAAATATAAAATTTTAAAAAATCACAGAAAAAAAGGTTTTATGGTCATGATTCACCACTATCCTGGATAGCTTGATTCTAGGCTTAAATTGATTGATATAAATATTTTTGGAAAAGTCAATGGGAAAAATGCATCGAGTATTTACTTCCGGCACCAGGAAGTGGCGCAACTGCGATGCTCTATACGGACGCTGTTAAGTGGATATAACGTGGATATAACGTTCTCCTACCAATTAACACGAGGAACACTGCGTGCCATAATGGCAGCTCTTGTGGCGCAATCATGTTGGCAGCATGTCATGTGGATCAGTAGCTGACTGTGCGCCACACCTGTGTTGTGTAAGTGAGCATGTAGTACGGTTCCCAACCTTTTCTGGATCAGGGGCCCACTTGAAAATCTGGAAAGCGTTTGCGGGCCCACCCATCTGGCCAGCTGAACGAGTGGCTGCCGTGTTAAGTGATCAGATGGATGGGCTGCGTGTATTTTCAGAGCGTGTTTATTTTAAAGATCGATGTGATGCGAGAGTACGGTCTAGCCAACACCAACTCGGAACTACTGAATCGCTGCCCTCCACACTCTCCTATCTAGGTAGCAGGGTCTTGAGCTTTACAGTGTTGTTAGCTACGCTGTCATGCCTCAGTTCATCTACGTAGGTGGTGCTTCTTGCCTTTCCTGGCTTTGCCCTGGGTTGGCTGCCACAGTGTCAGTTTGCTTGTCACTATAGTTCCGGGTGCCTGACGCAATGCCCTGCCAGAATCAATCAATCAATCAATTGTGTTCCGGCTTGGATCAATGGAACCAACATAGTATACTTAACCCATTCAATCCAGGAACGCATCTGTGTCATTTTAGATTTCAGCTATAACCATTATTTTATACTTTGGCTATTCAAAAATTGTGAACACTAGAAGCTCGCCCCCGCTACGCGGGGGCTCGCGTCTAGCCCGCGGCCACGCCCACGTAGCGCCCGCGGCCACTTGGCAACTCATATAAGTGGCGTAGCGTCATGAGGGTCAGTGGGGCCGTGGCTGGGTCAGTGAAGACCCTGTAGTGCGGATGATATGTGGCATAGAGGGGCAGATTGTAAATCCCCAGAGGAAACATCCGTGGGCTACCATTGGTTCAGCGATGTGTGCGGTCGCCCTGCGGCCCCCCCTCCTCCACCAATGTGCAGTATTGAGAGCCCTGACGTCACAACAATTGGAGCGATGGGCACTGCACTGTGGTTGGTTAGGGTACACCTAGGGCCCAGGTAGAACCCAGTTAAAGCCTGCATGGGCAAACCCAGGTAGGACCCGCCTTGGTCCCACATAAACATGGGTAGTTGGGGCCCACCTAAGGGCCAGGTAGAAGCTACTTATAGCCTGCATGGGCATCGCAGTTGGGACTGAAGTGGATGCCGCTGACATTGCTGACATGGGGTCCATATAGTTTAGCCCAACTTGAAACCATATGGGAACTACGCTGGCATGCTGGCTGTAATGCAAACGCTGCATCATACCTGCAGTGTGTAGTTTGATGTTGTGTGTGTAGCAGATATACCTGCAGTGTGTAGATCAATGTCCATATGAAAGTCAATGCCCAGCAGTGTTTTTTTTTCCCCAGCAGAGTTTCTAGTGTCTCTGTCTCTCTCTGGAAGAGGTTGCACATGAACTCTGCAGCCGCACTGAGGCGCTCCAACACAAACACTCTGACATTAAGCTGCTTCACACAACAAACATCAGCACGACGCTGCTGTTTGTCCAAAAGACACAATATCTCCTCTCCCACCGACGTCATGTGTTCATTTATCGACAGCCGTACAGACTCCTTTTGACACATTTTACCTCGTTTATCCAGCTCTCACTGACTCATCGGGCTGTTATTTTGCTGCGATCAAGTCAACGATGTGAGAGATTAGCTATCACAGACGGACGGACAGGGGGTGAAACATAGTCTTGCGCCATGCCTTTTGGCCTGGCGGAGACAATAAAAAAAGGAAAGTAAAGGAAATGAGCATTTCTGCAACAAAAACAAACTATACTATGAAAACATGGGCCACATTGTCAAAGAATGTAAGAAAGAGGCAATCATGTAGAAAATAGCCGATCTACAAGCTTACAAAGCCTCTCAACGTGAGGCGTTTTGAGCTTGTAGATCGGCTATTTTCACAATATGTACTTGTGGAACGGAGTCAAACAGAATGGGGGGGGGGGGGGGGTCCCCAGATCAAGTACGTTTATTTTGGGGGGGGGGGGGGGGGTGCGGCGTGAAAGGGTTGATAAGCACTGCTGTAATCGGAGCGAAATTATCTGAAATTACTACATGACCATAATGCAGCCTAACATGCGTTGCACGGGGCGGTCCTGCCATTACGTTAGTTACTGTAGTTGCTGTGGAGCTACATAGTTCTCCAGAAGACACACACAAACATACACCATCTACAATGGACTAACTGAGCAGCAATATTGACATTCACCACACGAACGTGCATTGTTGACAAAGTGATTGCACAGCCGCTGCAGGCATGACAACCACGTTAGCGTTAGCGACATGGCAGCTATCACAGCGCCCTGTCCGTCGTCGCTGGGACTGACTGTCATGGCTACAGCACTAACAGCAAGCTGTCTGCGATGCCATTGTCTGGAGACTGCTCTTAGCGTGACACGACCAATGAGAGTGAGCGCTGTAGTTGTTGCTAAGATACGGTGGCGTCTCTGCCCCATAGCTTGTAGATCTCTCACGCATGATTGGCGTAGGCTGCGTTGCCAGGTCTGACTGTTTGTATAAGCGATTTTGGGCTTATTTGGGTGCACTTTTGGGCTCGTTTCCATAGACCACGGCAGCGCTTATTTCTTTCCCGTGACCGATGTGGCAAAAAAAGTGCAAAACGAACCATCCGGAAGTAAATTGCGAGATGAAATATATAGCACTTTTTGATTATTAGAGAAGGAGACACATGTGAAGGTTGAAAATGAAAGGTAGTAGATTATATAGTTTTTCATGAGGGTTTTTTGTAGCAAGTTGTGAGAGAATTGGGCCACTCCTGTGGGCGGGGGGCTGATTAGAACCATTGGGGTTTGAAAGGAGACGCTCTCTGTTTGAGTGGAAAGATTTGTCCAAATCTTTGAATATATTTTTTAAAGCAAACATTTGTACCTCAAATCTGTGCTTCTGGGGGTCTCTGGAACAAAATATTCTACAAATGTTCGCTTTAAAAAATACATATTCAAAGATTAGCAAAACCGATAAATAGCAAAATAGCAGATCTACAAGCTTGTAGCTCGCTATGAGCTTATATCTGTTGTTTTTTTTTAAATAGCCAAAGGAATCTGAAATGACACAGATGCTTTTCCCGGTCTTAATGGGTGAAGTTCTTATTTATTTGGTATCACTGATATAGCGTATACATCTCAGTGTGTGTTTACGTGTTGCTAGGTGCAGTGGTCAGAGGCAGCCAGGCAGCTGAGAGAGTCGGTGGAGGAGCAGCAGTACTCAGCCCAGTGTGAGGCCCAGAGGAGAGCTGCACAGCGCTCACATCTGGCCCTGCTGCTGCCTCCGCATGTCCTGCACATCCTCTCACAGGGTAGGAACCGATGAACAAAGGAAATGACAAATTATGACCTGAAGTATACGTCAGTACAGGATCAGGTTTGCACAACACCAGAGGGAGCTCCACTGATCTCATTCCCGCCCAGATTCGGCACAAACATGGGGATACATTCATTCTACTATCATGCCAACAAAATGTGGAAATCATCAAAAAGTGCGACTCCCTATCCTCCTTCAAAACCACCAAAAAAGAGCACCTGTCTGCAATTTGCAACTGGACTGGATCAAGTGTAGCTCGCCAAAAGAAATTAGGCCCCACTTTTTTCTGTAAATATACTTTTACTGCCCCTAGTATTGATAATCTCTTGTATAGTATTGTATGTCTCTATATGTCTTGATGAATTGAATAGACCAACATTTTGTGTTATCCTTTTATCATCATTGTATAACAGCACATATGCACTTTTTGCAAACTGCACACAAAAACATTTAATTCAAAGCAATGGAACCCAAACCTTTTTTATGACAGGTCCCGCTTTGACAATGGAACAGAATATGCCCTGTCTCCCCGTCTGTCATGCAGAAAGATTGACATGCTCACACACATGACCTACTCCTGCCATTTTAATAGCCTAAACAAGGCTATCAAAAGTTTAATAACAATTGTTCATAACAATTGTTATCAACAGATAACAATTGCATAGCTAGCAGCAGCCTATTTTATTTTTTATCAATGACCCCCATTTCTCAATCAGAAGATTGTCCTGGCCTCATACTTAATAGTCTATAGAAACAGTCCGCATTCACAAGGTGAATTATCTTAGATTTTTTTTATTTAGCGCAGCAGCAGTCATGACAAACGTGTTTCGGCTTCATCAGCCTTTTTAATAAAGGCCTGAGTAGCCGAAATGCATCCGTTTGTTCTTAAAATTCTAAAAAAAAGTTCACCTCGTGAGTGCGGACTGTTTAGACTGTTCACTGAGAGTCTACACCCGTCTGTCCTTCTCTCAATCAACTCAGCTCGGGACTTCTGTCCCATAGGATTTGGACTCACACTAAATAACCTCAGCTCAACACTGGTTTAAAGATACAATACAATTATAATTGCTACTGTGTTACTAGCATAAATTAACTTGCAATCTTGCAGGAAACCTTAAAATGTAATGCTTTTAAATAATTTCCAAAACGCAAGTGAGTCGTGACCCATATTAATGTGGTTGCCTGTTTTTAGAAATTCATTGTTTACATGCAACTCAGCTAGGGTCCAACTGCATTCCCTTTGCTGCCAAGAGTCTCTTTTCAAAAGCGTGTGATTGCTTTGTTTCTTTTCATGTTGTTGGACTTTTTTTGAAGAAGGGTGTGTTTTTTTGGATATGGCAGAATGATCTGGGGCGCTGGGCGCTAACCACAGTGTTATATACCGTGACACTGACAGCCCTCTCTGGAGGTTACATAGTGTCTAAACACAAACAAGTCAGTCACAGACAAATATTTTTGAAAATAGGCTACCTCAGGCATATCGTGTTGAGGAAATTACTTCTAACATTACTTTTTGCTCTTTAGACCCTTATTTCCAAAGGTGGTCCAAGGACTTTTCTAAGGAAATGCTTTATTTCTAATAAAGTCAATTTAACTTGGACAGAGTGCGGGAGTTCTCTCTTTTCTTGCCAATGCATATTTCATACCTACACAACCAGACCTGTCAGCAAGTAACTGAATGTGTGCATGCATGAGCCTTTACAGTCCAAAAAACAATTCTTGCAGATATTTCAAGGTTATATCATGCTAGCAACACAGTAGGAATATTAGTTTTAGCCCTGCTAAGAATAGCTGTGTCGGTCAGTTGGTCCGTCTCAAGCAAAATATCATCTTTCGGGGGGAAACCTCAGAAAAACTTCTCTGGATTCAAATTCAAAAATAGCAAAAGTAACAGATCAACAAGCTCGAAACGCGTCACGTTCGAGTTTGCAGATCTGCTACTTTTGATGCTTTTGTGTGACTCTGTAGTGATGATGAAGTAGGACATTCATTTACGAAAATATGGAGATAAGAGGTTTCTGCCCGACACCAAGCAAATCCAAAAAATAAATAAATACAAATACAGGCTGGAATGCTATGGGATTCTTCATGCTTCCCAGAGGATTAACCCTACTGATTTTGGTGACCCAGTGGCCTCCTCTAATGTGTGTGTGCGTGCGTGCGTGAGTGCGTGCGTTAATTGAATTTGAGAAACACAACAGACATTGTGAGAACAATTTCCCTGATCCTCTCAAGGGAGGGAAAGTGTTGTTTTATGGTTGAAAAAATAAATAATAATAGAGTTTTAGGCTTACAATCAGGAAAAGAAAAAATAATTTATGAATTCATGAAAATGTTTCTTAAGGTAATCAAATCAAATGTAGTCCGGGCCAAAACCTCATTCACTTGAATGGAGTGTATAAATGGTTCAAGCAACATCTGCTGGGCCACTAATGGGAACGGCAGGGAATTTTGATCTTCCGCGTGAGCTTGGATTTCAACAGCTCTCCCTTGCCGCCCGGTGTGTACAGGTGATGAAGAGGAGTGGGAGCAGCAGTGCGTCTGGCATGCTGAGCTGGGGTCCGCTCTGGACAGGGTGGATGTGTGCATGGATCAGCTGCAACAAGACCAGGAGAAATGGAGTCTGCAGGGAGGACAACAGACCCCTCTGCTCCACGCTGTGGTCAGATAATTCTACACCAGAGCATCTCAAAACATTTTCATCAGTGTCTGAATGGTAGAGCAGTGGTTCTCAAACCTATTCAAGACAAGGACCCCCAAAATGTACTTGGCCACGGACCCCCATCTGAAAATGGTTTGCCACTTTAACCATATGTTATACTTTGGCTATACAAAAATTGTGTAGTTTATACATTTAATTTTGGGGGGTCCTTGAAGTTTGAGAACCACTGCCTTATAGAGATCCATACGACTGCGTCTCTCGCTGAAAATAACACATTTTCAAGTAAAAGTTTTAGTTTTGGCTTTGTTGTGCGACCCCTGTGTACATTGTAGCCTACTTATCGTCTCTGTCGGGTGGAAACCTCATGTCCAAAACTGTTACTTTTCAGGATTCAAATTCAAAAATAGCAAAAGCAGCAGATCTACAAGCTCAAAGCGTGTCGCTTCGTGCCACGTTTCGAGCTTGTAGATCTGCTACCTTTGATGCTTTTGCGTGACGCTGTAGTTAGATCAAGTAGGGCATTAATTTACGAAAAAACACAAACAGTTAGAATATGGAGATAGGAGGTTTCTGCCCGACAACAACAATATACTCATGCATGAGGCTCTAGTCTATACTGTATGTGTCCATATGACATGAAGGACAGGGAGCTGAGACAGAAGGAGCTGTGGAAGCTGTGCTGTTCCATCCAGGCAGAGCTGGACAAGGCCCTGGCTGCCCTGCACTTCACCAGACATCTGTCCCAGCTCCGCGCAGACACAGCTCAGGTCAGCAAAAACTAATAATAAAGTACTCACATTTTTTACTTGAGTGTATCAATACCGCAATGTAGAAATACACTGTTACAAGTAAAAGGCCTGTGTTCAAAATGTTACTTGAGTAAAAGTACAAAAGTATTGGCATCAAAATATACTTAAAGTACCAAAAGTAAAAGTACTAAAATGTTAGAAAATAGCCAATCTACAAGTTCACAATGCGTTGTGAGCTTGTAGATCTTTTCAAATAGCCTATGTATAAAATAAGGCTAAAGTGGTTAATGTATGTTTTATATATAATAATTTATATCTGCAGTTTTCAAATAATTGTAGTGGAGTAAAAGTATCATCTTTTCAGTAGAAGTAAAAGTATTGAAAATTGGCAATACTCCACTGAAGTAAAAAATACCTCAAAATTGGACTTAAGTACGGTACTTGAGTAAATGTACTTAACTTAACACCACTGTACAGCACTACTGCACTGACAAGCCTTTCGGCTGTTTCCCTCCTAGTGGCTGCCTCCAAGGCCATGTATAAGTGCAGCAGTGATGATTATCAACCTTTTTCATTTCAAGGACCGCCAGTTTGATGTGCATTAGTCCACAGACAGACCCCCATTTGCAAACACATTTTATCTCTGGTAGTCCAGTGATGTGTTCTACCAGTATACGCTACATACGCTGTATACTCAAACCGTAATTTTTGGAAAAAAATTGTACACCCTCTGTAACCACAATAAATCATTCTGTGACCGAGCGTAGATGTGCGCGTGCACGTGCCGTGCGCGAGGGAATAATTTTATGGTGTACCATCTGAAAAAACCTATACAGCACTGTCTGGGACCTCAAACTAACACTGTAAAATCAGAGAGAACTAGAAAAAGTGTTCCTCGGAGCACAAGTCTCCGCCAGGTCAGGTAGGTTATTGTGGCCTCCTGGTGGCGCTATAATAGGCCAATGTGAAAAGGGAGTCATTTCTTCTTAGGCCTTAATCGGAGACTGCATTCATGATTTGAAAAATGTGTTTTGCTAAATTAGACCTGCTGGTGGTGCTATAACAGGCCAATGTGAAAAGGGTGGCATTTCTTCCTTGGCCTAGTGGGAATGTGACTGCAAAGTTTCACAGAAATTGCACACTGCGTTCATGATTTGAGGAATTGTGTTCAAAACGGACCTATACTGCAAACTTTGGAAGCCAATGTTTGCCAAGTAGGATGGAATATGAAATATCTGACACATCCGTCTTGATCACCTGACTATAGAGATACTGTGTACCGATTTACGTGATTTTTGGACAGAATCTGATGGAGTAGGAGCAAAAAAAAAGTTTTACAAAAGTCAGCCTCCTGGTGGCGCTCTAAAAGGCATGTGAAAAATGCAGGGCAAAGGTTATTTGCCCTGCACCTTTACTCCACTAAATTAGTTTTAGTTAGATTTTGATTATTACAAAACACAATAACCACTTCAGCCCTATATATATTTCGGGCCATTTGAAAATAGCAGACCTTCAGTAATAACCTTCAATAGCAGATTTTTAATACATTTTGATCTTGGAAATGGAACATTCTGCACAATGAGTACTTTTGGTACTTTGAGTATATTTTGATGCCAATACTTTTGTACATTTACTCAAGTCAATTTGTTTATAAATTGCAGTATTGATACTTTTACTTAAGTAAAAACATTTCGTACTTTTTCCACCACTGGTTGAATCACATTCAGTCTGTCTCCTTGCTGTCTTTAGGCAGTACTGTCCGGTAACTTCTGGTACCGTGACTATGGCCTGTGTCTGCACCTGGGACCCAGACCTGGTGTGAACGCAGTGGGTCTGGTCCAACAAAAGGCCCTGCCTCTACTGGAGAGACTGAGCCAGCTGCTGGAAGACAGACATCCAGCCAGCCTGAGTCCCAGTGCCTGCCACCAGCATCTGTCTGGTACCACTGCACCACATAACACTGACGGTTGGTCTACATACTAATGTCTACAAGCACTCAGTTGTGCAGTTTTTTTTCACCTGATAAACTTTAACCCATTCACTCCGGGAACGCATCTGTGTCATTTTAGATGTATTTGGCATTTTTTCTTATTTTATCATGATTTTTTTTTCCAAATCTTTGAATATATATATATTTTTAAAGCGAACATATTTTAACTTAAATCTTTGCATCTGGGGATTCTACAAATGTCTTCTAATTCCTAACAGTTTTTAATCTATTTTTTTATTTACTTATGTTGCTATATCAGTGGTTGTCAAACTGTTTCCATGTCAAGGACCCCCAAAATGATATATGTATTTGTCCGCGGACCCCCATCTCAAAATATTTTTTTTCCAGGGACCCAAGAAGCAAAGATTTGAGTAAAAAAAATGTATATATAATATATACATATTTTTTAAAATATATTATATTCAAAGATTTGCACAAATGTTCCATGATTTTTCTAAAAAATAGCAGATCTCCAAGCTTATAGTGCAGCACTCTGTGCCGCGCTATGAGCTTGTAGATCTTCTATTTTTGAATAGCCAAAGAACTCTTAAAAGGACACAGAGGCGTTCCCGGTCTTAATGGGTTAAGCTATACTGAGCACGATTTCCTCCCTTGAAATAGAAAACGGTCGCTGTCGGTTTTCATCATGCATTGTCTTATTGCCTAATAGGCCTATATACGTCCAAAACTGTTACTTTTCAAGATTCAAATTCAAAAATAAAAAGTACTAGATCTACAAGCGTGAGCTTGTAGATCTGCTACTTTCGATGCTTGTGTGTGACGCTGTAGTGTGATCAAGTATAGGGCATAAATGTAGAACCAAACAAAAAAGTTACGATATGGAGATAAGAGTTTCTGCCCGACAGCATCGATATGTTTTACTCACAATTGTTATTACGGTTGGGTATAATCTCTGCCTTGTGTTTCCTTGCAGGTTTGTCAGTCAAACAGATATATGGCTTAGAGACATGTTCCAGAGTGTGGACAGCGTCCATGCCTGTTGTGAAAGGTACGAACCTTCAACCGCTTAAACCCCATACGTTGTGGAGTCCCTCAGGGCTCTAAACTAGTGTCTTTACAGTTTTCGCTCTACATTTTATATCTTCACTGAAAATAGCCGACCGACAAGCTATTTTCTGTGAACGTTTTCCCAGAATACGAATGCTAGGGTTTAAGTGGTTAATCGTTAAGGCGCCCTATTTTATACTACTTTGTTGTATGATGGTGTCAGGTGGCAAGAATAGCAGATCTGCAAGATCACACAAACTTTTTCAAAGTTTTTGAAAATCTTAGCATTTCTGTTTATTCATTTAATGTGAAAGTAGAAGATCAGAGCTAGAAATTGAGATATCACTTGCATAGACACATTGACCCAACAGTTTTGGAAGTACAGATTATAGAATTATGTGAAACTGAAAACCGCAATGTGTAGTAAAGTCATCAAAGATTTGACAAGGATTTCAAAATGTTCTCAGCTCAAAATACATCTTCGGAAAAAAAAATCAAGCTTTGAATAACATTACATTTCATGGTTTTATTTCATCATAGCGCAACATATGGTGAAATATTGTGGTCATTGCAACCATAGACATATAAAGGTAGACGCCTCCTCTGGCTCTGAAGCGTCTGTATGGCGGACGCGCTTCCGGGGAGGGGCAGCTGGAAATTTCCGCGTGAGTCACAGAAGGGGGCGTTCAGTAGGCCAATCAGAGTGGTTGGCCAGTAGTCAACACGCTGTGATTGGCCAGTGCCCGTTCCCCCCGGAAATATGGCGGCCACCACACCAAACAGGTCGCTCCAACGAACTGCAGAGGCCAATGAGGTATCTAGGTTTCTATATCTATGATTGCAACAACCACCGATCTTGTGAAAAATGAAAATGGGGCCGCCAAATATTCAAAACTTTCCACTGTTCTGCCAATAATCATATTCTTTGAGACAAATCCAAGTTTTTGCCCGGTCAAACAAGGGAATTACATGACGTTGGTCCCCTTCAAAAGCAAAGCAAAGTTTGTTGTTTACCCAGGGTGTCGGACTAAGTACGAAACTTGTTTCCAGCCGGACCCTGCATGGAAGCCTTGCTCAAGGGCTATTCAGCGGTGATTCATGATTGATGTGATGAATTGGGGAATCGAACTAGGGACCTTCCGGTATCAAGGCCGCCCCTCTAACCACTAGGCCACCGCTGCCACCTTTCCCCTATTCGCTCATACTACAGGTGGAATAACACCAAACTGTGAGCCACCAAATGAAGAAACACACAGAGAGAGGCTTTATAGCAGTTACGTGTCCTAGCACAGAAATTCTCAAAGTGGGTTCCAAGGGCTAAGGGCCCTAAGGTTTCCTTGAGGGAGTTCCAAACTGACCCTTACAGGTTAGTAATTCTCAGAGTTATGGGTAGGTTTGGAGCCAATAAGTATGAGAACCACTGATTTCTCTATAGCACTCGTTAGCCAGACTCGACTCAGGTGTACCTCTCAAGTGAGTCAACTCTGGCTAATCAGGCAATGGGTAGGTGGTAGAGGGGAATTAAGGGAGGGGAAATGGCAGAAGTAGAGGCAGAGGCAATGATGTAGATGTTAATGTTTTAGTTTAGAACACATCTTCCTGATAACTCAACCGAAAACTAAAAGTGCTGAAATATACAGCACACAAGTCCAATGATCCACAGCTATGCGGTATTATGGAAATGTATGCAATATACACATTATTATGCACGCATGCAATAATTATAACCTCATGTTCCTTCATTAGTCTGAAACTTTGAAACACCGACAGTTGCTTTCCCTGTTGTGTTAGAACAAGAACATGTAATTAACTGTAACAGTGGGGTTTTTGCATTCAATAATCTCTGGCCAGAAGCCCAGAGTTCATTGCATTTAATACTTTGGGCTCAGAAATTGCGGCTTTGTTTTCTGCTTGAGTTGTGTCACGCCTCAAGTCTTGACATGCGTTTTGCCGTGTAACAAAGTAGCAGGCTGGTGGATAACATGGGTATAACAGGAGGTTCCAGTAGCTAAGATGTCCAACCTGATCCCGTCTCTCTGATACTCTGCACTGCTATCTTTGTTGTTAGGTGGAAACCTTGTATGTCCAAAACTGTTTCTTTTTGTATTGTCATTTAAAACAACATTTTAAAAATATCCAAGCTCCCAACGTGCCACATCTTGTCGCGTAGATCTTCTATTTTTTACTACTTTTGTGTGACACCCTTGTATGATGAAGTAGTACAACAAAAAAACTACGAAAAAAGTAGAAAAATGGAGATACGAGGTTTCTGCCTGACAGCAACCTACAGTACTATCTACCGACTCCACCAGCACCTCTACAGTGAAGGACAACGTGACAACTACCACAATAACTTTAAAACACATACCGTCGCTGTCGGGTGGAAACCTTGTATGTCCAATGCGATTAACATAACGTTGGGTTATGTCGCTGTCGAGCAGAAACCTTGTTTCTCTATTTTTTGTGTTTTTTTCGTAAATGAAATAATGCCCTACTTGATCATACTACAGCGTCACTGTTACGGCCACTACACTTGGCACGAACACCAGTGACCATAACATAATAGGACAAAAATCAGGTCTCAATTGCAATGAAATTTATTTTATATTCAGAAATAAACATGTGCAATGGGTTCATGTGAGCAACCAGGTCACTAAATATACCAGGAGGGTAGAGGTATAAAACATTAACCAAAACAGAGACCTAAATAAATGTCCTAACCAAACAAAAGTATTAATGGGCTGGCCAAACTAAAAAGTGGAGAGTCTGGTGAGCCAGGCAATATGTGCCCGTCGTCTCACCAGACTCCCATAAACTACCAAAACATACAATAAGCTAAACTAATCAGAGACCGAAAATCATAACAAACAATACTTACAACCAGCCCATTGGAACTGAAATAAGGAACTACAAATAAGCAAGGGAACAACTCTGCTGTTGTGCTCTGCTGGGGAGCTGGGGAGATAATGTGAGCTGGCAACAGCTCCTCTTATAGCCTACGCCCTAATCACATACAGTATGAAGCACAGCTGGGAAAAGGGAGGGGCAGCCAGAGCGCTCCCAGGTGAGTGACAGGTGTCTAGCCAGTCCAGTGCAGCAAAGCCAGCAAGGCAGGGTAGACACTACAGTACACACAGGACAAATAAGCATGAGTGAACACATAAACAAAGAAAGACTATAAACTGAGGAGTGAATATGTGCTAGCACATAACAGTCACACAAAAGCATCAAAAGTATCAGATCCGCAAGCTCGAAAAGCGCTGCGTTTTGAATCCTGAAAAGTCACAGTTTTGGACATATGAGGTTTCCACCCGACAAAGACGATAAGTTGATGTCCTGTGGCTGCATTTTCATGTTTGCACTGCATGAAATAGCACCTCCTTGGTGAGGCAGTAGGCTACTGAGCTCAGGTGAGAGGGATGTTTTCCACCTCCGTCCACAGAATATATTGTCTTGTTTAAATCCCTCTCTAGACAGCAAGTATATCAGATGGGATTTTTGCTCTTCAGCTATAGTGCAAATGAGTGTCTTTATTGAGAAAACTAAAATACGGTAGAGAATACTGATCTCAATTATTTAGGGGGAAAAACATCGTGAAACATCACATTTTAATCAGAATTGTATAGCCCCAGTAACGAGTTTTGTGCAGATTGCTCAATAATAAGCATAGAGTGAGTAGGAATTTGAGTGTTTTTTCATGAGCTCTCAAGCACCCACATTTTGTATTCATGGGGTTACAGATTTGTTCCTCATGAGGAGACATAATAATGTGTAATGAAGTGTCCTGCAGGCTATGGGTGAGACAGTGTTTATTTCATTTCATATTGATTTAAAAAGAAGTTCATGAAAAGTATTAAAACAGTGAAGTTCTTAAAAACGACTGAATGTGAAGTGAAGTGAAGTTCAAGAAGTAGTTCACCCCAAAAATTACTTATTTTATATCAATTACACACCCTATGAAGCCTTGAATTCGAGATTTGTTTTGTTTTGCTAATGTCTCCGGTACCGGAGACATTAGCATCTTTCCGCCAGTCATCAAATTATTGGCTTAGGAATGCGACATAAACAAAAAAAAATCTCCATTAATTCAAGGCTTACTGACTTTGTGCAGTAAAAATACAAACAAGTGAAACAACCTACAACATTGGCTTTTAGAATTCACAATTCACATGCATTCATACATGTCTCAAAAAAATCAAAACATTACCGGTCCTTTTTTAGCTTGGAAGCTAGGCTTCAGACGGGCCTACAAGTGACTGCACAGTGAAGCCATGCTGTTACTGTACATCTTAATTCTCTACTGGTTTGATCATGTCTGGTAGTAAACTCTACAAAGGTTCGTGTTGTTTGTGCTGCAGGGATCTCCAGCCAGTCCTTACGGGAGACAGTCAAGGCTCCATCCCAGGACACCGCTCTTCCGGAGAGTTCACCTCCTACTCACAACTCTCAGAGAGACACCACCACCACCACATCCTCTGGCATACACTCTCAGGGTGAGAACAAAAACTCATGTCTTGCATAACTCACAGCATTCTTTGCCAGCTTTTTTTTTTCCACATGAGAAACAAGCCCAAGTGTGTTCTCTATCTTTTGTTGATCGCCACTGTTTTCTCATCTGCTCGCCTGAACTGAACAGAGCTGAACTGTTCGACGACAGCGCTATTACTGTGAATGGGGAATGAATGGTGAATGGTACATTCATCAGTGGGGAAAGAATCTACTAAGTATTTACTTGTGTACTGTACAATTTTGAGGTACTTTGACTTTGCTTGAGTATTTCCATTTGTTGATACAACTCAAATGTTGGACATTTTTAACTCCATATTCCACAGCTTTAGTTACAAGTTACTTATTATTATTATTATTATTTAGATTATTAATAATTAATCGATTTATGAATCAAAAATCTTCATCGCGTTGAGTTTGTAGAGCTGCTATTTTTGGATATTCCAAGTATAAAATAGGGCTTAATTGGTTCATATAACATGATATGATTCTGATACAGGCATTCTGCCTAATGAGTACCGTTGCTACTTTATGTACTATATATTGTGATGCTAATACTTTTGTACTTAGACTTTAAGTAAGATTCTGAGTGCAGTACTTTTACTCATAAATATAGATACTTTTACACTGCGGTATTGTTACTTTTACTCAAGTCCAAAATCTGAGTGTACTTCTTCCACCACTTGAAAGCTTTCTTTGTCCAAAGCGCTTTACAATGTGCATTACATTCATTCCCCCATCCATTCACACACCAACAGCAGAGGAAACCATGCAAGGCACTAAATCTGCTAATTTGGCACAGTGTGGTGTTCAGTCTCTTGTCTCCAGGGCACTTCAACAGCCATTAGGGATCGAACCGTGAAGCATCCGAGTCCCAAGTGGCCCACTTTACCTCCTGAACCACTGCCACCCTACTGTGCTCATTGAACTGACTGTTACACCCCGCAGGGTTTGAAAACATAGTGGTGGAAAGTCACTATAAGTACTAATGTACTCAAGTACTGTACTTGTTTTGTTTTTTTTACTTTACTGGAGTATTTCCATTACAATTCCAATACTTTTACTTCTACTCCACTACATCTCAGAGACAAATATTGTAGCCTACTTTTACTCCACTACAATTATTAAAACTTTAGTTACTAGTTACTTTTGTAGATGTTGAATATTATTACAAAACTTACATAAACCACTTCAGCCCTTAAGCTATTTGAAAATAGAAGATCTACAAGCTTGTAGATCTGCTATTTTTAAAAGATTTTCATACATTTGAACACTTGTGAATAGGGACATTCTGCGTAATAGTACTTTTGGCACTTTACGTATCTTTTGTTGCCAATACTTTTGTACTTTTCATGTCAATTGTGAATGCAGGACTTTTACTTGTAACAGAGTATTTCTACATTGTGGTATTGATATTTTTACTTCTTACACCACTGTTAGTCTCTCTCTCTCTCTCTCTCTCTCCTCTCTACACACAAACAAGCGCACAGAACCCACGCACACACACACACACACACACACACACACACACACACACACACACACACACACACACACACTCCCGCACACACTGATTGCCTCTGCGTTGAATTGATTAAAAAGATATCAACGTTTTTTGGTCGCAAAGGACCTTTTGTGAAGATAACCCTCCCCCAAAAAAGTGCTGAAATATACAGCCCATAACTCCAATTATCCACAGCTGTGTTGTGTGTCTACAGCACACACACACACACACACACACACACACACACACACACACACACACACACACACACACACACACACACACACACACACACACACACACACACACACACACACACACACACACACACACACACACACACACACACACACAAATAGGATACAGGTGACAGCTGGTGACAGGGCTTGGGCAGTAGGCGGCGTGGTGTGACAAACTCATAATGACATTTGATGACGGCAAGTCACTCAGTGTACTGTAATTGTGTGTTCTTTTCCTAGAGAGTCACATGAAAGAGTGTATCCAGCCTACACACATCTGTGTGCCCACAATATCAGGTAAACATCTACCTCGCATTGCTGGTTCTCAAAGTAGTGGGGTCCGGGGAGCATTAGGGGTCCATGAGGGGGTCCCCAGCTAAATGATACATAGCCTAGTTAGGAACCAAATAATGGACCCTCGCGGGTCTGTATCTCAGAGGATGTTAGAAATGTAAATCAGGGTTACAGAGATAAGACATCATATCAAATGGGGGTCCATGACCTAATGGCTAATGCATATCAAACTGGGGGTCCTTGGAATTAAAAAGGTTGAGACTCGGCGTTCTAGACAACAACATTATGACAAGGATAACACATTATGTCGTGTCAGGTCGTCAAACTTTATCTTCGGCGTGATAAATCTCACATGCAGTGAAGCTGTCGTTACAGAGTAGTGGTGGCTTAGGATGCAGGCCATAACTGTCCAGCTTCCAGTAAAATGTCACTGATTTACTTCTTGAATACAAATATGAAGTATGATCAAGAAGGACATTCATTTACAAAAAAACACAAAAAGTTAGAATATGGAGATAAAAGCTTTTCTGCCCAACAGCAACAATAGGGATTTTGGACACAGATAACATAATTATGAGACACTGCAACAGCAGTCCGATCACTTGGATATTCATCTGAATCTGATGTTTTTTTCTCATGTGCTTGTGCATTTGATGATGGTCCCAGTGATGGAGGCGGTGTTATAATAGTCCATCACAAAAACAAATGTGCTTTTGGCAGCTTGAGGACATTATCTTTGTTGTTTTTCCAGTCAGACCAAGCTAAAGCTGCATTCCGTAACTTGCATGTTATCCTACCAGGGACTTTCTTTTATACCACTGAGCCGTGGTCCCCACAGGATCTAAATTCTCAATAGAAGAGCGATCAAATACAACCACCTCAGCTGTGTTGTCTATGCAGTGGTTCCCAAGCTCCTGTTTGCCCGGGACCAAAACTAGTGAAAATAGCAGATCTACAAGCTCACAAAAAACAGAAAAACAACGCGCCGCTTCACCCCTCGTTGTGAGCTCTTCTATTTTCACAATTTTTAAACATTTATTTTATTTATGGAAATGATTGAATACTGTGTTTTGGTTTTTTTTGTTAAAAAAAATATATTTGTTTGCAATTGATGAAAAGTTGTGACTTTTGAATCTTTAGAAATTATATACTGTATATATATTTTAGTGTATTGTCATGCACTATAGGGTTCTGCATAACAAAAATGGAGTCTCACACAAGTCAAACAGTTTAAATAATGTTTATTTCTTAACTAATTACTTAAGAGTAAATCAAAAATCAATAATAAAGTAGTGAGGTGTGAGCAAGTCAGTAGTCAGGGTGTCTGCAGTGTATGGATGTGTGGAGTGTGCTGTGTGCGTGTTGTAATAAGGGTGCGAAAAGGGAACTGAAAAGAACTGCTTAGCCCAACATAGGCCAGGACCCACAGACAGGGACAACCTGTCTGTATGGAGGAGAGAGAGACTGAGAGACTGGGAGCAGCACTGCTTTTATACTCTCCCAGCCACACCCCTCTTAGGAGGGCCAATTGGCTGACGGCCTGCTCCCCTCTGCAGGTGACAGCACTGTGGCAGCCGGCAAGCCACAGTGAGGCAGGGCCGTCACACCCCCCCCCCATAAGAATGGGGTTCCACCACATTATGTTCCATCCATTATCTATAAAGAAAAACAAATCAAATTAGCAACCAATCATGGCCTCCAAAACCACTTTTAATACCAAATCTTCACTTTGTTACTTTGACTTTACATTTTTATTTCCAAGCCCGTACAGCCAAAACACTTTTTCCCGCCATAACAATACTTAAAGCAAAACCAATTAATACCTGTAACCTGTATGTACCAAACCTGTTTCCCCATCCGCCACGCTATCCTGCCTCCAGCCTCAGCAACCAGTGCGCAAAGGAGCAATTTAAGAGTTGAAGACAGAATAGCCTATTATGGAAAACACAAGATTAGGAAAAGCAAAAAAACAGGTATAACTAAATATTTAGTATGCACGATAAAGTGCGTCTGCCATTACATTGGCAGAGCCTTTGATATGGCGAATTTCAATATTGAAGGGCTGCAAAAACAACGCCCATCTCATCAATCTCTGGTTTGGATTTTGCAAAGACTTCAGAAACGTTAACGGGTTGTGGTCTGTGTAAACCACAAGTGGAGTCAACCCCGAACCCAGATACACATCAAAATGCTGTAGGGCCAATATCAATGCTAGGGCCTCTTTTTCAATTGAGTAGTTCAATTGATACCTGTTGAACTTTCGTGAATAGAACGCCACTACACGGTCGACCCCCTGCTTGTCTGACTGCAACAGAGCGGCCCCTGCCCCCACATTGGAAGAGTCTACCTGTAGCGAAAATGAGTCTCCCAGACGTGGAGCGGCTAACACAGGGGCTGAACATAACAGACTCTTGAGGTTTGTAAATGCCAACTGACATTTTGTGGACCAAATAAATAGAACATTCTTTTTAAGCAGACTAGTTAATGGCTCTGCTACGGACGAAAAGTTCTTACAAAAAGATCTGTAATAACCAACTAGGCCTAGAAATTGTCTTATTTCTCCTTTTGTAGTTGGGGGAGGATAGTCAATTATAGCCTGGACCTTATCTTGAACCATGCGAACCTTACCTTGGCCCACCACCCTGCCCAAATATTTGACTGTTGCACGTGCGAATTCGCACTTGGCCAAATTAACCGTCAATTGTGCCCAGACCAATCTATCAAAAAGAGCTTTTGCACGTTCCATGTGCTCAGACCATGTATCACTAAAGATGACTACATCATCAAGGTATACAGCGCATCCCTCTAAGCCAGCTACCACCCTATTCCTGAGGCGCTGGAAAGTAGCGGGCACGTTACGCAAACCAAAAGGCATAACATTGTATTTGTATAAACCAGACGGCATAACAAATGCACAGATCTCCTGCGCCCGCTTTGATAGAGGGACTTGCCAGTATCCTTTCAAAAGGTCGAACGTACTGACGTAAGTGGCTGATCCTACTTCGTCAATACAATCTTCCATGCGTGGAAGAGGAAAACGCATCAGGCCTTGTGATGTCGTTGACCTTTCGATAATCAGTACACAGTCTGTAGGTCTTATCAGGCTTGCTCACCAGTAGGCAAGGTTTGATTGATTGATTGATTGATGTACTTTATTTAGTAAGACATGAGAACAGTACATGACAGTACATAACAGTACATGGAAGTACAAATTCGCAATACAAGGTCTACTAAACTGGATAGCTCAGTTAAGCACGTAGCTTGTTTAAGATGAGATCCCCATGCACACAAATCATGTTGACATATAAGAGACAGACAGATATACACACTACTATACAGAATGTCATACAATCAGTTTACAGGTTACTGGTATGAAGGGTGAAAAATATGTACAAAAAAGAAAGAGAGGGGGGGGGGGGGGGGTTAGGTTAGGACATGGGGTAGGTTAGGACTTGGACAGGGGCCATTTTTGAATTGCAGCCTCCTGAAGGTGTATCTTTAGGGCATTTTTGAAAGTGAGTAGGGTTTTGCACTCCTTTACTCCTTTTGGTAGGGCATTCCACATTTTAGATGAATAGCATGAGAAAGAGTTCATTCCCTTTGTTGTGCCAAATCTGGGTTGAACATGGTTTGTGGAGCTGCCTCTGGTGTTATGATCATGGACTTGATTAACATTTTGGAAGTATTTTGACAAATACAGGGGGATCCCAATGTTGTGGTGTATCTTGAAGACCAGGCCCATAGCAAGTTGCTGTACTCTGTCCTCAACCCTAAGCCATCCAAGCCTAGCAAAATGATCAGGGGTTAGATGGGTTTTGTAATTGAGGCCAAGAAGTAGCCTTACAAGTTTGTTTTGGGATGTTTGGAGCCTTGTTTTTAGGGCCTTGGAGGTGTTGTGATACCATGAAGTGCATGCATAATCATAATGACCTTGTATGAGGGCCCCTATAAGAATCTTCAGAGTATTCTTACTGACTTTACGAACAAGCCTCCACATCCTCCGTGTTATTTTGTGGACCTTTTTGATCGTCTTTTCAGCGTTTTTGTCACCTGAGAGGTTTGCCTCCAAGATGGAACCCAGGTAGGTAATTTCCTCCTTTCTTGTGATAACATTTTCACCCACTTTGATCGTGAAACTCTCAGCCTTTCTAAGGTTAGGGTTGGACCCAAAGAGGATGGATTCAGTTTTACCCAGGTGTAATGAGAGTTTGTTGTCGGAGAGCCAGATGCAGATCTTGTTGAGTTCAGTGCTGAGAGTTTTCTCAACCTGCAGCCTGTCCCTGTCCGAGACCAGCAGAGCCGAGTCATCTGCGAACAGGAACAGTTTGCAGTCGCAAGCTGAGGACATATCATTCACATATATCAGGAACAGTAGTGGTCCTAGTATGCTTCCTTGAGGAACACCACAAGTCACTGGGAGAGGAGGGGACTGGGTGCCGTTTACTTCCACCACTTGCTCCCTCCCCTCCAGGTAGGATCTCATCCAGTTCACCGACGTGTCATCAAAGCCTATTGCTTTGAGCTTATTGATCATAATTGGGTGATTAACGGTGTCAAAAGCCTTCTGGAGGTCCAGCATGACCATGCCGCAATATTTGCCCTTGTCGACATCTTGTTTGATAGAGTCGTTCAAATAGAGAAGGCATGTGTCAGTGGAGTGGTTTGTTCTGAAACCAGATTGGAATTCGTAAATTAGATTTTTTTCGGCAAGGTACTTATCAACCTGTTCATAGACTATTTTTTCCATGACTTTCGAGATGGAGCTAAGAATAGAAATAGGGCGGTAGTTGCCAGGGTCTAATTGGTTTCCTTTTTTGTACAGAGGGGTCACTCTTGCTTTTTTGAAGTCGTTAGGGACCCGTCCCTGTATGATGGAGAGGTTTATTATGTGGGTAATGATTGGGGCAATGGAGGCGGCTGAGTCTTTTAGAAATTTAGCGGGGATGTTGTCGGGACCTGTGGCTCTGTGTTGTTGGAGTGCACTCAATTTTTTAAACACCTCATCTGTTGACACAGGGGAGAGTTTAAAATCATCTTTGCGTACACCCTGTTTATCGTAAAATGAATCAACATACTCTCCACCATGACTCCCAGAGTGAGGGGGTAGTTTTTCAACTAACTCTGAGGCCACGGTCGTGAAGAATATGTTGAGGATTTTACTCACTTCCCGTTTGGATGAAATGAGAGTGTCATTCACCTTGAGGTTTATGTTTGTAAACCTGGTTTTCAATTTCTTGCTGCAGCCTAGTAGGTTGTTGAATAGCTTCCAGAGCTCACGTGGTTTGTTTTGATTTTCCTCAATTTTGCCATCGAGGTAGCTTTTTTCTGCTAACAGCAGCATGCCATTAACCTTGTTTCTTAGCATGTTTTTCTCTTTTTTGAGTTTCGCTACGTGGGATTCGAGACCTTTGTTGAAGCTTTTGGCAAGTTTGATCCTACTTTTATGATAGTCAGAACACTTTTTGTCTCTGACTTTCATGGTAGTAAGGATATCCGAATTCATCCATGGAACCGAGCGGGTTTTGACCCTGATGGTTTTCATGGGAGCCACACTGTCCAAAATTTGAATGAATTTGGTTTTGAAACCAAGCCAACATTCGTCTACCTGTGTGCTGTTTAGTACGTCGGACCAATCCTGTTCCTCCAGTCTGTGATCTAAGTCCTCACTCTTGTAGTTTTTGAGGTCTCTGATCGTGACTGTTTGGTGGTAACCGGTCTTAGGTTTACGTTTCTTTCTGGTGCAGAAGATCATGTTATGATCAGATATGCCACAGGTAGTAACACCACTATTGAGGATTTTGTCCTTGTCCGTTGTTAGAATGAGATCTATGATAGTTTGAGTGGAAACACACAGCCTTGTGGGCTGAGTGATCAGCTGGTGGAGTGAGTGCCGATTACAAAACCCCCTGAATGACTTAAACACTGACGCTTCCTTACGGAGCATGTCAGTGTTAAAGTCACCAAGAAGTACTGTCTCCTCATTGTCCACTTTAGCTAAACATTCATCAAGTCTATCATAGAAATCAGTCTGGTTAGGAGGTCTGTATATGGTACCGACTAGCACAGGTTTAGCATTTTCAAAAATGATCTCGACCCACACAGCTTCAATGTCTGCATCATTCAGGTCTTCACGAAGGATGCAGACATTGTCTTTATGTACATACATGCATACGCCGCCCCCGTTTCTGTTTCTATCTTTTCTGAAAAGTTTGTAGTTTTCAATCTCAATATCAGTATCATCTATCGTATGATCAAGTTTCGTTTCAGAGAAAGTTAAAATGTCAACCTTACCATCATAAAACATCTGCTTGATTTGTGTTAGCTTGTCTCCTACAAGGGAATTCACATTGAGGTGTATCATGTGCAAGCCAACGCCAAACGATTTTTTCATTTGTTCAATGAAAAGATGACTGTCCACTGATAGTCCACAGAGAGAAGCAGTATCGGGGGGGGAGGGGGGTGTTGAGGTGTTAGCGTCCATCAAAGCCTCTGTTTCGCTGTGCGCGGCCATCTGTGATGCCCAACTCGAGTTGCATGGCTCAGCGATATGGTTATCAAGCATGTAACTAACCTCCTTATTCAAAGTTTTACGTTTTTCGGGTGGCACCCGATAGAAACGCTGTCGAATAGGTCGAATTGTACTATCAACCTCCACGTCATGTTCAATTAAATGTGTATGTGAAGGCACATCTTGAAACAAAGCAGGATATCCGTTAACAAGAGCCACCAACTCAACGCGTTTGTCATCATCTAAATAAGCCAAATTAGAGTCTAATTTCCTCAAAGATTCTGAATTGTTCAACCTACCTTGTAAAAGAGCATCAGGAATTTCACCGACATCAGGATTAGCCCCCATAGCTGTAGACCCCTCTACCCTGGTAGTACAAAGAGATGCATTAGCAGTTTTCCCAGAGTAATAGGGCTTTAACAGATTCCAATGACAAAGTTTAGTAAAAAAAAACATAAGGCATAACATAACAGACATGACTTCACCAAACATCTCTTGCAAACTGGGATCACTTTTCTGTTCTGCAGCCAAATCAGCATGTGACATAGACTTAAACTGCTCAGGTAGAGTCAAATCCAATAGACCAGAAGAACCCACATCCAGATCCGTAATCTGAGGCGGCCATGGCACGTGTAACAGCGCAAGCTGGATAAACCACTGCCCCCTCAGATGCAAGGTCCGGCCGTATAGGACCAGGCCACTTTCTAGTCACAATATTTGGTACCTGATCAGCCCAGACACGTTCGCCACATAGGTCGTTACCGAGAATGATGTCAACCCCTGCAACAGGCAACTCAGGCCGCACCCCAATGTGAACCTCTCCACTAACCAAGTCTGAAATGAGAGACAGTTTATGTACAGGAACAGAAAACACAAACATGCCCATTCCCTGAATCAGAATACTCTCGCCTGTATCAGTTTCCGTTGTAAAAGGTAACACAGACTCTCGTACAAAAGAATCAATCGATCCACAGTCTCGCAAGACTTTCACTGGCACCTTTTTGTCGCTTCCCATCACAGATACAAACCCATTAGAAATGAATGGCAAGTATGCCTCAATACTTTTTGGCTTTAAGAGTGCATTCTGCTGTCCTAAAGGTAAAGCCACAGGGCTGAGTGAGTTTGCAAGTGCAGCTGGTTTCACTTGTGAGCTGGTGAACTTCCCTTTAGATTTAAGTACTGGACACTCCTTTTTCCAGTGTCCCTCAGCCTTGCAATAATGACATGCCTCTGATTTGTCATGTGCACCTGGTGTCACCTTGTTCTCAACCTTGTTGCCATGGAACTCTGAAACACCATTTACACGAGAAAACCTCTTATCAGTACCACTGTAGTTACCACTGTAGTTATGCCTATGTAGCAACACATACTCATCTGCTAAAACAGCAGCCTCAGCAGGTGTTCTTACTTTGCTCTCATTGATGTAGGTGGCCACATTAACTGGTACTGTATTCTTGAATTGTTCCAAGACAACAAGATTAAACAATTGTTCAAAATTCTTAACCTCTGAGGATGAACACCAGCGTGAGAATTGTGTAGTCAAATCTCTGACAAATTCAACATGGGACTGTTTGTCCTGTTTTCTCCAATTACGAAACCGCTGAAACGCTGTCGAATAGGTCGAATTGTACTATCAACCTCCACGTCATGTTCAATTAAATGTGTATGTGAAGGCACATCTTGAAACAAAGCAGGATATCCGTTAACAAGAGCCACCAACTCAACGCGTTTGTCATCATCTAAATAAGCCAAATTAGAGTCTAATTTCCTCAAAGATTCTGAATTGTTCAACCTACCTTGTAAAAGAGCATCAGGAATTTCACCGACATCAGGATTAGCCCCCATAGCTGTAGACCCGTCTACCCTGGTAGTACAAAGAGATGCATTAGCAGTTTTCCCAGAGTAATAGGGCTTTAACAGATTCCAATGACAAAGTTTAGTAAAAAAAAACATAAGGCATAACATAACAGACATGACTTCACCAAACATCTCTTGCAAACTGGGATCACTTTTCTGTTCTGCAGCCAAATCAGCATGTGACATAGACTTAAACTGCTCAGGTAGAGTCAAATCCAATAGACCAGAAGAACCCACATCCAGATCCGTAATCTGAGGCGGCCATGGCACGTGTAACAGCGCAAGCTGGATAAACCACTGCCCCCTCAGATGCAAGGTCCGGCCGTATAGGACCAGGCCACTTTCTAGTCACAATATTTGGTACCTGATCAGCCCAGACACGTTCGCCACATAGGTCGTTACCGAGAATGATGTCAACCCCTGCAACAGGCAACTCAGGCCGCACCCCAATGTGAACCTCTCCACTAACCAAGTCTGAAATGAGAGACAGTTTATGTACAGGAACAGAAAACACAAACATGCCCATTCCCTGAATCAGAATACTCTCGCCTGTATCAGTTTCCGTTGTAAAAGGTAACACAGACTCTCGTACAAAAGAATCAATCGATCCACAGTCTCGCAAGACTTTCACTGGCACCTTTTTGTCGCTTCCCATCACAGATACAAACCCATTAGAAATGAATGGCAAGTATGCCTCAATACTTTTTGGCTTTAAGAGTGCATTCTGCTGTCCTAAAGGTAAAGCCACAGGGCTGAGTGAGTTTGCAAGTGCAGCTGGTTTCACTTGTGAGCTGGTGAACTTCCCTTTAGATTTAAGTACTGGACACTCCTTTTTCCAGTGTCCCTCAGCCTTGCAATAATGACATGCCTCTGATTTGTCATGTGCACCTGGTGTCACCTTGTTCTCAACCTTGTTGCCATGGAACTCTGAAACACCATTTACACGAGAAAACCTCTTATCAGTACCACTGTAGTTACCACTGTAGTTATGCCTATGTAGCAACACATACTCATCTGCTAAAACAGCAGCCTCAGCAGGTGTTCTTACTTTGCTCTCATTGATGTAGGTGGCCACATTAACTGGTACTGTATTCTTGAATTGTTCCAAGACAACAAGATTAAACAATTGTTCAAAATTCTTAACCTCTGAGGATGAACACCAGCGTGAGAATTGTGTAGTCAAATCTCTGACAAATTCAACATGGGACTGTTTGTCCTGTTTTCTCCAATTACGAAACCGCTGCTTGTATGCCTCTGGCACCAATTCATATATTTTTAGGACAGCTGTCTTCACTTTTGTGTAGCTCATGCTATCAATAGGGCTTAACGCTGCAAAAGCCTCCTGTTCTTTACCTGCGAGTACAGATTGCAACAATAAAGTGCGGTCTACCTCAGACCAGTGTCTTGGATCTGCGATTCTTTCAAATAACAAAAAAAATGTGTCAGGATCCTTTTCGTTAAACCTGGGTACTAGCCTCAAGTTTGAACTGATGTCAGAGGATTTGTGACCTCCCCCCCTTTCAGGAGTGAGAGAGAGCAATGCATCGGAGGTTAGAAGGCCTTGTTGAATCAATTCAAGTTTTTTGTATTCAAGGTCCAATTTTGCCATTTCAGTTTGCCGTTTTATTTTAGCAACTTCCACCAAATGCTGTTGTTTAAGCAGCAAAAGTTCTTTCTTTTCTTGAAACCCAAGACCAGAATCAACCAAAACATCATCTTCGTCACCCTCCTCCTCAACATCACTTGTATGAATGTTCTCCTGCACTTCCTCCTCTTTTAGAATGCCTTTAGTTACCAAACTCACCAATACATTGGCCTTTACCGCATCCTTCAGAGTTTCCTTTACTGTTATTTCAAAACGCCCTGCAATTAACAGCAATTGGTCCCTTGTGCACTTATTCAATAACTCCACTGAAGGAGATTTAACAAAATCCTCAACGACTGAGCTCATTTTGTGTGCAGATTACAAAAAAATAATACGAAATGCAAGTGTTGGAACTGTGAACACAGGGCGCGGCACAATCTTAACAAGGTGGAGCAAACCCCTACCTACCTAAAGTTGGCCCCCTGGGTATGAGGATTGGTCCCCTCGTCACCTATTGTGACCCCCAGGATCTGGCCCTACCCAAAATCACCACTAAGGGGAAATAACAAAATGAACAAAACACTAGCACTCTACCAGTACCAGCTTAGGGATTTGCCCCAATCAACTCAAAACCTATGCCCTGCATTCACCTCCCAACACTTACCTTAATGTTGCACCTGCACACACTGGGGCAAAATGCTCCCTCTCTCTCCAGGACCTATTAGCAAAACAACCAAACACTTGTGTGAAAACTCCAAACAAACAAATTTCAACCAATTTCAAATTCAAAGCTCAAATTTTAACTTTAACTTATACCAAACTATACCAACCTAAGTTTTTAGACGAGCCCCCATTTTGTCATGCACTAGGGTTCTGCATAACAAAAATGGAGTCTCACACAAGTCAAACAGTTTAAATAATGTTTATTTCTTAACTAATTACTTAAGAGTAAATCAAAAATCAATAATAAAGTAGTGAGGTGTGAGCAAGTCAGTAGTCAGGGTGTCTGCAGTGTATGGATGTGTGGAGTGTGCTGTGTGCGTGTTGTAATAAGGGTGCGAAAAGGGAACTGAAAAGAACTGCTTAGCCCAACATAGGCCAGGACCCACAGACAGGGACAACCTGTCTGTATGGAGGAGAGAGAGAGACTGGGAGCAGCACTGCTTTTATACTCTCCCAGCCACACCCCTCTTAGGAGGGCCAATTGGCTGACGGCCTGCTCCCCTCTGGGGGGCAGGGCCGTCACAGTATGAATAAAGGGGGAGTATTTACTCGCCACCGATAACAATTGGTCCACTACCCAAACATGGGTCCCTCCCGACCCAATGTTTGGGAAACTATAATGGGTCTATATTGTATTAAGATCAGTCAAAATTACATTTTCATCACTAAAGAGGTTACATAGTGTAGCTTTAATACAATATAAACCTGTAATGATACAGCCAGCATACAAACAGTGTCTTTTCCACCACAGAAGACGAATGGGACAAACTGCTGGAGCTGTCACCTCTGTTCCAGCTGCTGAAGGGGGTGGAGCTACAGCTGAAGGGGCGAGCCCGGGAGGCGGGGCTACTGAGAGGCGAACAGTCTGGTAGGCAACATGCAAATAAAGTTAGATTTGAGTTTTTTTTTCGAAGTGCGAAGGAACAAAAGAGCAGTTTGGTAACATGCACGCGTGCAATTCATCACCTTCACTTGTCTGTCATGATATTTTCAAAGTGATTTCTCATGGCTACATAACTGTTAATATTTCTACACAAATTGAGACAAAGACAACTTCTGAATGTTATGAATATAAAATATAAATAATGCTTTACAATGCATTATTTCAGTCCTTAACATAAATATGCTGTCGCCCAAGATCTTCCAACATTTCAATCTACAGTATTGTAAATGAGTCTCATGCTGCGTTCACACTGGCGAATAAAAAGATGCAGGCTACGATTTTTTTTCAATGGAAGCCAGCAACATGAAGATACAAAGATACATCTGACATTTGTTTGTAGCAGCTACAAAGCTACAAAAAACTTTGAACTGGTTTCAACTTCAGATACAAAGCTGCACAAATGCTGTGTGTCTTTGTAACTTTGTATATTTTGTATCTGCCAGTGTGAACGCATCATTAGCATCATTAGTGTGTGTGTGTGTGTGTGTGTGTGTGTGTGTGTGTGCACGCGTGCGTGCGTGCGTGGGACATACTGTCAAGTGTGTATTAATTATGCAAATTTTTTTCCGATTGGAACCTGTTCTTGGCATTCCATAAAGGCTGGATCTATCTGTACTTGTTTGGACTGTGTTCTTGTTTCCAAAATCCTTGATGAAGTCCAGATGGCAATATGCTGTGGTTCATTTAACTGCAAGCTTTCAATTCCGACATGTCATTTAACCAGCTTTACGACCTGAAGACCACTCTGTCATAGTTATTGTCATAATTTATGAAGAAGTCCGGGGAAATGGTGTACAGTTGTAATGTATTTCAGAGTAGACCACCCAAAGTGAGACCAAGTCAAGACAGAGACCAGAATATGTTTTTATCCCAATCCATTCCTTGACTTAAATTGATGAATGGTTTGACACAACATTATTTTTACCACTTACACCCTATGTACGTGTATGTATGTTATGGTAGGCCAATTGTTTTCCAATTATTATTACATGCAGTGTTCATGTTGATAATCACGTATAGTTCACAACGTATCAAAGCTGCGGTATATGTAGAAACAATCCAAGAGTCCTCTGGTCTGAGACAGTCAAGACTGAGTAAAGTTGCAAGTGAGAGCAAGGTGAGACCATGAAAATGTGGTCTTGAGACCGGATTAAAGACCGCAACCAGTCCCGAGTACAGCCCTAATATCGTCTCTTGTCTCTCCCAGAGCAGTTACTTTTCAGGATTGAAATTCAAAAGCATCAAAAGCAGCAGATCGACAAGCTCAAAACGTGTCGCTTCGCTCCGCATTTTGAGCTTGTGGATCTGCTAATTATGCTTTCGTGTAACGCTGTAGTATGATCAAGTAGGTCGTTTATATACAAAAAAGCACCAAATTTAAAATATGGAGATAAGAGGTTTCTGCCCGACGGCAACGATATACAGTTGTAGTGTAGGTGTGGCACTGAGCTACAGGCGATACCAACCAAAAAGAGTGTGTTCTGTTCTGTCCTCCCTGTACAGTTCTGTTCCTTGAGTCCAGATTTTTTGGACCAAAAAAAAAAGACAGATGCACCTACACACCAAAATTGCCATCCGATGAGTGTCTGTGACACTTTTATTTTTTATTGGACCCAGTTCGACTCCTGTGTTGTTGTTTTTTTCCCCCGTATTCATTAAAAGCTGATTGATGACCAATACAAATTGCATCAGACTGTGTGCAAGAGCCTTTAGTATACGTTATTGCTTCATAGCAATTTTGGACACAGAGGAGTTAGAGTTTACTTGTCAAGTATTATACTGTGTGCGCCTGTGTTTTAGGGTCTTTGGCTATTAATGTAATGGCCGTTTGGAGTTTGTGTTATCTGCCAAAAGATGTGTGTGTGTGTGTGTGTGTGTGTGTGTGTGTGTGCGTGCGTGCGTGCGTGCGTGCGTGCGTGCGTGCGTGTGTGTGCATGCGCGTATCTTTTGTTTAGACAGGGGGAACGGTTTCATAGATGTCCTGGATGCTCAGTGGGAGTGTGAGGGGGAACTGATCCCGTTGGATCCGTCCGTCTTAAACCCCAGAGAATTCCTGGTCTATCAGCACGGACTCTTCCTAATGAACACACTGCACTCCCTCCAAATGGTCTGTCAAGCATGCACGCGCACGCACGCACGCACGCACGCACGCACGCACGCACGCACGCACACACACACACACACACACACACACACACACACACACACACACACACTAAAACAGAAATGTGGTGTCTCCTGGGACCCAAACTTATAAAATGTACTTTACACTTAGGCCCTATTTCAATTTGTTTTTAAATAGGAATTATTTTGCATTTTTAAAAAAGAAAAGAAAAAAAAATCATTGTTAAGAAAAGATTATTAACATCAAAAACTAGTTTTCTGAGTGAAGGTAAAACAAACTAAAACATTATAGATAAAAACATATCTCAACACTTTATTTAGGTGATTCATGTTTCAATCAATACGTAGGCACTGTAGATTTCCTGCGAGATCAGTGTTGCCATGTCTGCTTATTATAAGCGACTTCGGGCTTGTTTTTCTGTATAGTTGATTTTAAATATTGGTAGTTGCGGGTTGCGTGTTTTTGGGCTTGTTTCCAAAGTAGTTGCTTATTTGGGCTTGTTTTCTAATGTCGTTTAAACCAGTGGTTCTCAAACATTTTCATGTCAAGGACCCCCAAATGAATATGTAACTAGTCCATACCCGGGATGTGTGCAGTTAAAGTATTAACAGACTTTGGGTTGTGTGCTGTGCTGTACAGCAATAGTCCCAAAGTTAGTTAGTTAGTTAGGTATTAAAAGTCGACTACCAAAAATCTGTATTCATGAATGCCCCAACACACATCCACCCCCCCCCCCCCACACACACACACACACACACACACACACACACACACACACACACACACACACACACACACACACACACACACACACACACACACACACACACACACACACACACACACACACACACACACACACACACACACACACACACACTTGCACTCACACCCCGTAAATTAAAGTCCTTTATACGTTTGCAGCGTTCTGTGTCAAACAGTGGCCGTGCACATTCATCCTATAGCTTGGGGGGCTGTAACCATGGCAACAGTAGCTCCCATTGCCTGAATTCTGTTCCACAAAAACGCTAATAAATAGCTTACATTTTGGGAAAGTGAAAAATGGGCGTCGCTGTTTGGTGCATATGCTAATGATCAATGCCCATGTGCAAATTAAGATCAATTGGTCCAGAGGAGAACCGGGCAGAACTAAGAGATTTATTTTGGATTTGTCCATCGATCCCCCATTCTAAAAATATTTTGTGCCAGGGGACCCCCCCCCCATCCAGATTTGTTTCAAAATGTTTCACAGTTTTTCAAGATTTTCTTTTGAAAATATTAGATCTACAAGCTCACAATGCGAACTTATGGATCTGCTATTTGCAAATAGCCAATGTAATGTTTAAAGAGCTCATATGGCCTAATAGTCTCTTCTTTTGGACTTGTTTTCATAGACCTTGTTTCTTATTTCTCTCTCAAAATCTGATTCCTGTTTCCTGTACAGGCGCCAGCGATATCACTTCACATCGCAGGTGGCCTCCCAGCCAACAACTACTTGAACAACGCCTTCCGAAACTCCTTCTTTTATCAGGTACGTTCATGAGCTCATAACTTTACCTTATTTTCACCAAGCATATTCTGTCATTCAGCAAAACAATGTAACCACCAGAAATATGAATTTAGTGATTTTGGATGGACCCCCCCACCACCCCAGTTAGACTATTCTACAAATGCCTTCTAGATCAGTGGTTCTCAAACGTTTTCGTACCAAGGACCCCCAAATTGATTTGCTCGCAAGGAATTAACTAGTTTTTCAGTGGACCACAATGTCAACAAGCTTCGGCTTTTTGTGACTTGATCCACGTTGGTGTTTTTTGTCTTTTATTGACGCCAATAAAACGTTTTTATTCTATTCTACTTTCTAGTTGCGCGAGAGTGTCGCACAACAAAACATGCCGATCTACAAAGCTCATTGAACTTGTCATGGGCATATTTGTCATGGGCTATATTCTGTGAGTGCCACAATGCACCACCAATCAGGCGTAAGTGTGTGTGTGTGTGTGTGTGTGTGTGTGTGTGTGTGTGTGTGTGTCAGTGAGAGCCGTCCTCTGATGTTGGGTTGATGGCTGGTGTGTTCCACAGGAGGCGGAGGAGATGTTGTTTGTGCGTCGCCAGAGGCTCCAGTCAGTGGGAGGGTTCTCTCTGGTCCTCGTTCACTGCCTGTCCCATCTCACTTTGGGCAACATGAGGTCTGACTCCAACCCTGCCTTTCAGAGGGTGTTCTTCAAGGTATACACATGCAGCAAACACCCTCTCACATCATTTCAATCAATGATCAACACTTATATGTATTACTAGAGTTTCGGGGGGCTACGCCCCCCTCAACCCCAGCCGCGCACGGGGCCCAGCGTGGCCGCGTGTATATTGGGGTACTCAAATTGCTGGAGTAAAACTGTGGAAAGGTAAAAAAAAAAAAAAAAAAAAAAATTGACAAAAATATATTTTTGATGTTTGAGGGGGACCCCCGCGGACCCCCTGCTGGTCGACGGCCCCCCTGTGGAGTGTTGGGCCGCGCGGGGACCCCCCTGGAACATGGCGGACCCCTTCGGTGTATTTTTTTTTTTCATGAAGGTGGTTGCTTGTTTCTGGCGCTTGTTTTTAGAGAACCTGGCATGCCAACGACTTGGCAACCCGACTTGTTTGTTTTTGTGTTTGGGATGAACATGGCACGTGAAGGACGGACATAGTGTGATCGAGACATGAGTGAAGTGAAAGTAACGGCCTGGGTGGAACAAAGGAGGTACGTAAGAAGGGGGGGGGGGGGGGGGTTGAAGCAAAGGAGCTGCGTGTGTGTTGGTGTGGAGGAGATGGGCAGAGTGCAATGGCGGCGCAAGCCAGCGCATGCTGCCGCACGTTACACCAGAAATGGTGCCTGGAGAAAATGGTGACCAAAAAAAAAGTTTTGAAAAAAAGGAAAAAACCCCCGCAGCGGCTGCCAGCTGTTGTGGTGATGAGGTCGTGCGCAGGGTAAACGGTACGAAGCTGCCTCCCCTTCCGTTTTGTTCGACATTTGGTGAGTAGAATTAATTATGTTGCGCGGTGGAAAAGCTGTAGTGAGCAGTGAGATGTCCCCTACGCGAGGCGTAAATTCAGCGCGGCCGCCGTGGCGAGTCAGTTGCCGACATGTGGTCTGGCGGTGCGTTGTTTATTCGATAACAGAGCTGTGGGGTGTCGCACCCAGGGTGCGGAAGTTGCTCGCCATTTATATAGTTAGATGACTTAACCCAAACCCCATATGGGTAACCGGAGTCCCTCAGGGCCGGCTCAATACTTGTGGTTTTTCTGTTTTCTGTTAAGTGTGGGGAAAGCTTTCGCTGAAAATAGCAAGCTCACAATGTGGCGCAACGCTTCGTGTTGTGAGCTTGTCGATCTGCTATTTTCAGCGAAAGCTTTCCCCACTATACCGATGCTGGGGTTTAAGTGGTTGACTAATATAGGCCGAATGTCTTCTAAATCCTAACAGTTTTCTGAAAAACCTATGTTGCTATATATCAAAAGTAGCAGATCTACAAGTTCGAAGATCTGCTATTTTTAATGCTTTTGAATTTGAACCCTTAAAAGCAACAGTTTTGGACATAATGAGGTTTCCACCCGACAGAGACAATTTTAATTGGTTAATAGTGCACTTTAGATTAAACTAATTTAAATTAGCATCTCAATTAGCATGTATATTATAGTTTTTCAAAAGCTGCAATCCGTAAATTGTATGTCCAACTTGATATTCGAACCCCAGTCTCATGCTAGGGACAATACTCATGTAGCGCTCAACCAAGACAGAATCCCTGCTTGCCCAAGGGAGATATTGCTCTTATGAGCTTGAGGCATTACTGGTCTGTCAACCTGTGTTTTGCTACCTGACACCAGCGTCTAAATGTCTTAATCCATTAAGACCGGGAACGTATCTGTGTCATTTTTAAGATTTATTTGGCATTTTTTTGCGTGTGCAAATCTTTGAATTTATATAATATATAAATTCAAAGAGGGTGTTCTTTGAATGTGTTCACTATGTTTTAAAGTGAACATTTTTAACTCCGATCTGTGCTTCTGGGGGGTCCCTGGAACAACATATTTTGAGATGGGGTCCGCGGCCTTTTCCTTGACATGGAAAAGTTGGAGCACCACTGCATGGCAACATACTGTTAGGATTTAAAAAACATTTTTAGATATGTATTTGGCCGCGGACCCCCATCTCAAAATGTTTTGTTCCAGGGACCCCCAGAAGCAAAAATTTGAGTTACAAATGTTCGCTTTAAAAATATATATTTTCAAATATTTGCAAAAATCGATTTTTCAAAAATAGCAGATCTACAAACTCATAGTGCGGCACTCGGTGCCGCACTATGAGCTTGTTTATCTGCTATTTTTGAATAGCCAAGAAATCTTAAAATTACACAGATGCGTTCCCAGATTGAATGGCTTAATGGAAACGTAGGGAGACCACCTCCAACCACTGCAGATGTACTAGTCATATCGTACTGTTACATCTTTCTCTTTCATGGGTCTGTTTTTTAACATACTCTACCATACAGATTGGCTAAAATAACATTTTCTTTATGAAGATAATTTCCAGATTGCAGCCTTAATTTCCCTCGTTCCTCCTTAACCGATCTTGAGTTGGCGTAATGCACTTTTCTGTGAGGTGCTTCAGCCATTGATAACCATCTTGTTTGTTTGATAGATTTTGCAGGCTTGCCTGGGAGAGTTATTTCAGGCCAGGCTGGCCGTGCTCTCCCCTGGGCAGGAGGCCAAACTCGGTGTTCTGCTGCCAGGACAAAGTGGACCTTCGCTGGACTCATACGGGACACAATCAGGCTCACTCGACACATCTCTGCTGGACAGACTTCTCAGACCCAACAAGGCGCTCCTTTCCCATGAAGTAAGGGCTTTAACATATTGGGAGGATATGATAACATATTTTCTTTTGGCATGCATGTCCTTCTCTCTGTTTCTCTGAATCGCATGTAAGTGATTCCCAAGCCAGTTGTCCTCAAAGCGCTCTATCTTTTTGCTCACGCGACAACCTGTTCCGTTCATCATGGCTTGGCAACTCGGACGCGCAAGGCCATCTGTTGCTCAGGCACTCGCTCGCCTTGCGGCCCGAACGGGTGCACTTCACAAGCCTCAAGGCCTCACTGTCTTGCCTTGTTTTCACGTGATTTGAAAAAGTCACCTTATCGCTCATGGTTCCCTAACCAGTGACAGCAGGGTCTCCCCATTCTGTCACATACTGGTGTGGTGAGAAGCCAAATGCAGGGTAGCAAGGCAGGCAGCAAGGCAGGTGTTTTAATACAGAATAACAGAGACGACGTCACAACCACAAACTAACATGACACAACACTAAACATGATGTAGCAAAAATTATGAATTTAAAAAAGGTATAGTCGCACCACCGCCGTCAGAAGTAGTGCGGACTTTAGCCCCATGCCGTGAGGCACCACTGAGCGAGGCGTTATAGCTAAGTGAGTGGCTTTGCCGAGCGGTGCGATGGCACGTTAGCCGTACAGTATTGGCAAATTCTGTATGGGAAAATAACGGAAGGAGGAGTTTGGCAAACACATGGGATATCACTGAGGTTCCAATCAACATCGGGTTGACTCACATCTATCCCATCCCAACAATACAATCAGAGAGCCGTGCACCTTTGGAACCTCAACCACTAAGGAACAACTCACGGCCAAAGCACTGCTCCATTTCCCTCCCAACTTGCTACAAAAATCACTCATGCAAAAGTATATAAGTAATTCTACTTAATTTACAACCTTCACATGTGCCTCATTTTAAAATAATCATAAAGTGTCATAAAGTGTCTGCTCCAAATTTACTTCCGGGTGGTCAATCTCACCTGCCAATCACTTCTCGCGCAAGCGCTGACTCATTGTGACATCACATCATAAAGGGCTCTGACATCACGTGGCATACGTGTCAGATGAAAGTATATAAGCCGGCTTCTAAGCTAAGTCCAGCACTCTTGACAGACCTCTGCATATAGTCTATAAGCAGCTCTCAAAAAAATGAGTACTCCAGAAAAGCTACCAAAGCTAAACTCCGGTGAAGGAGAAATAATTCGTAACAACTTGGTACTTCTAAATTATCAGTGCAGGTTCATGGAAAGCCGGAAGGAATTGCAGGAGCAGGCCTTCAAGACATCGACTCAAGTCCTTCTTTATATACAAAAACTGGAGCAGGAAAAAAGAAAAATGAACCAAAGAATTACAAAACTCGATTGGGATGCGAAATGGAAAGCTAATAATGCTGTTGCTGGGGATCAGATGGGGAAACTCTAGTAATACATATAAGTGTTGATCATTGATTGAAATGATGTGAGAGGGTGTTTGCTGCATGTGTATACCTTGAATTTTTTTTTTTTTTTTTGGGCCCAGTGGCCCACTGGCCCAGCGGCCCACCGGGCATTTGCCCGGTACGCCAAATGGCCAGTCCGCCCCTGCATACAAACAGATACATAGATCCCCATATATGGGCATGAAAGGGAAACAGACAGACAGATCCAGAGATCTCCATAATGATGTTCAATGCAAATCCAACTCAGGACCTGAAAATGGTGTTCAAGTCCAAAAGCTCACAGGGAGCTAAGAAAAAACATCTTAACCCTGATGTCCCTGACGTTGTTATTTTTGCACCAGGAGACCAGACACAACCTCGAGACATTGTTCTGTACAGAACTCCAGCTGATGCACCTAATCACAGACAAACTACACATATCAATTCACTCCACCCTATGTATGACCCAGCTGCCTATCCCTTGATCTTGCCATATGGAGATGCTGGCTTCAGCATCGACAATCCCATCCTCAAGGTTAATGCAAATTCAGCCAGAGGCAAAGTCACTCTTCAGGAGTTCTTCAGATTCCATCTACAACAAAGAACTAATTCTTTCAACACCCTTCTGAAGTCAGGGAGACTTACTCAAGAATACTTCTGTGATCAATACTCCAAAATTGAAAGTTGCCGGATGAAATTCTACAGGAGTAGGGAACAACAAGACAAGTACAGGGCCCACCAGTATTCAGGTCTGGATGATGCCCTAACTGCACAGCAAGCACAGCCAGGACAGACTGAGGCCACCAGGATTGGTCAACAGATAATTCTTCCAGGCTCACACACTGGTAGCCCCAGATACCAATTCAAGCGCTTTCAAGATGCCCTTGCCATAGCAGCCAGATATAGAAGGTTTGACCTCTTCATTACCATGACGTCAAACGCAAGGAGTGAAGGTGTACTGAGTAACATCTTTCCAGGACAGCAGCCCACTGACAGACCAGACATTGTTAACAAAGTTTTCAAAAGGAGTTTGGATGAGCTCCTCCACGACACAAAGCTCGGCGTCTTTGGGAAGATGAAGGCTAGAATACACACTATTGAAGGACAGATGAGAGGACTGAAACATGCCCACATACTGCTACTCCTACATGAGATTTTGACAGTCGATGACATTGATCAAATAATTAGAGCAGACATACCTGACAAACAAAAGGAGCCAGAGCTGTATGAGCTGGTGTGTCGATTCATGCTACATGGACCCTGTGGCCCGGCCTACCCTAACAGCCCCTGCATGGTCAATGGTATCTGTACTAAGAAATTCCCTAAAAACTTCTGTGCCAACACACGACTGCCTCATGATGGTCATGGCTACCCAGAGTACAGACGGCCCATTGTCGGTCACACCCATAAGAAGAATGACTTTCTGTTTGACAGCAGGTGGGTCGTTCCTTACAACGCTTGGGTCCTACTTAAATATAAATGCCACATCAATGTTGAATTTGTTGGCTCCTTCCGTACCATCAAGTACCTGTACAAATACGTCCATAAAGGAGTTGATGTTGGCACTCTCGATATTGAAGACAGGGATGAGATCTCCAGATTCATCAATGCCAGTGTTATGTTGAATCCCTGATCATAACCTCAAATTGAAAGTAGGCGCACCAGTCAAGCTGCTTAGAAACCTGCAATCAGGTCCTGACCGCACTCTCAAGAATGGCACCAGAATGGTGGTAATGCAAATGATGGACAGAGTCATTGAGTGTGAGATTGCAGTAGGCACAAACAGGGGTGAAACAATCTTCCTACCAAGAATACCTCACTATGACAGAGGTGAGCTTCCCTTCACCTTCATTAGACGACAGTTCCCTATCCGCTTAGCATTCTCTGTTACAATCAATAAGGGTCAGGGCCAAGAGAATGAACGAGTTGGCATCTACTTGCCTAAACCTGTGTTCGCTCATGGCCAACTCTACACAGCCTTCTCTAGAGGAAAGAGAGCCAGCGCTGTAAAAGTTTTCATTGTGGATAATGACAAGGGCATTACTGACAACATTGTTTATAGCGAACTCCTTTAGGATAATGGCCATAAATGGACACAGACAGACACAGAGATCTCCATATACGGGCATAAAAGGGACACACCCAGACACATACAGAGATGTCCATATATCACAGACACAGATAGCTCCATATATGGGCATAAATGCACACACAGATGGGCATAAATGGACACAGGCAAACAGATGGCCAAAACGGGTCCTATGACAACAGGTATAATGGGGTTTGATTTAAAGGGTGGAGCATTCATTCCCTATTTACATCGTTCCTGTGTAGGCCGGTCCCCGACTAGACCCTCGGCAACCCGAAGGGCTAGACGCTCGGCCGCCCGAAGGGCGGCCGAGCTTCTAGTATATACAATTTGAATCCTGCGCCATGTCGGTTGTCAGTATGTACGTATGTAGCCAGTGTGACGTAATCTGACATCACGCCAGTGTGACGTAATCTGACATCACGATGAGACGGTCGTCCCGAAATATGGACACAACGCCATGACATCACATCCTACCTATAAATTCTAGGATGCCGTCAGATCGCACCAGTTCGACGGCTTCCATAGTGATAAATGATAAATCTATATATATACAATTTGAATCCTGCGCCATGTCGGTTGTCAGTATGTACGTTGTAACGTTGTATGTAGCCAGTGTGACATGAGCGTGACGTCAGAGGTCCGTGCTCACAGGTCTGCCATGCCAGGTGTGAGTAATCACAAAGTGGGTTTTGGTCATTGCAGAGGTCATGCACGTCACCTGTTTGTCAAGTGGGTATTTTCATAGCCTGGCGTGGATTTAGGGGAGCACAAAACTCTCTCTCACACTGTGAGGTGCCGGTAATGTGGCACTGCCAAGTGGACGCCGCGTCACGCTAGACGTTCGGGCCGCGTAGCGGCCCGAACTTCTAGTATATACAATTTGAATCCTGCGCCATGTCGGTTGTCAGTATGTACGTTGTAACGTTGTATGTGGCCAGTGTGACGTCATCTCACGACAGCATGACATCACGGTCGTGACATCACGATGAGACGGTCGTCCCGAATATGGACACAACGCCAGTGTGACGTAATCTCACGACAGCAGTGGGTACTTTCAAAGCCTGCCGTGGATTTAGGAGAGCACAAAACTCTCTCTCACACTGTGAGGTGCCTGTAAGGTGGCACTGCAAAGTGAACGACGCGTCACGCTAGACGTTCGGGCCGCGTAGCGGCCCGAACTTCTAGTATATACAATTTGAATCCTGCGCCATGTCGGTTGTCAGTATGTACGTACGTTGTATGTGGCCAGTGTGACGTCATATGACATCACGGTCGTGACATCACGATGAGACACGCCAGTGTGACGTAATCTCACGACAGCATGACATCACCCTACCTATAAATAGGTAGGATGCACCAGTTCGACGGCTTCCATCCTCAACACAACCCACGCCGACGACCCTTTACACAAATAAACTGCTAACTTCATCTCCTGCGATTTCAACTATCTTTTCACATTGTACACCACTGCACACTCCCCACAGGTCTGCCATACCAGGTCTGAGTAATCACAAAGTGGGTTTTGGTCATTGGAGAGGTGATGCACGTCACCTCTTTCTGAAGTGGGTACTTTCAAAGCCTACCGTGGATTTAGGAGAGCACAAAACTCTCTCTCACACTGTGAGGTGCCTGTAAGGTGGCACTGCAAAGTGAACGACGCGTCACGCTAGACGTTCGGGCCGCGTAGCGGCCCGAATATATATCTATACAATTTGAATCCTGCGCCATGTCGGTTGTCAGTATGTATGCGACGCCAGTGTGACGGTGTGACGTAATCTGACATCACGATGACAACGCCAGTGTGACGTAATCTCACGACAGCATGACATCACGCATGACATCACATCCTACCTATAAATTCTAGGATGCCGTCAGATCGCACCAGTTCGACGGCTTCCATAGTGGGTTTTGGTCATTGGAGAGGTGATGCACGTCACCTCTTTCTGAAGTGGGTACTTTCAAAGCCTGCCGTGGATTTAGGAGAGCACAAAACTCTCTCTCACACTGTGAGGTGCCTGTAAGGTGGCACTGCAAAGTGAACCACGCGTCACGCTAGACGTTAGTACAGTACATTCAGAGAGCTGTAAATGAGGCATAAAGGCTGCAGCGTACTTCTAACGTCAAATTTAATTTGGCGTCAGCGGGTCAATAAGAACAAAATGTCGTCATTGGGGAGCAAATTGTCACTTGCAGACTTTGCCTGTCTTGTCTAGGTGTTGCATTATCTATGATATGTCCATGTTCGTTATGGTTCTAATGTTCATGTCGTCCCCAGTTGTTTCTCATGTGTAATCAGCCCTCATGTGTAGGCTATATTAGTCTTGTCCCTGACGCTGTCGCAGACTTTGCCTGTCTTGCCTAGGTGTTGCATTATCTATGTTATGTTCATGTTCGTTATGGTTCTATGTTCAAAAATTCAATTCATAATTCATGTCTTCCCCAGTAAATTCTCATGTGTAATCAGCCCTCATCTGTAGGCTATATTAGTCTTGTTCCCCAGTCAGTGCTTGTCGGGTCATTGTTTGGTGTCACATCATGTTTAGTGTTGTATCTTCTTCGTTTGTGATTGTGACGTTTTTCACACGCGCGCATGCACGCATGCACGCACGCACGCACGCAAATGAACATATACCGGAGAAACAAAAAAAAAACCTTGGATGTTCCTTTGCATTTTAGGTCGAAACTGCTGAGTTGAAGGAGCCAGCAGTTAATTCAGTTAAAGGAGCACTCCCAGCTGAGTGGGAGTGCTTCCTCTGTGCCGTCTTTTAAAAAATACTCCGGAGCGTGTGAAACGTTTGCCGTTTCACAATCGCTGTACAGCTGTTCTGAGCGTGTGGGTGTGTGTGTGTGTGTGTGTGTGTGTGTGTGTGTGTGTGTGTGTGTGTGTGTGTGTGTGTGTGTCTCTCTCTCTCCAGGATGTGGAGGGCGTCCAGAAGAAGCACAGTGCGACGTACTTGTTCTCCAGTGTGGAGGGACTTCTGAGGGAGAAGAGCTCTGGAATCACACACACAAACCTCATGGAGTAAACCATAACCAACGTGGTGGAACTCCCTGTTGCTGTCGGGCAGCAAGGATATGTTTTGTGTTTTCTTCCGTAAATTAATGCCCTATTTGATCATACTACAGCGTCACACAAAAGCATCAAAATAGCAGATCCACAAGCTCGAAACACGAAGCGACGCGTTGGATCCTGAAAAGTAACAGTTTCGGACATACAGTATGAGGTTTCCACCCGACAGAGACGTTATTTCACATGAAGTCAAATCAAGTCTCAAGTCTATTTGGTTACATGTGTACATTCTCAGAGATGAGAATGTTCCCCCCTCTGTCAGCCACTATATAATGATGCTGGGGTGTTTTCCTGCATTGAAACACAGTCCTCTTTCTGAAATCCGTATTTTCCCTACTATTTATGTTTTGACATCCGGGTATCCGGGACGTAAATGAAATGAAGTGCATGTGCGTGTGTGCGCATCCGTGTGAACTGTCCTATCAGCGTCCTCGCTCAATGTTCTGTGATTGACAGCGAAGGTTGGCCAATCAGGTGGTGAGTTCGAGTCAAACCGAATGGAATTGAGTGCAGCCAACAAAAATGGAAGTAGGTAGTAGTATTTTTTTCTGTCTGCTGTTTTTGGTTTTGGTTTTAAAACTTTAAAACGCTCTCAAACTTCTTTTTTCGAGGCACGGAATTTACTTTTAAGATATTTTTTCGATAGAATTTAGTTGTTTAACTTCATATATGTGGTCAATTAATCATGACAGAGCCTATTTAAAAATGAAAATTCAGAGAACCGGCAGGGGCGGGCAGTGACACGTATGTATCCGAATAAAGCAACCTATTTTCGGCATAGGCCCTTCAAAAGTCCCCTTGCGTCATATTGGCTGGTGGTGGGGAAAAGCTGATTGGCTGAAGGGGTTGTCAGTCAACGGTACTAATCCAGCCCACTGGTTTGACAACAGTTTTTTTTCTTTTTTTGATCTCTGAAGTTGCCTAGAACACCTTTAAAGACGCACTGAAGTGACATTTTCGGTCATTTTATTTTGAAGGTTCAGCCTGAAACGTCGGCTCAACGACTCTAAACCAATCAGAAGGTCCCATCCCTTCAGGCTATGGGACGTTGGATCTCAATCACTTCAGCCGTGTGCAACACGGCTAGTGTTTGTTTACAAGTGAGAGAGAGACGGCCAGTGAAGCACGTTTGCTACTACCTGGCTTATTTCTAACCTATAATGTTTTCAGATACATATTTTAGTGTGCAGATGAAGTTTAAAATGAGTAATACACTCATCTTCAATGAGATTCAAAACGGAGTATCTCTGTAATTAAAATCAGCTGTGTTTGAAGAACGTGCAGCTATGGGAATCAAACAGGTGCATGTAATCAAGATTCATTTATTTTCATGAAGGCTGCGTTATGTCATCACGCAGCACGTTTTCGTTTACAGGAAGTAATTAAGATTGGCTTTTTAGGGACTTTAGATGTAAAAATACACAAAAATGTTTTTTTTTCATTTTTTTTTTTGCATCTATTGTTAGGTATGCCCATATGATGACCACGGATATGCTCTAAAAGTGTGAAAAACATATTTTTCATTTCACTACACTTTTAAGTAACGCATGGCCCACCTGGGTATGTGTCAAGATGACCATTAGTTACATTTTCGCCAGAAACAGACTGCTTCAAATATAAGTGACTGACTATCATAAACTATACAGAACCTCCTCCCTGACAATGGCGCCGAGACAGTTTGTTTATTTTTGGACCACAATTCTTATATGAGACGATTCTATGATGACCCAATGTTATTCTCCATAGCGAAATTACTTTACGAACCTGGGTATGAACGAGTGACGTCAGGACTTCGGTAGTCTATACAACTGTTTTCTGCCAAGTCCCGGAAAGGATGCGCTGTGATTGGCTAGTAGTCACTTTGACTGGCACGCTGTCTGCTGACCAGCACTGCACATATCTGTGTGATTGTTCTGCAAATCATAGTTGTGAACTTGTGTGACCACTTGACAACGCCTGACAATATGTTTTCTGTCTAACTAAAGAACTGGAGAGACCCTGTTGCTTGTTACAACATTATTCATTTATATAAACTTGACAACGCCTGACAATATGTTTTCTGTCTAACTAAAGAACTGGAGAGACGGAGAGACCCTGTTGCTTGTTACAACATTATTCATTTATATAAATACTAGAGGTCCGGCCGCCCGGCCCGCTAGCCGTGCACGGGGCTCTAGGTTATTTTGCTTATTTTGGGGTACCAAAAGCGTGGGACAAAAATTTCCAAAAGTAAAAAAGAAAAAAAAAAGGTTTTAAAAAATATATGTATTTTTTTCCTGGGTGTCCCCGGACCCCTGTGGAACATGGCGGACAACATTATTCATTTATATAAATATTGTTTTTGGTAAACAAAGTGCAAAACAATCTTATCAATCAATTCATTTTCAGTGAAAGTAGAAAACTGGGCAAGCAACATTGTATATTATTTTACTTTTGCAACAAAACTGAATCATTCATCTTCAATCCAGTCAAAAAAAAGCCCACACCACGAGGGCGAGAAAGATGATACAAATTATAATTTCTTTATTTAATTAATGCATGCTCTAATGTGTGATTTCATGAGTTATGAGGGATTGGTTACAAGCTCTGAGCTTGTAGATCTGCTGTTTTCAGCTGAAGAGATTTGGAGTAGAGGGAAAAAAGGTACAGACCTAGTATAGAGCCCTGGGGGACTCAACAAGTTTTTGTGTTTATGTGGTTCATTACTGTATGTATGTCAGTGGTTCTCAAACTGCCAAATTATTTTGGGGGGTCCCCAGATGATTAGCTTAATGTGCAACATTGTTTTCTCACTCAACAGTAAACAAACCAATATACTGTATAAGTGTGGGTATCTGCACATTTCTAAAGTGAGAATTGAATGACTTTTAAGACCTTTTTAATACCAAATTGGCCAAATTGTATTACGCAAGAAAGATGCAAACACGGTGTAAGTGGTACCAAGTGAACTAAATGTAATGCCTACAATTCTTGTCAGGGTGGAGGGTCCCCAGAATAAATATGAATATTTTGGGGCTTGCGAGGGAAGATTATAGCTGCATGAGGGGCTGGTGGCCAGGGGGCTGGTGGCCTTCTTCCATAGTGGCTCTTTGTCTCAAGGTCAGATGGTCAGAATTTGCAACGTCTGCATGCAACGGGTGCTGCATGGGTGCTGGGGTTACACAACATTTTACCGGGTGGGTGTGGTTTAAGTTCAACCAGGGGGGTCTCTGTAACTTTCTAGGGCCCACCAACCACAACGTAACACCCTCAATGTTCATAAATCCCGAGAGAGAATAAATTTACCCACAAGGGTCTATTTTGATCCATTTTTTACACTGAGGATTTTACTTTTGAACATATAGTTTGAGCAAAGATAAGAGATTGTTGAATTTATCAGGCAAATAGGCAATATATTTGTATTAATTTGGATGTCAAATCATGATACAGTGATAAATCCACTTGAATTTGGTCAGGGCGACCAGAAAGATACTATGTCGATAGTGAGCACATCGAAAAATAGTTATAGAGCTATAAGAAAGAAAGAAAGAAAGAAAGAAAGAAAGAAACCACATTTACAGCCCTTTTGAAGACAGTTGTCAGCGAAATGGACATAATGTGACTGGGACTGCAACGTAGAGAAGGTTCCATGATACAGTCCTTTGAGAGTGAACATCTGGTAGTTAATCGCCGGGTTTGCACGTTGCACATCGTCACAGAGACAACTAAGCCTGTGATGAACAAAGTGGGTATTTGGTACATACATTACTACAGTATATGAAGCAGATGCATGGGCTTGTTGCAAACGTTATTTTATATTTTAAAGTGTTTTGGTAAAGTGGAAAAACAACCTCATCAATAACAAAGGATCTTGGAATTAAAACAAACTAAATGTCTTTAATAATGTATTATATATATAATTATTATTATTATTATTACCCTTATTATTATTAGTAGTATTATTATTATTATTAGTAGTAGTAGTAGTAGTAGTATCAATATGTATTAGGCTACATCTCATTGTTGATTGAAATAAAACACCATCCTTGTTGATCGTGCAGCATTTATTTGTTGCAACCAAATTGAATCATTCACCATAGATCAATAATCATAATCATCGTCAACAACAGCCCAGATCACGAGGGCGAGAAAGAGGATAAAAAAAGTAATTCCAACAACAAGTGCAACAATGTTGATGATCTTGGCTTTTCTTGACGCCTCCTCAGCCTTAGCTCTTTCACCCATCGAATTCGCAGTTTGCACCTTTAAAAAAAAAAAGGAAAACTTAATTTAGTGCATTGAGTTTGATGCCTTCAAATAAAGTGTTCATTAAAATAGTAGATCTACAAGCTCTGAGCTTGTACTGTAGATTAGCTCTTTTCAGCAGAAGAGATTTGGAGTAGAGTGAAAAACGGAGCAGACCTAGTATAGAGCCCTGGGGAACTCCAGTCAACAAGTACATTGCGTTTAAGTGGTTAATTATGTAGGTCATGATTTCAGAAGGTTTATCCCAATGCAGGGCCATGAGATTAATAAGGCAAAAAAAACAGATTTACAAAGAGTGACCTAACTGCAGTGGTGTAAAGTATACATGTACTCAAGTACTGTACTTAAGTACACTTTTGAGTTTTTTTTTTTAACTTTGCTGGAGTATTTCCAATTTCCAATACTTGTACTTCTACTCCACTACATCTCAGAGGCGAATACTTTACTTTTTACTCCACTACAATTATTCGAAAACTTTAGTTACGAGTCACTTTGTTGATTTTGATTATTATTACAAAACATACATTAACCACTTCAGCCTATAGATACTTGGGCTTTTTGAAATTAGCTGATCTACAAGCTCACAACGAGTCACGGTGCGTCACGTTGTGAGCTTGTAGATCTGCTATTTTCAAAAGATTTGTACACATTTTAGACATTTGAAAAATTGTGAAATGGGACATTTTGCATATTGAGTACTTTTACTTTTGGTCCTTTAAGTATTATTTTGATGGCAATACTTTTGTACTTTAAAGGGCAAGACCACTCTGGTTTGGGTTGTGTAGTTTGTCAGTTTGTCATCGTTTGCCACCATGATGTAACTCCAAAGGTGAAATCAAAAATAATTGCTCCACTGATTAGAAATTGATCATTCAAAAAATGCTCCTCATTGACTTACATTGTACGATGAAACAGAATCCTCTTTTAGCATGTAAGCGAACGTAAACAAAGTTGATTCAGACAATATAGAACATCACAAAACCCAATACTGTTTTTATTTTTTATATAAATGTCAACTTCCTGTTGATTTTGCAATTTTAATTAGGAAGAAACCTGGACTGGTTCTGCAGATCTGGATTCTTCAAATAGTAAAATCAACAGGAAGTTGACATTTTTATTTAAAAAACTACTGGCCTGGGTTTGGTGATGTTCCATATTGTCTGAATCAGCTGGGTTTGTTCTAATCAATGGAGAAATTCTTCTTATATTTCCTGTCCACCTTTGGAGTTACATCATGGAACTACACAACCCAAACCTCTACCAAAGTGATCTTGCTCTTAAACTGAAGCACATTTTGAATGACAGAGTTTCACTTGTAACAGAGTATTTCTACATTGCAGTATTGATACTTTTACTTGAGTAAAATTGAGTACTTTTTCCGCCACTGAGTATTATGCTACATAAATAGCTATTATGTAATAATCACCCACCTTGCGAGAGAAGATTATAGCTGCGATTCCAAGTGGCAGACAGCAGCACAGAGTGTTGCAGATGGACCATCCCATATAGGTCTGAACCAACGTACGGGGCTGGTGGCCTCCTTCCATAGTGGCTCTTTGTCTCAAGTTCACAGATGGATGGAAGTTGCAAGGTCTAGATGCAATGGGTGCTGGGTGCTGGGGTTCCACAACATTTTACTGGGTGGGTGTGGTTTAAGTTCAAACCGGGAGTTCTCAGTAAGGTGGAACTTTCGATGGACAACCAACCACAAAGTAACATCCTCAGTGTTCATTTTAAATCCTGAGAGTGAAAAGACCCCTTGAGGATCTGTTTTGGACAGTTCTTACACTCTGCACTATGTAACTTTCCTCTTCTACCCTGGATTTGAACCCGGTTTCCTGCACAAGTCCTGAAATGTTTACCATTGAGCTAATGCCCTACCTGCTTGCTCAGGGGATAAATTGAATCTTGACTAGCAGGTGAAAATTTCGACTCTTATTGATTTCAATGCATCTTTCCACTCAAACAGAGAGCGTCTCCTTTCAAACCCCAATGGTTCTAATCAGCCCCCCGCCCACAGGAGTGGCCCAATTCTCTCACAACTTGCTACAAAAATCCCTCATGAAAAACTATATAATCTCCTACCTTTCATTTTCAACCTTCACATGTGTCTCCTTCTCTAATAATCAAAAAGTGCTATATATTTCATCTCGCAATTTACTTCCGGATGGTTCGTTTTGCACTTTTTTTTGCCACATCGGTCACAGGAAAGAAATAAGCGCTGCCGTGGTCTATGGAAACGAGCCCAAAAGTGCACCCAAATAAGACCAAAATCGCTTATACAAACAGTCAGACCTGGCAACGCAGCCTACGCCAATCATGCGTGAGAGATCTACAAGCTATGGGGCAGAGACGCCACCGTATCTTAGCAACAACTACAGCGCTCACTCTCATTGGTCGTGTCACGCTAAGAGCAGTCTCCAGACAATGGCATCGCAGACAGCTTGCTGTTACTGCTGTAGCCATCACAGCCAGTCCCAGCGACGACGGACAGGGCGCTGTGATAGCTGCCATGTCGCTAACGCTAACGTGGTTGTCATGCCTGCAGCGGCTGTGCAATCACTTTGTCAACAATGCACCTTCGTGTGGTGAATGTCAATATTGCTGCTCAGTTAGTCCATTGTAGATGGTGTATGTTTGTGTGTGTCTTCTGGAGAACTATGTAGCTCCACAGCAACTACAGTAACTAACGTAATGGCAGGACCGCCCCGTGCAACGCATGTTAGGCTGCATTATGGTCATGTAGTAATTTCAGATAATTTCGCTCCGATTACAGCAGTGCTTATCAACCCTTTCACGCCGCCCCCCCCCAAATAAACGTACTTGATCTGGGGACCCCACCATTCTGTTTGACTCCGTTCCACAAGTACATATTGTGAAAATAGCCGATCTACAAGCTCAAAACGCCTCACGTTGAGAGTGATTGATTGATTGATGTGCTTTATTTAGTAAGACATGAGAACAACAGTACATGGAAGTACACATTCACAATACAAGGTCTACTAAACTGGAAGACTCATAAAAGCACTGAGCTTGTTTCAAATGAGTTCCCCATGCACACAAATCATGATGACATATAAGAGACAGACAGATATACACAACTACTATAGAATGTCATACAATCAGTTTACAGGTTACTGGTATGAAGAGTGAGAAATATGTACAAAAGGAGAAGGAGAGAGGGGGGGGGTAGGGGGGTAGGTTAGGTTAGGACTTAGACAGGGGCCATTTTCCAATTGCAGCCTCCTGAAGGAGGAGAGGCTTTGTAAGCTTGTAGATCGGCTATTTTCTACATGATTGCCTCTTTCATCTTTGACAATGTGGCCCATGTTTTCATAGTATAGTTTGTTGACTACTTTTGTTGCAGAAATGCTCATTTCCTTTACTTTCCTTTTTTTATTGTCTCCGCCAGGCCGAAAGGCATGGCGCAAGACTATGTTTCACCCCCTGTCCGTCCGTCTGTGATAGCTAATCTCTCACATCGTTGACTTGATCCCAGCAAAATAACAGCCCGATGAGTCAGTGAGAGCTGGATAAACGAGGTAAAATGTGTCAAAAGGAGTCTGTACGGCTGTCGATAAATGAACACATGACGTCGGTGGGAGAGGACATATTGTGTCTTTTGGACAAACAGCAGCGTCGTGCTGATGTTTGTTGTGTGAAGCAGCTTAATGTCAGAGTGTTTGTGTTGGAGCGCCTCAGTGCGGCTGCAGAGTTCATGTGCAACCTCTTCCAGAGAGAGACAGAGACACTAGAAACTCTGCTGGGGAAAAAAAACACTGCTGGGCATTGACTTTCATATGGACATTGATCTACACACTGCAGGTATATCTGCTACACACACAACATCAAACTACACACTGCAGGTATGATGCAGCGTTTGCATTACAGCCAGCATGCCAGCGTAGTTCCCATATGGTTTCAAGGTGGGCTAAACCATATGGACCCCATGTCAGCAATGTCAGCGGCATCCACTTCAGTCCCAACTGCGATGCCCATGCAGGCTATAAGTAGCTTCTACCTGGCCCTTAGGTGGGCCCCAACTACCCATGTTTATGTGGGACCAAGGCGGGTCCTACCTGGGTTTGCCCATGCAGGCTTTAACTGGGTTCTACCTGGGCCCTAGGTGTACCCTAACCAACCACAGTGCAGTGCCCATCGCTCCAATTGTTGTGACGTCAGGGCTCTCAATACTGCACATTGCTGGAGGAGGAGGGGCCGCAGGGCGACCGCACACATCGCTGAACCAATGGTAGCCCACGGATGTTTCCTCTGGGGATTTACAATCTGCCCCTCTATGCCACATATCATCCGCACTACAGGGTCTTCACTGACCGAGCCACGGCCCCACTGACCCTCATGACGCTACGCCACTTATATGAGTTGCCAAGTGGCCGCGGGCGCTACGTGGGCGTGGCCGCGGGCTAGACGCGAGCCCCCGCGTAGCGGGGGCGAGCTTCTAGTTCCATCAAACACCGAGCTCCAGTCTGCCTCCAAGTGTGTCTATGGCACATACAGTAAGTACCATGGTGTAGAACAGTGGTTCTCAAAGTGGGGTCCTGTTCCAGGGGGTCCCCAGCAAAATGTGTTAATACATTTGAACCCCTTTATCCATATTTGATACGTTGGCTATTAAAAAATAGCAGATATGCAAGCTCATACATCTGCTTGTACAGCTTGTTTTTAAAAACACAAATCTTCTCTTCTGGGGGTCCCTGGGACAAAACATTTTCAGATGGGGGTCCACGGACAAAATATACACATCCATTTGGGGGTCCTTGGCATGAAAACGTTTGTGAACCACTGGTCTATGGCACTGTTGTTCTCATGTCTTACTAAATAAAGTACATCAATAAATCAATCAATCACATACCATGGTGTCATCTTGTCTGTCATCTTATTTACAAAGCCTTGCATAAAACATGGACAGATGAAAGAAATGACACAGAATGTGTCCACAGGGAGTGCTGAGGCTCAGCCCAGTGCTCCATTTGTCCTAGAGATCAGATGTTCACCTGGACACATCCAACAATTTACACTCCAGGGTCCACCCCCGCCCCATTCCTTTGTGATTCAGTGGAACCTGGCCCACAGCTATACAGCTGCTTTATGAACAGCTCTGCGAAAGGAGAATTTCTCCCATTTGCAACCTTATCTTCATTGGTTCTCACTAATGCTCATTATAAGATGGCACCAAACAAGTCCCCAGGACTTTTTTTGTGTTATCTTTTTAGCCTTAATGTCTGACTGTACCACGTGCTGTTTGCATTTCTGACTAATAAAGTATTCGATCAATCAATCAAAAAGCATTTCTGTCTAGTCGCTCTGTGTCTCAGAGGTGGGCTGTGGACAGTTCAGAAACCTAACCCTAATGACATCATCGGTGGTATTTACAACTTAGGAAAAAAAAAATTAAGCACAAGGGCTTCTATTTCTATTTCACTAACTTTCCAGGAAGAGAAAGACTATTATTTCCTTGCTCCAAATAAAAAGGCAAAATTTGATGATAATAATAATACAACTTATCATCATTACCCTTATTATTATTATTATTATTATTGTCTCCGCCAGGCCGAAAGGCATGGCGAGAGAGTATGTTTTACCCCCTGTCCGTCCGTCCTTGTGTCCGTCCGTCCGTCCGTCCTGTCCGTCCGTTACCAGCTAATCTCTGTCACCGTTGGCCCGGCCGCTGCGAAACTGTGCACGCACACTCCCTGGATGCCAATTCAGAACCTCTGGCCCAAACTTTTTAGATTGGCCTGTTATAGCGCCACCAGGAGGCCGATATGTGCAAAACACATTTATTGATGCTACTCCTACAGATTTTGTCCAAACATCACACAAATCGGTACACAGTATCTCTATAGTCATGTGATCAACACGGATTTATCCGATTTCCCAAAATCCATTTTGATTGCCTAAGATTGGCTTCCAAAGTTTGCAGGATTGGTCCGTTTTGAACAAAATGCCTGAAATCATGAACGCAGCTTGTGCTTTCCGTGAAATTTCACACACACATTTCTATTAAGCCAAAGAAGAAATGCCACCCTTTTCACATTGGCCTGTTATAGCGCCACCAGCAGGTCTAATTTTGCAAAACACATTTTTGGAACAATATGCCTCAAATCATGAACAAATGGCACCCTTTTCACATTGGCCTATTATAGCGCCACCAGGAGGCCACAATAACGTACCTGACCTGGCGGAGACCTGTGCTCCGAGGAGCACTTTTTCTAGTTAGTATTGTTATTTAATTGTTATTGAAATACAAGACCACCCTTGTTGATTGTGTAGCATTTATTTATTACAAATTGAGAAAAATCAATCAAAAGCCAAGTGTACCAGCAATCATGGAGGTCAGAATGATGATAAAAATGATTCCAACAACAAGTGCAGAGATGTTGATGATCTTGGCTTTTCTTGACGCCTCCTGAGCCTTAGTTGTTTCACCCATCGAATTAGCATTTTGCACCTTTAAAAAAGCAAAACAGGGAAACAGAACAGTCTTAATTTAGCACATTGAGTTTGATGCCTTCAAATAATGTGCTCATTAACATCCATGCAAATTGTAACCAATTGTAACAAATTTGATTCAGATAAACTCACCTAAAATCAACATTTATATAATCTGTCATGGCTTGTCAACATGCATTGATATTTCAGGATCAGGATCAACACTAAATAATGAATGCTCTGATGTGTGATGTCATGTGTTATGAGGGGTTGGCAATGAACTGGAGACTAATTTAAAGCCTGGATGTCATCACCAAGAGATATAAATGGGGAAAAAATGAAAAGAAAAAAAATATTTTACCATTATTTAACACTGTCATATTTAACCACATGACAAAGCTAGTATCACTATTCTGGGACAAATAGCAGATCTACAATCTCTGAGCTTCTAGATCGGCTGTTTTCAGTTTAGGGATTTGGAGAAAACAGGAAATCCTAGTATTGAGCCAAGGGGGACTCCGGTCAACTAAGTATATTGGGTAATTGATTAATTCATTAATGTACGTTGTTTATTATGTATAGTATTTATTCCAATGCAAGGCCCACAGATTAATAGGGGGAAAAAAGCGTTACAATATGTATGTATATAGTTATTATGTAATAATCACCTACCCTGCGAGAGAAGACTATAGCTGCTATTCCAAGTGGCAGACAGCAGCACAGAGTGTTGAAGATGGACCATCCTAGATAAGTCTGGACCATTGTACGGGGCTGGTGGCCTCCTTCCATAGTGGCTCTTTCTCTCAAGTTCAGATGGACGATGTATGTCCTGCAGCTTTGCTGCAATGTAATGTCTATGCAACCGGTGCTGGGATTCTATAACATTTAACTGGGTGGGTGTGGTTTAAGTTCAAACAGGGGGGGGCTTTGTAAGGGAGAACTTTCTATGGCCAACCGACCACAAAGTAACATCCTCAGTGCTCATTTTAAATTAATTGAGTCTAAAGATTTACACATGAGGGTCTATTTGGCTCAATCTTTACATTCGGATTTAAATTAACACAGAGGATTTTGGTTTTGAATATAGAGAAGAGCTAGATATTTGTAATAATTAAATTAGGCAATACGTTTTTATTAATTTGACTGTAAAATGATACAGTGATAAACTTCAATTTGGTCAGGATGACCAGAAACAATAAGTAAGTTGATAAGTATGCACATCGAAAAACAAGGGATGTTCTTTTATTTTCCTATTATTATTATTATTATTATTATTATTATTATTATTGTCTCCGCCAGGCCGAAAGGCATGGCGAGAGAATATGTTTTACCCCCTGTCCGTCCGTCCTTGTGTCCGTCCGTCCGTCCGTCCGTCCGTCCTGTCCGTCCGTTACCAGCTAATCTCTGGCACCGTTGGCCCGGCCGCTGCGAAACTGTGCACGCACACTCCCTGGATGCCAATTCAGAACCTCTGGCCCAAACGTTTTAGATTGGCCTGTTATAGCGCCACCAGGAGGCCGATATGTGCAAAACACATTTATTGATACTACTCCTACAGATTTTGTCCAAACATCACACAAATCGGTACACAGTATCTCTATAGTCATGTGATCAACACGGATTTATCCGATTTCCCAAAATCCATTTTGATTGCCTAAGATTGGCTTCCAAAGTTTGCAGGATTGGTCCGTTATGAACAAAATGCCTCAAATCATGAACGCAGCTTGTGATTTCCGTGAAATTTCACACACACATTTCTATTAAGCCAAAGAAGAAATGCCACCCTTTTCACATTGGCCTGTTATAGCGCCACCAGCAGGTCTAATTTTGCAAAACACATTTTTGGAACAATATGCCTCAAATCATGAACAAATGGCACCCTTTTCACATTGGCCTATTATAGCGCCACCAGGAGGCCACAATAACGTACCTGACCTGGCGGAGACCTGTGCTCCGAGGAGCACTTTTTCTAGTTAGTATTATTATTTAATTGTTATTGAAATACAAGACCACCCTTGTTGATTGTGTAGCATTTATTTATTACAAATTGAGAAAAATCAATCAAAAGCCAAGGTAACCAGCAATCATGGTCAGAATGATGATAAAAATGATTCCAACAACAAGTGCAGAGATGTTGATGATCTTGGCTTTTCTTGACGCCTCCTGAGCCTTAGTTGTTTCACCCATCGAATTAGCATTTTGCACCTTTAAAAAAGCAAAACAGGGAAACAGAACAGTCTTAATTTAGCACATTGAGTTTGATGCCTTCAAATAATGTGCTCATTAACATCCATGCAAATTGTAACCAATTGTAACAAATTTGATTCAGATAAACTCATCTAAAATCAACATTTATATAATCTGTCATGGCTTGTCAACATGCATTGATATTTCAGGATCAGGATCAACACTAAATAATGAATGCTCTGATGTGTGATGTCATGTGTTATGAGGGGTTGGCAATGAACTGGAGAGTAATTTAAAGCCTGGATGTCATCACCAAGAGATATAAATGGGGACAAAAATGAAAAGAAAAAAAATATTTTACCATTATTTAACACTGTCATATTTAACCACATGACAAAGCTAGTATCACTATTCTGGGACAAATAGCAGATCTACAATCTCTGAGCTTGTAGATCGGCTGTTTTCAGTGAAGGGATTTGGACTAGAGGGGGAAAACAGGAAATCCTACACTGTAACGAATTGGACTGTAGAATTTACAGTTAATAGCTGGCAGCACAGTTGCCAATAAAGTACTGTAATAGCTACTGTAGTTACTGTAAAAAAGAACTACAGTAAATCAGAGTAAAAAAGAACTACAGTAAATCAGAGTATAAGTGTTTCGCAGTTTGTTACTGTAAAAACGAATTACAGTAAATTACAGTATACATTTTTACAGTTTGTTGCTGTAATTTAAATTACTACAAGTTATTGTAAAATCCATTTACAGCTACTTACTGGCAACTTTTGCTGCCAGTAATAGCTGTAAATACTTATAATACAATATATTATATTATTGTAGATTTGTTTTACAGTTATTTCATTGTTAAATGCAAATTAGTGTTCAATCCAATTAATAAGTGCATTAAATTCTCTTCAACGGTTAGATAAAAGCCAGAGTCAGATCTGCAATAAAACATTTATTAAAACTTTACCTGTAAAACCAACAATATTAAGACAAGTGCAAACTTCTTTTTTTTCTCTGTCAGGGGTCAGTCATGATTCTCTAAATTGCATGCTTCTTTAGAAGGCCCGTAGGACATACCCATGTAACCATACAAACAGACATACACGTACCGTATACATGCAGACATGGATTATGGCACGCGCACAGACACATATCGCTTTAGCAAGCTGGAGATGAATAATCTGGCTGAGGGGATGTCTGTGGACCATCAGCTGAGTCACTGTAGCTCAGCCGCACACACATACACTCAACCCCTCCAGACACACTCACAGATACACGGACACCCACACGCTCTCTCGGCGTCACTCTAACTCTATCCCCCTGTTCTGTGTCTCACACTAACACCTGTAAAACCAACAATATTAAGACTCTAGTGCAAACTTATTTTTTTCCATCAGGGGGCCGATCCAGAAAAGGTTGAGAACCACTGAGATTTTAAACATGAACCTCCCCAGCCAATCAAGTCAGCGGCAGGCAAGCCAGATCCAGACACAGTATTGACAGTGCTGTTAGCCACTGTCAATGCTGTGTACTGGCACCCACAATCTAGCTCACCCACCGCTAGCCCGACCAGCTGAAAAGGTTGAGAACCACTGAAAACATGAACCGTACATGAACAGTAAAATGTCACGTGTCAGATACACTGTGCAAAGATAAAAGTGCAAACATCCAATAGGAGAAATGGACGTGGAACTAAAAACATGGAGGTAGTCTTGAGGCATCAAAAAAAAAAAAAAAAAGGCAAAAAAGTCTGTTAAGGAGATGGCATCATCAGGGGGCCCTGATCCAGAAAAGGTTAAGAACCACTGAGATTTTAAACATGACCCTCCCCAGCCAATCAAGTCAGCGGCAGGCAAGCCAGATCCAGACACAGTATTGACAGTGCTGTTAGCCACTGTCAATGCTGAACAGTAACAGTACATGAACAGTAAAATGTCACGTGTCAGATACACTGTGCAAAGATAAAAGTGCAAACTTTTGCAAACTTTGTGCAAACATTCAACAGGAGAAATGGACGTGGAACCAAAAACGTGGAGGTAGTCTTGAGGCATCAAACAAAAACAAAGGCAAATGGCAAAAAGGAGATGGCATATGTCAAAATCCATTCAGGCAGGAGGTCTAAACCAGCAGGTATCCATGGAACACAAGGTTGGAAATCAGCAACATCTGTTAGAGCACAAAAAAAGAACAGTATAAGTATTGAAGGCTGATTATGAGGTGCAGGTGGGAAACAAGCAGAGAAGCTCAGGTATCAACAGGGCTGAGAATTGGGGACAGTTGTGGGAATGGGTGCGGCAGGTGATGAGGAAAGGTGTGGACAGTTAGATGGCAGGTCTGGGGAGGTAATTGGCCTTGGGAGTAGTGACATCCAGAAACTGCCCTCTGATCCTTTCTTCTTACATTAGTTGACTTTCCCTTTTCTGAACAACACCTAGTAGGTATTGCTTTTGCACAACTACTTACACAGGAGATGACAGCCAAAGAAGTCAATAGGTGCACACCATATTCACTTACTAAAGATTTATTTGAAGAAACATGTTTCGGTTAACTATGAAGGTCAGCTAAAACCTTTCTCAAAGAAATAAATACAAATAAAGTGTAACTGAAGACAGTGTTCTAGACCACTTTTCTTCTGAACAACTCCTAAAATCAGTCAGCATGAGATAGAGATCTAAAAAACTAAAATAAATTATAAAACTGTACTGCTTTATTATGTGTAAAATATGACCTAAGATGGCAAAGCAACATATTAAGAATTTCATTCATATAGTGGGCAAGAGAATGGTCCAAATTCTTTGCACATGACTTACACTCAAAGCCAATTGAAGTCCATCAGTCGCTTCAGGAGGGAGGCGACGGGAGGACAGACCGAATTGCTCCTCTTCTCTCTCACCTTCCCACTTTTTTGGCCGAGCAGCTTGGTTGTTTTGGTGCCAGTGGTTGGGTTGATCCCAATGAAACATCTGCAATCACAAATCACATACTCTTTATGTAAAAGGTGCACTCACAGCTGCTCTACAAGAGAGCACATCTTTCGAGTTCTACTTCAAGCAGAAAGGTACCTTTGTATGAACTCCAGAGTGTAGCAGGCGTGCTCCTGGTACTCCAGATTTAAATTGTAATAGCTGGAAAATAGAGCTGCCAGTCCAGCCAGGAAGTTGGTTTGTGGAGCCACAACAACCTGCCCCTCAATGCTCAGCATCCACTGATTGGCTGTGATAACATCACCTAAACATAATTAGACATATGGTTTGCATGTTAACAGTGTTTGTCTGTTGCTTTCCACATACTAAAACATGTCCTCCATTAGTATTTGTTATCTGCAATGCTTTAAAACAGATTAGAAACTGTATAGACTACCTAGGACAATTAGACGCGGAGAGTCTGGAAGGTTCATTGTCCTTTCGACATCTGCTGCTGTTGCCAACACCTAAAAGACAGAAAACATATATGTAGTTAGGGTAACAGCTTCAACTTGGGCATAACACAAGTTTACAGGTGTACAAGAGAAGGGAATTGGTTGGAATAACGTGTTCCTTCCACAAGCTACGTCCAGGGAAACTCTCCCCCTGTCAGGTGACAAGAAGGTCAGTTGGTTCTCATGCATTGAAGGAGGCATGAGCTCGGCCCTGGCCTCCCTAGGCTGGTGAGGGGAGTCTAGCGCCCAGGATCACTTAGAAAATTGGCACCGGGTGGAAAATAAGGGTTACAAAATTGTGGGATAAAAATGACAAAAAATGACAGTGCTGTGCCAGTATAAAATGACACAGCATCTAAAGGCTGGTTTATACTTAGTTGCACATCAGTGTCATGCACCGAAAATAGCAGATCTACAAGCTCGGAATGCATCACAATGCACACGTTCTGAGCTTATAGATCAGCTATTTTCAGCGTTCAATACTGACATGCAACTAAGTATAATTGAGACGTAAGCAGGGGCTCAGCACCTGTTCTGCAGCCTGACAACCTTGCTGTGGAAACTGTCCCTGAGGGTCAGTTCATTCAGCATTTAATGCTGCGATATCACCTGCCTGACAGTAGCAGAGTGGGCTGATTGTAAAATACACAATATAAATGTCAAAAGCTTTAAACTATAATAATTTCATACTCACATCTGCCTGCAAAATGAGTCCATCTAGGTCTTCCTTGAAGTGTGCCATCAGCAGTAGGATCACACATGGTGATGGGTCACAGTTTTCTTCATGGTCGTACTTCACCAGGATGCGCTTGACCTCATCAGCATTAGACTTCTGCTGGAAAAACCGAAGGATCAGCTTTCCTTTTTCGTGCATAGCCTGCTCCATTTTATCCAGGATGCCAATGTCTGTGAGTAATTGGAAATGGCTGTAAAGCAACTTTGGTGTGAACAGATATGGCCACTCATTCTTCAGCTCAGAAATCGAAGGAGATGGGCTGGCATTGATGTTTTTTCTTTGTAGGTAGTAGGTTTCTTGCATTAACTGAGTCAAATGTCCTCTCTCTGCCCCATTTGGCCCCTCGGTGCTGTACAGGTCTTTCATGTCCCTCTGCTTCTCTTTGAGACTCTCTTCAGTTTCATCTGGTGGACAGTCAGGCTGCCATCTCACACAGCCATATTGGTCAGCTGGTCCTTTTGCCATGTCTGCAAGTGAATTTGAGCTCTTCCTTTTCGGCGCCCTTCGTCTGGACAGAGTATTTCCACGATTAAGATGATTTGCTCTAAAAGTTATTTGAGCTGCTAGACTTTCATAGCCATTACCAAATCGTGTGTTGTCTCCTGGTATGACATCTGCAAAGCTGCTGTAATGCTGGTTTACAATCCTTTTGGCCACCATCTTGCACTGAGATAGTTTGGGATTCTCAGTCAGCCTCATTTCATCAACGATAATTCGTACCATTGCCTTGCGGTCTTTTTCGGATGGACGACATCCCTGTGCAATGGCAGTTGTGATACCAAGAGGCATTCTGTGCCAAGGCACACTGAAGTTCTCAATCCAGTCATCTAATTGGACAGTCATTCTGGAGCCATTACTGTGAGCCTGACTTGGAGTGCTGGGGGGTGAAAATGTAGACTGAGCAGCCTCTGTAGGGGTCCTGGGGGGTGAAAATGTAGACTGAGCAGCCTCTGTAAGGGTCCTGGGGGGTGAAAATGTAGACTGAGCAGCCTCTGTAGGGGTCCTGTAGTCTGAGGGTTCTACAGGATTCAGTGTTATCGTTTGCTCTAAAAGGGGAAATGTATACGAATGTAATGGGATAGCTCAATAACTTCAAATAATACAATCATATGACACTTCACAGTATTTTTCAGTACAATTAGGACCATAACATAATCTAAGACATACCGTGAACTTTCCATGCATTATGAAGCTTCCTACACTGGATAACTGATAGGTTGCCAATGGCTTTGAGATCATCCTCGCCAACTAAATGCAGGTCAGCTCGGGATTCCACTCCCATGCCTGCCAACTTGACCAGGAGGGACTCTAGTTTATCCTCTGGTAGGCTAGGTAATACTGCCAACACAGCTTGTTTAATTCCTTCCTCAAGTGTCGCCATGTCAGTATCTGGGAGAGAGGGAAGACACATGTTAGAATCAGGGAGAGAATGACACATGTCAGTATCTGGGAGGGAGTGATGCAATATAATCACTGATGTGCCATTCAGCTTGTATCCCATTAGTGGATGATAATCAAGGAGATCTTCTTGCTTAACACACATGTAGTTTGCTTCCTGATCTACTTCTGTGAGACTGTAAACACCCAAATCAGCCATCTCCACAGCCTGCTTCCTCCCTACAACAAAGTAGACCAAATCGCTACGATGGACCAAGATCAGTCTAATCTCACCCATGTGAAGGCCCTCATCATCTTGTCCTAGAATTAGATGCATCCCTTTCTTGTACTTTGTGCCTTTGAAAGTGACAGCATTAGTGGCTATAGTGTCATGTGTGAAGTTAAGTGGTGCTGTTGCTTCTTTGATGCTTTTGTTATAGTCCTCAATATAGTATTCAGTTCCTTTTTCAACCTGGATTACAGGAGGGAAAAGACTGCCAACACTTAGGTATGTTTGAAGGAGCTGGTGTCGCTCTGCAAGAGTAGCACACAGGTTCTTAAAGTTGTGCAGTTTTCTGGCACACTGTTTGAAGAATGTATGTTTGCTCTCAAATCTCAAAGTCCAAAGACGGATGAGAGGTCCAAAGTGTAGAATAAGCTGAGGATAGTGACTGAGATAATGGTGCTTTGGTTTGATGGTATTCTGTGGAAACAACTCCACTCTGGACTGTATATATTCCTCAATGAGGACATGCAAGTATTCAATCTGAAAAGTGGTAATTGCTGGTGCACATATGTAAGCAACCATCTCTCTCATGAGCAAAATTAACTTCCAAACAGCACTGTCAGATGGATTCTTGATCCTGTCTCCAATTAAAAGAGGAAGCAATCTCAACAGGCACCAATTCTGGACAGCATGGCCACTTAACTTCTCACTATCTGGGTTGAAATCAGGGGGTTTGTCATTTGCTTCATTTCCAAGGTAGGTAAAGTTACTTATACTTCTGTTCAAATCTGTATAGGTGAACTGTTTTTCCTTGTTTACCAAGTGGTTGATACACAATGCCAGGTCAACAGAAACAATGCCCTCAAAAAGGTCATGTCCAAGACATGGTGGCAGACCAGGCTGACAAACATGAAAGTAAGATAACTGGTTGAACATGGAGTCAAATTTTATGCCATGCACTGACTCTGTGCCACCTGCTCCTACTTCTTCTACATGCTGCTGATATGAATGTTTTGTTCTCTTTAAACCAATGGACAAGGGACTCTTGACCCATGTTTTTCTGTCTATTTCACAAAACCTACAAAAAAAGTGACTCCTGCTAAAATTTTCTACAAAGCCTCCAATACAATGAGAACCAAGATTATCTCCAGCTATAGCACATACAGAACCTCGAATAACTTTGCCGTCCCTCAAAACAATACCACTGTCCTCTAGATCCTTGAGATCTTTTATCAGTGGACTGAAAACCTTTTCTTGTTCGAAAAACTTGAAGTCTTGTTCCCTGCAGAGAAGGACAAGCTGCATGTGATCAATATTTGATCTATTGTACGGCAAAATGTTACCAAGTGTCAGATACACTGCCAGTATCTTGTGTTTTTTTCGGCCTGATCCTAGCGGATTGGCAACCTCAAAAGCATCTTGATAAAGGATCAAGGCTAACGATGATGTTTCACTTTTAAATAAGACATTGTCAGTAGTATTCTGTCCATCCCATACATCCATGAACACATCACGAGTAGAGAGGCGAGAATGGGCCTTTTCATACTGCTGTTTGAAACCCTTGTTTTCAAACAGAGATGTTAGAGTTTCTTTTATTGGCACATATTGTGCAAAGCATTCTTTTCCTGACAAATTTGTACCTAGATACAAGGGGAGAGGTTGAACATAATTGAAGCTGTTTTTAAACACTGACTTACGACGCTTATCTGTACGCAAAATGTTGTTGCCCTTTTTTAATATGTCATCTTTTGCAAGCTCTTCAATTACATCTGTAATCGTCATGTCAGGCACCCCAAGCACGGACAATTTCTCTTTAAGCTTTGAAAAGAGATGTGACTGAACAACATCATGAATGTCTTGGACCTCTTCAATTATAGTCTGAATAACTGACGCTGGTAAAAGTAGCTTAGCCTGAAGCTTCAAATAAAACAAAGACAAGTTCTTTAAAAAGAGGTCTTTATCTACACTATCATAAAGTTCACCGGTCTCAGGCTGTTCATCACTCTCAGTGAGAGAAGTGGAGGGCTGACTCTCAGTTTGCGATGGGTTTTCAAACTGTGCTAGTTGGGATGGGTGTTGAAACATTGCCTCATCATGTAGATGCTCAGCTAAACTGTTTTTGTGTGTCCTCGAAACATGAGATGAAAATGTGGATTTCACACCAAATGTTTTCTCACAACCCCTAAAAGGACATGTTATTTTCCTGCCCTCTTGTATATGGCCTTTCAAATGATTAAGGAAATTCTTAAGATTTGTAAAGGTGATCTGACAAAATTCAATCTGACAAATCAGTGTTGTGCCAATGTGTTGGTCTGTAACACTCCTCCTGTGAGACTGCTTATGATCTCTGTATAGGTGAGACTTGAAGGCTGCAAACTTTCTGAATGCACGGGTACAATCAGGTGCACCACAGGTAAAAAGGAAGTTTGGCGCATTACTGTGAAGAGTCATATGACGAGTAAAACCTACTATGGTTTTACTCTCATGGGCACACTGTTTGCAGAAAAACATTTCTGGGCTCTGAAGAGATTTGTTTTTTCCTAGTGGTTTCACCTTTTCACTTCTTCTTGACCAGTCTTTGCACTGCGCACTTTCAGCATCTGTAACAGTAGAAAGTAAAAACATTATAAGACATTATTTGTGCCATCGACAGTAAATTAAAAAGGTAATATTAACTCATCAGATTGCTCATAATTCATTCAGTTCTTCTGATGAACTCAATGCAGAACTGACTAATGAACTCATGTTATATCTGTCTGTATATATATATATATATATATATATATATATATGTATGTGTGTATATCTGTCTGTCTGTCTCTTATATGTCATCATGATTTGTGTGCATGGGGATCTCATTTTAAACAAGCTTAGTGCTTTATGAGTTTTCCAGTTTAGTAGACCTTGTATTGTGAATTTGTACTTCCATGTACTGTTATGTACTGTCATGTACTGTTCTCATCTCTTACTAAATAAAGTACATCAATCAATCAATCAAAATCAGTGGTTCTTAAACATTTTCGTGTCAAGGACCCCTAATTAGTATGTACTTGGCCAAGGACTTGAGACACATTTTGTTCACTTGGTTTAACAGCTGATCTACATGCTCACAACACAACACATGCAATGCACTGTGAGCTTGTAGATCTGCTATTTTCAAAAGCAAATGTATAGGGTTTAAGTTGTTAAACTGATTTTGATGCTATTTGCTAATGTAGCTGGGGACCACCTGAACACCCCCATGACCCCTGGGGGTCTCTGGTTTCCACTTTGAGAACCACTGTTATGCATTACCTGCTTTTGTTAGCTACTGTGTGCAAAGCAAAACAAACTAAAAAAACGGATTACCAAATTTGTCTGCACACTAAAATCCTCAATAATATAATTCTCTTTAAGGATCCACTGGTACCATTTGTACTTCTCTATTAATTAAATTATTTTACTTTGTACTGTAGGCTCAAAACAAGATTCATAGATAAACTAATTACAGTCAAAACAAACGTGGCCTCACCAAGGGATATGTGGCCAACATTAGCTCTCCTTTAAGAGCTAATGTTACTAACTAACACGTTGAATCACATTTTAACGTTTTAGGATTCCTGGTCGCATTGTAACATCATCCATTTATATTAAATCGTACAAACACATGCTTTCCATGTAAAAGCGGTTGATATACCGTTAGTCCTGAAACATGACCGTCATATCATGACGTTTTCTACATTTACAACCCGTACATCTACATCAACGTTCAGATTTAAAATATAAAGCGCTTACCCCAAAGCCACGGATGTTACAATTTGAATCGGGGGGGTGTAAGTATCCGTACCTTCTGTATTGTTCAATAAAAATCATTTTAATCCCATCGGTGGCCATTTTCTCCGAGTTTTCTGCATGCTTTCAACTACGCGACCATCGGTTGGGAGGTGTATTACATTATACACATGCATTAAAACTATAAGAAAATGGCCACCGATCGGATTAAAATACGTTTTATTGAACAATACGTAAGATGCGGGTACTTAGACACACCCGATTAAAATTGTAACATTCGTGGCCGTGGGGTAAGCACTTTATAGTTGAAGTATGAACATGTATGTTGATGTACGCGTTGAAAGTGCAAAAAACAGGTTGAAGTTCCGGCCATGAGGCTCGTGAAAAGACGAGCGTCGTGTGAACCATGGCTAAAACACGGTCGTGCACGGTTACATGAACGTGTTAGTTCATGTAACAGTGCACGACCGTGTTTGTATAACATTTTAATTCCATAAACTAATTAAACTTACCTGTTATTTAGTACAGAAAGCACCACGGTTTGACAAACAAATCTCTCAGCCGAGAGCCGTTACTCTGCCTCCCGGGGTCTGTGCTTCAAAACTAACAAGCTCCGCCTTGTGCATGAAGGATGTCTGCGGTTCTCAACCTGTGGGTCGAGACCCCCAGGGCGGTCCCCACATATTGGTGGGGGTCTCCAGATAACAGTGAAGTCATCGATCCAGTTTAGAGGACCTTGTATTGTATTGTATTGTGAATTGTACTTCCATGTACTTTTACCATGTCTTTCTAAATAAAGTATTCAATCAATCAATCAAAGTGACATTTTAAGTAACCATTTCAATACCTTAAAAAATAAAAATAAATCAAAGAAAAAGACCATTGCTGCATTACAATAATCAACAAACTATACTATAAAAACTGGTCAAACATTGGCCAAATTGTCAAATAATATAAGAAAGAGAAGAAAAAAAAAAAAAAGCTGATCTGCAATAAGAAGTTATAGATTTTTGAAATAGTTCAAAGTTAAGCTTTTCTCACATTTTTCAAAAATATTTTTTTTAAATTAAAAAACATGTTTTCAGACTCAAAAGAGGACGCTGAATCGAATAGGCTAGGTCTCGATTTTGTATGACCCTTATAAAGTGGTTTAAACAAGCGTTAAAGTTTCATAAACTTGGAAGCTTTTTTCACAAACATATTATTATTATTATTATTTTATTTTTACCCTTCCACCCTCTTATTTAGATGATTTTGAGTCGAACGGTAGGTTACACAATTGTCTAGAATTGTTTAATAGGGAAGTTATAGATTTTTGAAATAGTTCAAAGTTTAGCTTTTCTCACATTTTTTAAAAATATTTTATTTTTAAATTTAAAAACACTTTTTCTGACTCAAAAAAGGACGCTGAATTGAATGGAATAGGTCTCGATTTTCTAGGACCTTGGGAAATACAAAAGCTCACCAAAAAGATTGGACGTTGACTTTTGTCACAAAATTTTGCACAAAATCTGGAACTAATCGCTCCAGATATTTTTTTAAAATCTAAAACTTCTCTCCATCCATATTGAGAGTAAGCAGGATATTTTGGCACCAGCCCTGATTTTTTTTGACACTGATAAAGCTCAAAGGTCAGCGAAAAGACTGCAAAGGTCAACCCTCGTTAAATTTTTAGAAATTGTATTTTTCTTCGAGACTCTGGTTTTAGACATATATGATGACGCTGATTCCAAATATTTACGTTTTATTTTTCTCGGAAAACAGGAAGTGCCTCAAAAGGCCACTTCCTAGTTGGTTTTAGGGTGTTCCAGGCCCGTGATTTCCCCGATATATTTTTTTCCTAAATCTACACGTAAAATAATGCCAAAAGTCGAAATGATCAAACCCTGATATCAAATCATGATTTAATTATCCTTTAATTGGCTATGGTTACGGCTTCGCTATCTTGCTCAATATCTCGAATACGATAAGGACTTAGGGTCCACTTTTTGGATATGTTGTAGAGCTGGCTGAGACGCACGCATGGATGTCTTGTTTGTCCCAGTATGGCACTTTTTTTTTTTTGAGTTTGTCCTTTGGTATGGTCTTAAGGTTTAAGACTCTATGAGCCTTCCGAAAGTGTAGAAGGTCAACTTAGGAGTGTCGTACCGTGACAAACAAGACATCCACGTGTGCGCCTTAGCGAGCTGTCCAACATATCCAAAAGGCGGATTCTAAAGATGTATAGTTATTGAGATATATCACTTTATTGCACGTAATAACTTGACATTGGACCCTAGGCAATTAAGGAGAACGGTATGGCCGTGTGTCAGGAGAGTTATATGTTCGCGTTCGGGGTGACGCGCTGGCCCAGAATTTGGTGTTCAATTTCATTTTTAATCCTTTCAAACAGTTAAATGCATTTTTTAGTGCATAAACAAGAAGTTGTAGGATAAAATTAATTATGATGATGATGACTGATAATGATGATGATGTTCACATCATGTAAAGCACTTTATGATTTCCAAAAATGTAAAGTGTGGTATAAATAAATGATATTATTATGAATATGTATACTTTACATATTACTGTAAAACTACATTCTACAGTTAGAATATAACCTGACTGTAATTCTTACAATATGTTACTGTGGAAAAATGCAGTAAGTTTCTGTAATGATTTTTTTTCCCATGATGCATTGCAAAATACAGTTAAACATTGTAAAATGACAGAACAGTAAATTACTGTACATTTTTACTGTAGAATATAACCTGACTGTAATTTCTACATTATGTTACTGTGGAAAAATGCAGTAACTTTCTGTAATGATTTTTTCCCATGATGCATTGCAAAATGCAGTTAAACATTGTAAAATGACAGAACAATAAGTTACTGTAAATTTTTACTGTAGAAATTACAGAAAAGTGTTACAGTGTAGTATTGAGCCAAGGGGGACTCCGGTCAATTAAGTATATTGGGTAATTGATTAATTAATTAATATACGTTGTTTATTATGTATAGTATTTATTCCAATGCAAGGCCCACAGATTAATAGGGGGAAAAAAGCGTTACAATATGTATGTATATAGTTATTATGTAATAATCACCTACCCTGCGAGAGAAGACTATAGCTGCTATTCCAAGTGGCAGACAGCAGCACAGAGTGTTGAAGATGGACCATCCTAGATAAGTCTGGACCATTGTACGGGGCTGGTGGCCTCCTTCCATAGTGGCTCTTTCTCTCAAGTTCAGATGGACGATGTATGTCCTGCAGCTTCGCTGCAATGTAATGTCTATGCAACCGGTGCTGGGATTCTATAACATTTAACTGGGTGGGTGTGGTTTAAGTTCAAACAGGGAGGGCTTTGTAAGGGAGAACTTTCTATGGTCAACCGACCACAAAGTAACATCCTCAGTGCTCATTTTAAATTAATTGAGTCTAAAGATTTACACATGAGGGTCTATTTGGCTCAATCTTTACATTCGGATTTAAATTAACACAGAGGATTTTGGTTTTGAATATAGAGAAGAGCTAGATATTTGTAATAATTAAATTAGGCAATACGTTTTTATTAATTTGACTGTAAAATGATACAGTGATAAACTTCAATTTGGTCAGGATGACCAGAAACAATAAGTAAGTTGATACTGTAAGTATGCACATCGAAAAACAAGGGATGTTCTTTTATTTTCCTGAACCAATTATTTGACAAAGGTTGTAATCATTCAAAGATAGTGTTTATTCATAATTAGTCCATTATGTGTCTATTGTGCAAGTCAAACATGCACAGATGGAAACTAGAAAGAAATACACAGCCATTGAAATCTTGTCTTGAGTTTTGTCCATAGGGGGTGCTATAATAAGCACTTAGGGCCCTATCCTCCGCCCTGTGCAAGGCAGCATAGTCCAGGCGTTTCGGGCCATATTTTGATGGAATCGTGCACTTTACGATACAAGCATGAAATTTGGCACACAGTTAGAGCATTCCATAAGGCACATTTTTGGCTATAGGGCCATCGCAGATTTGTCCTGTGGTAACCATAGCAGCCATTTTCCAAAATGGCCTCTATCTGCTGTTATTTTACCAATAACTCAGGTTCTAGACCACCTAGGATCTTTATTCTGGTGACTAATCCTACATTTTCAAGGATGAGGAATACAGTGGTACTATTTAGATTTGTCTTGTGGTAACCATGGCAGCCATTTTCCAAAATGGCCGTCACCTGCTGTCATTTTACCAATAGCTCAGGTGCTAGACCACCTAGGATCTTGATTCTGGTGACTAATCCTACATTTTCAAGGATGAGGAATACAGCGGTACTATTTACAACATGCTACTACCTAACTACATATATCTGGCATTCAGTTAATTAAATAATAGTGAACCCATCAAAATATGTAATGGTGTACAAACTGACACGTGAGAGTCAAGAATGCAGTATTTCACTGTTTCTTTTATTAGTAGTAGTATTGCATAATTATTTTCAATGGACTATAAGACACAACAACGGCAGAGTACACTCATAAGTCATAGCCTAATGGCATATAGACAAATTATTTGTTTACCAATATTGAGACACAGGTGATTGTTTCACGCAATCAATTCTCAACCTGTTGTTTTGGGGTGCGCCGATTTCAGCACACCCCAACCCCCTCTTGTGTGTTGGCTAGTGAGGCGCGTCCTAGCGAGACCTGACAGAATGGGTTTCATTGCGAGCATACTGGTTCCGCGCAGACTGGTTCTTATCAGTGTGACGTCGTCTGTTAAGGGGTCTATTCAATAAAGCCAGATAATCTACACAATGTTAGTTGCACAGTCCATCACAGTACACTGAAGTGCTGCCTTAACACATCTGCATTGTCCACTGCATCCCTTTTTGCAACCACAGCGGAGGAGTTCCCGACAGGCCATATGCTCGCTTCTGTGTGGTCCAGTGCACTTCCCATCCTCCTGTCAAAATTAGAATCAGCTTTATTGTCAGATCACAGGTTTACAAGTGTTAAGAAGTGGATTCAATTATTTGTATTCACCCGTCTCCTTCCTCTTCCACCCCCATTCACCTGGGGATGGGAGTTCAGGGGCTGCAACCATCGCCTGTCCCCAGCAGTGGCCAGCTTGGTAGGCTGCCCTCTTTGTATGTTGAATCAGTGCAGCTTGTGTTGGGGGGAGTCCATCAATTGTTCTGCCCTTCTGGATGAATAGCTTCTTCCATGCCTGATTCACTGAAGCCTGGCCGCTAGTGTGGTCATAGAGCAATACCACAAATCGCTCCAGAGGCTCCATCCAGTCATCTATTTTGTCTGGGGTAGCAGCTAAGGAACTGATGGCACGTGTGACATCACCATAGGTTTTCCAGGTCTCCCATGCCGTCTTCTTTCCTCTGCCTCCAAAAGATGACACTGTGTCACATCCAGTAAAGGCATGGAACATGGGTAAGGCTAAGCATCGATCTGGGCCTAATGCCCTTGCTATCTCATGAGCTGCTAAGTTACGGAAACTTTTCCCAGTTCCAAACGCAACCCACAGCTCAGTCAAGTGGAGGCTGCCGTTACTGCTAGGACCAGCACATCTGTGTCTACTGTGCGTATTGTCACCTTGCTATACCCTTCTTTCACAGCATCTTCTAGGTGTAATATGACGCGAGTATCAGCCTCCTCATGTACTGTAGTTAGTTAGGTAGTTACTAGCATGTTGTGAATAGTACCACTGTATTCCTCATCCTTGAAAATGTAGGATTAGTCACCAGAATCAAGATCCTAGGTGGTCTAGCACCTGAGCTATTGGTAAAATGACAGCAGGTGGTGGCCATTTTGAAAAATGGCTGCCATGGTTACCACAGGACAATTCTAAATAGTACCACTGTATTCCTCATACTTGAAAATGTAGGATTAGTCACCAGAATCAAGATCCTGGGTGGTCTAGAACCTGAGTTATTGGTAAAATAACAGCAGATAGAGGCCATTTTGGAAAATGGCTGCCATGGTTACCACAGGACAAATCTGCGATGGCCCTATAGCCAAAAATGTTCCTCATGGCATGCTCTAACTGTGTGCCAAATTTCATGCTTGTATCGTAAAGTGCACGATTCCATCAAAATATGGCCCGAAACGCTTGGACTATATGTGACAAAGTGTCCCTGAACAAGAAACTTAACTCCTAACTGCTCCATGGGTGCTACCCCCGTAACGCCCACTGCTCCTAATACGTAGGATGGGTTAAAGACCCGGTTAAGCAGTCAGTGTGTATTCTCTATTTGTCACACGCAGAATAATGTTATAAACCACCCAGCAACATTTTTATGATAAGAAAATTGTCAAGTACAGTAAATTTGATTTCAAAGTCATGAAAAACAAGCATTCTTTTCTCTGCTCTGAACCGTGGGAATGTGTCCACTAAAGGGCCACATTGCATACACTATGTCATATAGTGACATACTGTACACAGAGGGCCAGACAGAGGGTCACTTTGCATACACTATGTCACAAAAAAGTTGCAAAAATAGCCGATCTACAAGCTCAAAACGCGTTTTGAGCTTGTAGATCTGCTATTTTTGCTATTTTTGAATTGGAATCCTGATTTCTATTTGCTAAAAATGAAATTTGTATGTAATTTTATGTAATTTCAAATGCATTTAATTATACTTATGTTAACTTTATGAACTTAAATACAAATACATTGGACATACAAAAGACAATATAATTTTAATACTAGTCATTAAGCTACTAATATAGAATATTAAGCTCCATATAGTAAGGGTGGGACGATATGGGTATCTCACGATACGATATCTGTGGCGATATTAGGCCCTCGATAACAATAATATCACGATATTCGATATATTGCGATATCACGATATATTGCAAGAAATTTCACCAACAATATATCACGATAGTCCTTGTATTCAATTCATAAACACATAAAATAGCACCAAACAGTTCAAAATCATCATTACACAAATACAGAGTCGGAAAAAATTGGCAGTATATCGATTATTTATCACGGGAGAAAGTATCGCGATATATCGCGTTATCGATATATCGTCCCACCCCTACCATATAGGTCTATTGAAGCAGGAGGCCTCTCCACAATTAAAATAATCATAAGTCGCTGAATTCTCAAACGATTTTGAAATACATTTAGATTGGTCTGTTACAACTGTCAGATATGTAGATATGTTAGGAGTAGACTTGGTTAAATAAAAAAAGGTGAATGACTACATTAGAAAATCAGCCCAGGTTAGAACGTTAGGGAATAAAGAGAAGCGAGGTTAAATGGTTTGGACATGTGCGGAGGAGAGATGAGGCGTACATTGGGAGAGGGATGCTGAAGATGGAGCTGCCAGGCAAGAGGAGAAGGCGAAGGCCAAAGAGGAGGTGTATAGATGCGGTGAGAGAGGACTTATAGGCAATCACCTGTGGCAGCAATTTGACAACTGTGCAATTTGTGCAGTAATGTGGAAAGAGACAAGGCACTTCTGTTTCAAAGGAGAGATGGGGCTGTTGCAGCTGTGTCCGTGCGTGCGTGCGTGCGTGCGTGAGACAGAGAGAGAGAGAGACACAAATGTCGTCGGCACCAACAAGGCAACAAGACAAATAACACCGACTCGATCAATGAGTTGTGTGTCACTGTCATTTTAAACTGATTGAATCATCATGTATCACAGAAAACATTTTCATGTGTGTGTGTGTGTGTGTGTGTGTGTGTGTGTGTGTGTGTGTGTGTGTGTGTGTGTGTGTGTGTGTGTGTGTGTGTGTGTGTGTGTGTTGTATTGAACCATCTTGTTGTAGTACAGATATGCCAAATCAATACATTCTAAAATATCCTGATGATAAAGTTCTAATATCTTTGTTTATCAACTCAGACAGCCCTGGACTGCACCAACATGGCGTCAACAAGGTGTTTGAGTGCAGTGATAATAATGTGCTTAGTGAAGTTGTGATAAGAGAAAAACTGAAGAGATTGTACTCGGTTCATCATCAGACTCTTGTGGCTCTCCTCTTGTTATTCACAATGAAAACAAATGCAAGAAGGTGCTTTCATACAAATACTTCATACAACTTTCATACAACGCACTGCGAGGCGTTATGAGCTTGTAGATTGTCTAGTTTCACAATGTTTGCCTCTTCCTTATGTAATATTTGACAATTTGGCCAATTTTGTATTAAAAAGGTGTAAAAGTCCTTAAAATGTCACTTTAGAAATGTGCAGATACCCTGTATACACTTATACTGTATATTGGTTTGTTTATTGTTGAGTGAGAACACAATGTTGCTTAAGCTAATCATCTGAGGACCTCCCAAAATAATTTGTTGTCCCAGTTTGGGAACCACTCCACAAGTCCTTATCATTCAGTGGAACTAGTCCCTCATGATGCCATGCAGCTATATTCTTTCTATTCCAGGTTTTTGGTAAAACACAGTGAAAAACAATCCCAGTAAAACATTGGTTTTCATTGACAATGTCCTGTGAACAGATTTGGTGAGCAAGCAAACAACATACTACTGGATATACAATGACTAAATGAGAAGAATAAATAAAAAGAGGATAAGACAAAATAAGGCTAATGGAAAGACATCTGTTGCACAAGTCTTTATTAATCCAGTCAACATGGTTTACATGTGTTTTCTATCACAACACACCATAAGAGTTCAATGTCTGCTGTGTGTTTACACTTTGACTTGGCTGGTATGTGTGCGTGTGCGTGTGCGTGTGCGTGCGTGCGTGCGTGCGTGCGTGCGTGTGTGTGTGTGTGTGTGTGTGACACATGCGTGCTTGTATGCGTGTGTGTATTTGTATTCGTGAGGGCCAAGTGCCAAGTACATGTAATAGAATTTGATAAATTGATATTGTGAGGACCTTTTTCCTGAACCTCAGAAGAGAAATGGCTGTTTAATGGTTAAAATAGGAATGTTGTTAGAGTTAGGCTTACAATTAGGAACAGATTCAGGTTGGGGTTAGGATTAGGCATTTAGAGGTTAGGTTTAGGGGTTAGAGTTAAGAGTTATGCTTGATTCATATTTGAAATCTGATTCTGATTTCATATTTGTACGGAAATAAGGCGATCTATAAGCTCACAACGTGTCTAAAATTGTGATCTCCTCACAAGTAGGCCTAGTAATACGCGCTGTGTGTGTGTGTGTGTGTGTGTGTGTGTGTGTGTGTGTGTGTGTGTGTGTGTGTGTGTGTGTGTGTGTGTGTGTGTGTGTGTGTGTGTGTGTGTGCGCGCGTGTGTGTGTGTGTGTGTGTGTGTAACACACAGCACACGCACAGCTGGTTCCAATTAGCCATCCCGAGGTCAGTATATGGTGGATGAAAAGAACTCATGGGAACGGGTGCATTTCTCCTTTCCGACATGTCGCCTTTCCGACGTTGACGAACCCTATACCTAACCCTAACCCTAACCGCACGCGGAAGCCACTAGTCGGAGTGGTGAGATGTCGGAATGGAGAGTGAACACCCATGGGAACAAAAGACTTGACATTCCAACAAATGGTGGGGAGCAGACACATAAAACGGATCTCTTGAGTTTAACAGAAGCAGTTATGCTGAGAAGTGCATAAAAAAATGGGTGGCATTGATGGTGATGAAGATGATAGCAATAACAATTCCACAAAAAAAGATCAAAGATGTTGATTGTTTTGGCTTCGTTTAATGTTGTTAGCAGCAGCTGTATCACCGTTGTTAATTGCTGTTTGTGCCTTAAAATAAAGCAAAACAAAACATGCATTGAGTCTGATGTCTTCACATTATGTGCTCATTAATATACATTCAATTTGGAGCAGACAATAGCTGCGATTCCAGCATAGAGTGTTGCAGATGGACCATGTAAGATGAGTTTCCATGTTACCATGCTTTCTTCTGCCATAGTGGACGTATTATATGGATGTACTGTATGCTACACTTTCTTTGGAATGTCTGTCTGGATGCAATAGCTTGGTGGGTGTTGGGGTCCCACATTTTACTGGGTGGGTATGGTTTAAGTTCAAACAGGGGCGCTCTGTTAGGCAGAGCATTCTATCAGACATTTTATCAGTGTCAACCCCAGTACTTGAGTCAAACTATAGATCCTCCTGGTCAAATATTACTCTACTACAAGGAAACCATGGTCTGTCAAATGTGTCCTTTTTTAAATGTATTATTATTATACATATATTATTATTATTTATTCAAAAGTAGCCTACATGCTTTTAAGAAATACATAAAGGACCACTTTTAAAAAATTACTTAAGTCCAGTACTCAAGTAAATTAGTACTTAGTTACTGTCCACCATTGCATTCTATGGAGTGTAAACATGGACCCATGAGGATCTATATCTGTCAATTCGTACACTCAGAAGTGAAATTAACACTGAGGAGGTCCCGTGAAACAGGACGCCAATGAGGCCCTGAATTACAAACTCTACTGGTTGAGAGGTTGCAGAGAGGTAGAAGAGCTGGAATCAAAAAATATGATTAGAGGGGGTTGTGTCACCCTTTGAGCTACACAGTAAAATCACACACACACACACACACACGCACGCACGCACGCACGCACTGTCTGAACTGTCCACAGCTTTCCTCTAAGACAATGCAAGTAGACCAAAATTCTGCCATCTTAACGAGCATTAGAGAAGACCAGTTTTTATTTTGTTCTCGTTATTATAGCTGCAGTCATGAATCATGATCGATGCTCTTGTTTGTTGTCTAGCATGAGGATACAATTAATTTCAGCTGTTCCATGACTTTTATTTGTCCATTAGTAGTGTCCTGATGCTCTTGGCAAATTGTCATCAGTGCAGATTTCTCCCCCTCACTTCCTGACAATTTGAACAAACACTACTACCGCTTTGAAGGACAGAGGCAATCAAGTTCCTCATAGTACACATCAAGTATCACCTCAAATGGGAGACACACATGAAGAGTATTTGACTACACACCGCTTCTTGTACAGTTCTTGGAGCGGGGGGAGCGCGCCTTCCATTATGTGCTCTGCCGACCGCACCAGTCACTGTAGGTTTTTATTTTCTCGGGCAGCACAGTTTCTGTACCAGGCTGCAACACAGCCTAATAGATAGCCTTCAACTGAGCTGTTGTAGTACAGCCTGAGGATGCAGGGTCCTACATTCACATATTTTCACATCAGTAGCCTGTTTGATATTTTAGCCTTAAGTTTTAGATCAGAGGACCAACAACTCTATAGGAAAAAGGTGGCGTAGTCGGTATTACACTTTTAAGGTTTTGACACAGCACTGGGCACTTTAATTGGCCTGTGTCGGGCTGAGGCTCACACATACAGCCGGATGTGTGTGAGGTCCTTGTGAGGACACCACAGGGGGTAAATGCAAATGAAGGTCTCAGAAATGGTACATACACCTGAATATGTGGGAGGTATGTGGGAGGTGGCACATTAATGAATGAGGGCAGCATACACACACATACTCCCTTAAGTATCAGGTGTATGCCTGAGGAATACCCTCCCAAAATCATTGCTTTTCACCCAGTGTTGCATGTGTGTGTGTGTGTGTGTGTGGACAAAAAGGGAAGGGAAGTGTGCAGAATACAGGCAAAAAAGGGAACAGAAAACATGAAAAAAATAGAAAAAGTGCTCCTCGGAGCACAGGTCTCCGCCAGGTCAGGTAGGCTATTGTGGCCTCCTGGTGGCGCTATAATAGGCCAACGTGAAAAGGGTGCCATTTCTTCTTAGGCCTTGCACGACAATCGGACACTGACTGCATTCATGATTTGAGGCATTTTGTTAAAAACATGTGTTTCGCTAAATTAGACCTGTTGGTGGCGCTATAACAGGCCAATGTTAACACATTGCCTGCCTAAGACGTATATATACGTCATTTAGAAATCAGCTGTTGCCTGCCAATGACGTATATATACGTCTTTGGAAAAAAGGAAAAAAAAAAAAATTTTTTTCAAAAAAAAATTTTTTTTTTTTTTTTTGCATTTTTTTATAATTTCAACCCTTGTCGAATTATGAACAGATTAGGAGCTAAAAATGTTCGAAGATTTGCTGCTCCATTCACTTCAATGTTAAAATTCAAACGGACAAACAATTCACTTTGTTTTTTGGTTTAAAACTACTGCTTTTGAGCTATATTGAAACATCAACCAAACATGTCAACGAGGTCAAAATGACCTCGTTGACATTTGTGAAACCACACCTGAATCTCATCTGTGATTAGAAACCATCTGGGGATCAATCATACTGGAGGAAAAAAATCTGTGGCTACGCGAACAGGTACCAAAAACATGGCAAAACCCTGGCAGGCAACAGCTAAAAATCTGAAAAAACTCTGGCAGGCAATGTGTTAAAAGGGTGGCATTTGTTCCTCAACATAGTGTGAATGTGCGTGCAAAGTTTGAGCGCAATTGGACGGTGCGTTCATGATTTGCAGAATTTTGTTCAAAACAAGCCAATAATGCAAACTTTAGATGTCAATTTTAGCCAATCAGTATGGAATATGAAAAATCAAACACATCCGTCGTGATCACATGACTATAGAGATCATGTGTACCGATTTGTGTGAAATTTGGATAAAATTGGAAGGAGTAATATTAAAAAATGTGTTTTACACAAGTGGGCCTCCTGGCGCTATAAAAGGCAGATGTGAAAAATGCAGGCCAAAGGTTTTTCCTTGACCTATAGGGAGTGTGCATACAAAGTTTTACACAGATCGGTGCAATTATAGGTAAAAACACGAAACGGACTGTTATAGCGCCACCATGAGGCTGATTTGAAAATTTTCAAATGGTAGTCCTTCCTCGGCCTAATGGGAATGTGCGTGCAAAATTTCACGGAAATTGCATGCTGTGTTCATGATTTGAGGAATTTTGTTCAAAACGGTGCACTCCTGCAAACTTTGGAAGACATTTTTAGCCAATCAGGATGGAATATGAGAAATCTGAAAGACCCGTTTCGTTTAATGACTATAGAGATACTGTGTACTGATTTGTGGGATTTTTGGACAAAATCTGTAGGAGTACTGTCAAAAAATGTGTTTTGCACAAATCGGCCTCCTGGTGGCGCTATAACAGGCCCCTGTGAAAAATTTGGGGCAGAGGTTCTGCTCTGGTATCCAGGGACTGTGTGTGCACAGTTCGGCTGTGAGCAAGCCAACGGTGCCGGAGATTAGCTGTACACAGACAGATCGAATGACGGACGGACACACGGACACACGGACGGACGGACAGGGGGTAAAACATACTCTCTCGCCATGCCTTTCGGCCTGGCGGAGACAACAAACAAACATTGGTCTATAGGGGCGATATAATAAGCACTGACAGACTAAAGCCTCAGCCCTGTGCCTCATTCGTCCTATTCACATTATTCTTGGCCCTTCTCCGGGCGGAGCAATTGCCCTTTCCTGCTGCTTCATTCAATATCTGTCCACTTCCTCCCTAGTAGGCTACAGGTGTAATGCATGTAATCAGTGTGTTGCCAGATTTTGCAAGAGAAACAAGTGGCCAGGTCTATGAAAACAAGCCCCCAACAAAGTTTTACCACATCAGCTATTTGAAAATAGCAGATCTACAAGCTAACAACGCGTCACATCGCGACATGTTGTGAGCTTGTAGATCTGTTATTTTAAAACAATGAAATATTGAAATATTTTCAGATGGGGGTCCGCGGACAAATACATATTAATCCTTGACATGAAAAAACAACAACACTGGCAACCACTGGTTTAAAAGACATTAGGAAGCAAGCCAAAATAAGCAACTACGCTTAAGAATCAAGCCCAAAGTCGCTTATTATAAGCAGGCATGGCAACACTGGTAAACAGGAAACCCATTGATATGGGGCTCCCCAACGCGTGCTACAGGACTCCACCGCACTCCTGTCCAAGGCCACGCCCCTTGAACCCAAGCACGCCACCGGCGACCGTCTTGAGCCTGGCGAGTTGGGGCTCTACCCACAACCTGATTTTTTGGGGCAAACGCTCTCCCCACAACATGATTTGCGATTCCGCGCCTATCGGTACATAACTAAGACGGGGCTGAGTAGGCTCAAGCGAACTTTGCAACGCTCAACACGGCAACTCACGCGATGCTTCTTGTGGCTCAATTTTGCCCCTCCATCGCGGTCCAAAACTAAACTTTATCGGCGAAAAAAAGTAGTCCGCGGTAGTTGGAAAAAGTAATGTCTTAAGCGGGAGTCAAACCCGGGAGGTGTGGTTTGGGAGTGTAGTGATTAACGGGGGCCACTGTGAGGCCTGTGCTGAAATCAGGTATTTGGCCTGTATTAAAATCTGACAATGCCCACCATTCCCTAGCCTGGTAAACCCTCCCTCCGGAAATCTCATTTTCATTCGATGTCAATGAAAATGAGATTTCCGGAGGGAGGGTTTACCAGGCTAACCATTCCCAACTCTTCTTATGTAGAGTGAAAGAAGCCCCCACGGGCGCGGCCTTAGACAGGAGTGCGGTGGAGTCCTGAAGCACGCCTCCCCAACCCCCCTACTCCCCTGCCTCCCTACCTACTTCCTGGGCGTGGCCAGGAATAAGGTGAATAGAGGGACACTTTGTCCAGATGTGCATCTGGGCATATTGAACAATTTATCTTTCAAGATCCATTATTTCCAATCCATATCATTCAGTGGAACCAGTCCATTGATGCCATGCAGCTACAGTATATTTTTCTATTCCACATTTTTGGTAAACACGGTGCAAAACAATCCAATCAATTCATTCATTTTCATTGACAATGTCTTGACAACAGATTTGGCGAGCAAGCAAACAACATACTATGGGAAATAAAATAAATAAAAAGATGAAAAGACAGAATAAAAAGACATCTGTTTCAGAAGTCTTTATTAATGTACTCTATATTTCATTAATATTATTATTATTTATTTATTTCATTGGTTGAAATAAAAAAGACCACCCTGGTTGATTGTGCAACATTTATTTATTGTAACAAAATTGCGAAAAAATATAATTTAATCATACATCCAGCCAATAACTCCCTGCTGAAGTTGGAGATGAACTTGGTTTACATGTGTTTTCTATCATAACACACCATAAGAGTTCAGTGTCTGGAGTGTTTACACTTTGACTTGGCTGTGTGTGTGTGTGTGTGTGTGTGTGTGTGTGTGTGTGTGTGTGTGTGTGTGTGTGTGTGTGTGTGTGTGTGTGTGTGTGTGTGTGTGTGTGTGTGTGTGTGTGTGTGTGTGTCTAACACACAGCACACGCACAGCTGGTTCCAATTAGTCATCCCGAAGTATACTGCATGGTGGCTGAGAGGAACTCATGGGAACAAAAGACTTGACATTGCAACCAATGGTGGCGAGCAGAAACATAAAGAGGATCTCTTCAGTTGAACAGAAGCATTTATCCCTGGGGCTGGGTGGCTCTGATGGCGATGATGATGATGAGAATAATAATTCCACAAACAAGAGCGGCGATGTTGATTGTCTTGGCTGTGTTTGATGCCTCCTTAGCAGCATCTGTATCACGGTTGTTAATTGCCGTTTGTACCTTGGAAAAAGTAAAGAAAAAAAAACAGTGCATTGAGATGTCTTCAAATCATGTGCTCATTAACATACATTCAATTTGCAAGAATTATTGTAATTCATTAGATTCCGTTTAAACCATTGTACCATGTGTATAACTCTATAACTGAGAGTTTTTGGGATATTTAAAGGGATATTAGAAAGTTTGAGTTAAACAAATCATCCATCCCAAATCAACATTCACATTATTCATATAATCAGTCATGGCTTGTCAACATGAATAGATCTTTCCAAAGGATCAACACTAAACAATGAATTCTCTAATGTATGATTTCAGGTGTAATGGGGTATTGATGAAATGGAGACTTTTCAGACCTTTCAGAGCTTAAAAAAAAAGAAAAATAATTCAGGCAAATTCATCACCAAAACTTTTGTTTGTGTGTTAGATAAATGTGAGAAGTTAATCTTCAGTAAAGATACCGTCATATTTAATTTAGAAGGTTTATTCCTATACAAGGCCCACAGATTAATAAGAAGTAAAGCCAGATGTTCCATAATTATGTTATAAATAAATAGTTATAGAATAATAACCTACCTTGCTGGAGCAGATAATAGCTGCGATTCCAAGTGGCAGACAGCAGCATAGAGTGCTGAAGATGGACCATCCCATATAAGTTTCAGGCATGCGGGTCTGTTGGCTTTCTTCTGCCATAGTGGACGTATTGTATGGATGTATGCTGCACTTTCTTTGGAGGGTCTGGATGCAATAGTTTGGTGAGTGTTGGGGTTTTAAACATTTTACTAGGTGGGTGTGGTTTAAGTCCAAACAGGAGGGCTCTGTTAGGCAGAGCATTCTATCAGACATTTTATCAGTGTCAACCCCAGTACTTGAGTCAAACTATAGATCCTCCTCCTGGTCAAATATTACTCAACAGAGGTGGACAAAGTACTCAACCCCAGTACTTGAGTAATAGTAGGGGGTGCTAACCACAAATCGTTACGCGGCGGATAAAAGCATGAAATTTGATACAGATGTCCCTTGGGTCATCCTAAAACATCCTAGAAGGGGTGCCCAAAGGAATCTGAAACAGGAAGTGAGTTATTGACGAAATTGAAAATGGCCGCCTAGTGTTGTCGATTGACTCAAAAGACAACTAAATAATCTCATAAAAGCATACAATTTGGCACACATGTCCCTTTGGTCATCCTAAGACATCCTAGAAGGGGTGCCCAAAAAAATCTTAAACAGGAAGTGAGTTATTGACAAATTTTAAAATGACCGCCTACAGTGTTATCGATTGACTCAAAAGACAACTAAAGAATCTCATAAAAGCATACAATTTGGCATACATGTCCCTTGGGTCATCCCAAGACATCCCAGAAGGGGTGCCCAAAAAAATCTTAAACAGGATATTGACAAAATTGAAAATGACCGCTTACAGTGTTGTCGATTGACTCAACAGACAACTAAAGAATCTCAAAAGCATACAATTTGGCACACATGTCCCTTGGGTCATCCTAAGACATCCTAGAAGGGGTGCCTGAAATGATCTGAAACAGGAAGTGAGCTATTGACTAAATTGAAAATGGCCGTGTACAGTGTTGACAGATGATGCAAAAGACACTCATAAAAAATAATCTCATAAAAGCATGACATTTGGTTCAAATGTCCCTTGGGTGATCTGAATGCATCTTAAGGGGTGCCAAAAAAAAGTTTTAATAGTCTCTCAATGGAAAACACTCCTCCCCCACGGGCTGCACTGCTAACATTCAAATCTATGAATACTTACCCCTACCCTTTGGAATGCCCTGGAGATCAGGCTCACTGAGTCTGTCCCCCAGTTTCACCCCCTCCTTAAAACCCACCATAGATTAGCTTTTAATGCCCATTCCTCTTGATTCTAGTCTATCTCTGCGGGTCTTGCACCGGTATGAAACCCTTTGCATACTTTTTCATTGCATTAAAGGCTGCCCCACAGTTTATGAACCTCTCTGCATGAATGTACTGTACTTCTGGAAAACGGTTCAATGACCTGTGTCCATCATTTCCAAAACAGGAAAGAATTAACAGTGTGCAGTTACAGATTTGACTTTTACTCAAGTACATACAGTATCTAGGAAGGCTGTAAAGTACTGAGTACTTTTAGGTTGGCCGTTTCTTTTTTATTCCCTAAAATGCAATTTTATTGGCCGCACTTCTGCTGTCACATTAGCCGTGTTTCTGGCTTCCCCTTCTGCTCACCTCTTTGCTACATGTTGTATGGGTGTATTGGAGTAAAAGTATTTAGTTCTGGTTCCTCAGTCATTTCTATGTGGTGTTCAGTGTGGACAGTATTGTGGAGGATCTAAGGCCACTGGACATGACTGGATGCATTGTATGAAGAGAATAAAGTCATCAGCCAGTTAATGAATGACAGCAGTGTGGGGCGATGCGAGACTCTCACTCTGGCATTCACACTGAATAGACTTTGGGGGACCAACATAGTATCTCTCTGACCAAAACACACAGCTATAGTTCCATGCATTCCTTCCTCTTTCAAATACTTGGATAACACTGAAGAGGAAAATATTCAAATTGTGTCCTAAAACATTTCCTTCTCGGCCCGGACGGTTGGCGTAACCGTCTGGGCACCTAGGCTGGTAAGCCTGACAGCTTGTCGAGGGTTCGACATTACTGACACATTCTTCACTGCCTATTGTCTGATAACCTGTGTGTCTCTATCTTGGTGAAGAATGCCACCCTGCTATTTAATGTCTCTCTAAAGCCTTTCAACTCACCATGTGCCACATGTGTTGAACGCCCACGGAAAAACAAAGACTGTCCATTAGCTTAATTGATAATGAAGTGTATAGTGGAGCAGTACATTGATGCTTAACTGGGATATCTTCCGTTAACAGCAGATTCCAAGAAAGTTAATTCCGTTTTTTTAGACAGATGCTAGGTTTTATGTTAACCTGGCATCTTTTTTATTTTTTATTTTTTTAACACTAAATTGTTTTCTTTGCACTCAGACCATTGACCTTGTCATTTGTTTACTGTAGTTCATGACACTTACTCTGATCTTGCCCTTGTAAGTCACTCTGGATTAGAATGTTCACTAAATGCCTAAAATGTAATTGCAATGCATAGTGGGAAAAAGGACCAGGTCACGTCAGTGGTGAGAGATAAAGAGATAGACAATGTCAATACATTGGTGGCAGATGAATCTCCCCGGTTCTCTCTCCATTATTCTCTGTGTCTGTGCATGTCTCTCTGCCTACAGTACCTCTGTCTCCTTAGCTCTCTGTCACTGCAGCCACACGCTTCACCTTAACAACCCTAAACCGTCCCCAATCGGACAGAATTAAACCCTGTTGTATGCCAAATAACCCCATGGCTACGCCCGGTAGCAATTCAAACCCTCAGTCCCTCACTCTGTTCCAAACTGGCAGCCCGCCTCCTTTCCTCCAACTGTGACATTTTCTCTCTCCCAAGCCAAAAAAAAAGTTAAACTAGAAAATATATTTCTCTTGCTAATAAAGTACCATGGCATATTGTAGCATCTCTGTTTGACCCTCTCTCAGTGCAAACTTGGCAACCCCCCCTCGTATCACAATAGCTAAACATAGCCTCCGCCGCTATAATATTAGTTCACCCTAAATGGAACCCAGTTTCCTCTCCCAATAGACACACTCATACCAATCCAACCTGGCGACCTAGCCATACATTGTGTTAATAAGGCATGCCACCCCTTTCCCTTGCCAAACAACCCCCCTTTGAGTTCGACAGCCTGAAGGGTATAGATGCTAGACTCTCTCTGTAGACAGAGAGCCAGGGGTCGTCAAGGGTTTGGGGCAGCAGGGGTTAGGGGGGGTTACATGTTGCCTTTCCGACATGTCGCCTTTCCGACGTTAACGAACCCTATACCTAACCCTAACCCTAACCTTAATCGCACGCGGAAGCCACTAGTCGGAGTGGCGAGATGTCGGTATGGAAGGCGGTTACCGTTAGGGGGTCACATCTGTACCTCATTGGTGGGTCAAGTATGTGACTGCTTCTGTCTTGTAGTGAAATTGGAGCCAAGCCACATGTCATAATCTCTTCAGTGCGGACTTGAAAAAGTCCAGTGTTGGCGTCTGGCGAATCCCCATGGGGAGAGAGTTCCAGAGGGCAGGGGCTGCCACACTGAAAGCTCTAGGGTCTACTTATTGCTGTGAGGGGTGGTGAGGAGCCCCAAGTCAGAGGACCTCAGGTTCCGTGTTTGGGAGTAATCCTGGAGGAGGTTGACATGGGGACTGAACATGAGGACAAGGCTGTTTGATAAGACAAAGAGATGTTCTAGTTGTCTGTCAGGGTCCTACAGAATCTAACCTTGTGCACTGTAAGTAAGTAAGTAGCTCAGCAGATACCGACAGTAAGCCACTCCGACCGAGTGGATCAGTGTCTTTATCACCTGAGCAACAAGGGCATCTATCTGCTTTACAAGCTGCTAGTCCTCTGGGAGATGGATTGCTGATGTGGAATGCCACACCCATCAACAGCTCCCAGTAGCCTACTTACCATACGACTTTCATTGTCTAAGTATGTATAACTGGCAGCTGAGAGATGATTGATAGCTAAACACGGAACGTGTGAAGTATGGTTGTATTCATGCATACCAGTCATGCAGAGGTTGCGTTTTTCCCCCCTTAAGTAACGTTTTAAATGTGGGAAATGTATGAACCTGAATGACAGGTTGAGGACATGAATAAGAGTATATCTCTATCAATTGTAAAGATGACTGTGAAAGTAAACAATGTGATTTTGTTAGCATGGATAGGGTCAGTGCTGGTACCATTTGTGGCAGGTGAGGTGATGACAGCTGGCTTTACATTAATTTGTTGGCTTTGTTTTATCATGCAAATTCAAGTCCATATGTGTGCAGTGATAATACGATTTTGCAATACTTTATATACATTTTACTGTATATCTGTCATGCAAGCATATCATTCTTGAGTTAGGATGGGTGGCACCGGTTAGAAGTACTGTATGACCTTGTTATTTACCTGTGGACACAGAGGAGGGGACCGTAGTTAATCCCACAGGGGAAATTCAGTCTCAGCTTGACCCAGCTGATGGCTGCTCAGAGGGTCATGATGAGGGGCAGTGAGGAATTAACAGAGGTGGACAAAGTACTCAACCCCAGTACTTGAGTAAGAGTACAGTCAAATTGGTCCAATTTACTCTACTACAAGTAAAAGTAGCTCAGTCAAAATGTTACTCAAGTAAGAGTAAAAAAGTAATTGATTTTAAATATACTTAAGTATTCAAAAGTACATGCTTTTAAAAAAATACTTAAAGTACAAGTAAAAGTAAAAGTCCTTTGAAGTCCTCGACTACCTCGAGCCAGATCCTTGAGGCAGATCTTCCTGCACTCCATTTCTACTGCCATTCCCTTACATTCTCTGCTGTGTCTGAGACTCAGGTAATGTCATCTGACTGATAGTCAGCCATCATGATGGGAGTTACTTAGCCTGGTAAACCCCCCTCCCTCCGGAAAAAACAAAATGTGTGTCGCAAGCTTCTTCCATTTGACAGAGTCAGGTTAGGAGTTACTAGCTTATCAATCAATCAATCAATCAAACCGTATTTATAGAGCACATTTTCACACAACCTTAGTTGACCAAAGTGCTGCACAGGTAAAAGAAAAGCAATACATCAAATCAAAGAACAAAAACACAAAAACAAAAACATGTATAAAACACATAACATGCATGCATATAGGAGACACAGACATAGAGCGAGATTGTTCATTTACACCTACAGTATGTACACAGAAGGTAGAAAACATTAGATAGGAGTTAAAATAGGAATATTTCGGAGTGGATGTTGTTAAAAGCCAGAGAGAAGGTGAGTTTTTTGTAAGGACTTAAAAATCTCGATGGACTTAGCAGATCTGATGTGGGACACCACAAAAATGCGGTCAGTTTAGTCATCCTCGGGACCAGTGTGAACCCCAGTGCCTCAAAAGAGAATAATTTTCTCATGAGGAAATAACAGGAGTCACACATGAGTGACACATCGCTGACAAAGCTGCACTCAGATCACATTCATTATATTACAGTTCTTAATGTACTTTGGTGGTAAAGACAATCTATTTGGTACAAATTCTCAGATCCAGGGCCATCAACTGTGACCTTTTTGTCAAGATACAATAATATTCAGCTTCAACGATTAGGACATGGAGCTAACTTTAAACTGCGGCCATCTGTCCTATAAAAAAAATAAAAATAAATAAATAAATGCATAGAGTAACTGTCATGAAGGGCGTTTTGATTACCGTGATTACACATATTTTTTCATCAGATTATAAGTAATATCTGGTGATTACCTTACATGCTCATTCTGCATGCATACAGGTGACATAGAAAACAGAACATTCTATTTTTATTGCGAGTGCAACGTTTCCAACTGACATTCATCATGTATTTCTGATTAAGGGGTTAAAACTTGGTTGATGTGTGTGTGACTTGTTGTTGAGTACCCTACCCACCCAACATAAATCAGCATCCATGCCTGCAGTCAGAGATGGTGGTTGCAGAGAGGCAGGTGTTGTTTGCAATAAATGTTCTTTGTGACCACATCCTCTGTTCTCATGAGAGCAGAGGATGTTTCATACCTACCCACACGCATGAGAGCAGAGGATGTTTCATATCTACCCACACGTACAACTGTGTACACACAACAACTTCACCTTGTCAAAACAAGATGGCGCCGACATGCACAGCCGTGAACTTCACCGCTGTGCTGAACTACTGACACATCAGGTCACTATTCATGTCATATCCTGTGTCTTGGTGAGACATGACCTTTGACACAATCTGAATGTCTCAATAGAAGAGCAGGGAGACAAAATATAACCACCCCAACAGTTTTGGCACTGAGGGCATTCAGAAAAAACTTGGGATATCTCGTTGTGTGGCACTGAGAGAGTTAAATGTTTCGATGAATCGAGTACAAAGGACCCCAATGTAAACAAGCCATAGTGCTTTCTTGGGTTTAAAGTCCTCTTAACAGACCTTGTATTGAACTGTACTTCCCTGTGCTTGTCTTTGCAAACTATTAATAAAGTATTCATTCAATAAATCAATCAATCCATCTGCAAAGTAGCCTACTTAGTTGCAAACAACTGACAATGTAACTAATAATGTAACATTCCATGTAATTGTCACAGCTGGCGTACGTGTTATATCCTTCACACACACACACATGTCAGGGAGATAGATAGACAGTAGGCTACTTATTATTGTAGTTAGATTTTCAGAGGAAAAAACTGTGCTCGTTAACTCCTGCAGGGCAGAGCAGAGATCAAAGGGAGAGAGTTAAAGTGGTTAACATTGTTGATGAATTCCATAAAATTCTCAAAGTATTCTGCACCTTGGACTTGTGTCACGGCACCCTATGTTGCCACATCAATTAAACAATTGAAAAAAATAAAATAAAATATATATATTCTAAATTAATCAATAGATCAGAACTGGGCTGGCCAATCAGGGACAACTGAAAAAAATCGCCACTGCTAGGAAGGAAGGAGGGAAGGAAGGAAGGAAGGAGTCTCTAAAGGAGAAAGGAGTCTTGAAGTGACCACAACAAGTTGTCTAGAAAGTGAATAACAACTCTGATAGTGTCCAGACATGGTCAGTCAGTAAGAGACTTATTTATCTGTCCTTGTGGGAGGAGTATAGAGTAGTCTATAGCCTATCACAGTGTGAGTTATGCTGACATTCCTTGCTGAGCATGTGGTGTTGATGCTCCAAGCTCATGATAAATATCTAAAAGGAATTGTATTCATCTTATTCATTTAGCCTCTCCCCAGAGAAGTGTTATTTAACGGCTTTCAGCCTGGCAGCACCCCGGTTTTAGGCCAGTGGTTCTCAACCTTTTCAGGCTGTGACCCCCCAAATAATCATACTTGAACTGGGGACCCCCCACCCTGATGAGCACATGGAATGTAGGAGTTGTAGATCTGCTGTTTCCAAAAATGTTTGCCTCTTTCTTATATTATTTGACAATTTGGCCAATTTACATTATACATATGTTATAGTATAGTTAGTTGATACTTTTGATGCAGTAATGGTGTCTTTTTTGGCATTTTTAAGGTATTAAAAATGTCTTGACGGCCCTTAAATTGTCACTTCACTGTCATCTGGGGACCCCCCAAAAATGATGTGGGGTCCCGACCCACAGGTTGAGAACCACTGTTTTAGGCATGCTATTATAGGTGAACGTTTACAAAACTTGTTTATTTGTCTGATTTTCTCCTTGCTCTCCCTCCTCTTTTCTTTCTCTCCTGAACACAACAAAATGATGGAGCTACCGTATAGCGCAAGAACACATTTCACCCAGTGATTTACACCTGTAAACTTTGTGACGTGACAATAAAACTATGATTCTGATTCCGAATGCCACTATGACTGTTCTGTTGCAGCTCACATCTCTTTCTTGCCTTGTCCTATAGCTATTATGTGTGTGGGCCAAATCCTTGCCAGAGAGACTTGCCAGCTTTCATTTGCATTGGCAGCCTCACGTCAGCCCGCCAATGACCCCCACAGAAACCAGGCTGATCAAAGCACTGTGTGATAATGAGGTTCTCCTCCTGTCCGGGCACACTGTGGTGACTGGACTGGATGCAATTAACATCCCAGTCTCACTGGCACACAGAGGTGTCATTTCACACACACAAAAATAAATGGGGAACTCCGGGGAACGTATCCGCTCCCCGGAGTTTCTTTTATCTCCAGCGGTGGACAGTAACGGAGTAAATGTACTTGAGTACTGTACTTAAGTACGGATTCTGAGGATCTGTACTTTACTTGAGTATTAGATTTTTGTTATAGTATTAGGTTTTGTTGCAAGGAGTTGCGATCCCCTGAGACCCCAAATGACACCCCTGCTTGCACACATCCTGGCTCTACCCCATCCATCCATACCCACATCTGTTGCACCATCCAGAAATAGAGTCCACCCACAAAGGCTCACAGTGTGAGAGAGCTAAACCTGGCAGACAAATCAGACCCAACGTATCAGCCAAATCCTAATTGATCCACATACGCCTGTCACAATTATTACATAATTGCCTATAATCCCAATTCTTTTAGAGAATCACATTTGTTTTTGCATAATCGTCATAATAATTTCCATGTTGAAAAATGTTAATATGTTTAAAAAAATAATGGAAATAGCAGATCTACAAGCTCAAAACGTATCACAATGGGATGAGTTTTGAGCTTGTAGATCGGCTATTTCCACTATTCATGTATAAGTATTAAGTTATTAAATTATGTAAGTTAATTGTCATATCCACCCTGTGCACCTTTTGCTTACAAAGCCTAAAAGCCAAACAGACATTTAATATCTATTCATAATGTTACAATGTTCAACAACAGATGCACAATGAAATCGTTAATTATTTGAGTGCCAATTAATAGTCCAGTAAAATTACATAACCGTGACAGCCCTAAATATTTTTAATTTATTCCGTTTTTGTTTGACAATACACAACACCACATTCATCCTACATAACCCAACCACCCACCCACCCGCATAAAACACAGTGCCCAGGGGTATAAAAAGAAACAAAACTATTAAGAAACCAGATATAGAAACTTGATCCAGAAAACCAAAAATAATCCTTAAAATGAATGATTAAGAAAACATCAATTTAACCTTGAAGGAATTCAAATTCACAATAAGAAAGAAATGGATGCTAACCCTTTAAGAACTTCTGCTTTTCTCCTTGAATATTATATCTTAAACATTCAAGATTCATAATTGACCTTGAACAAAAACATGGGAGAAAACATCCACCATAATGTGTTATAACTGACCCTTAAGGGGTCCATTTGGTTACATTTGTACACTCAGAGTTACAGACCTTAAGGGTCGATTTGAGACCCCCTCAAGGAACCGTGGGGGTCCCTGGACCCCACTTTGAGAACCACGTGTGGTAGATTATGCAGACCTGTCACCTGGTCATCATTTTATTTTCAGGATAAAATATGTCATTTGGGATACAAATGAAAACAATATTATTGAGACTTTCCTGTTAAAATAACAGTTGGACTATACATAAGCCCCCAAAGTATGCAATTATACAACTTGAATTACTGATGTGGGTACATTTATGCATATCACATGGTGAGAGTGGCACTGACTGATGTGCTGCAGACTGCAGAACAGCATTAATCAAGTGTCAAGTCAAGTCCATTTTATTTATAAAGAACATTTAAAAACGACCAAAGTGCTGTACAACATATAAAAAGCATAAAAAAAAAGGCTAACAGACAACAACATTAAAACAATTTGACTAAATTAATTAATTATAAACACAGGCCCCAATTGGCCTAAATGGGAGTTAATGCCACAAATCAGATGTTTGAATAGAGATACATTGACATCATAACATTCACTCCAAATTCCTGATGAAATGCAAACACTAACAAAACGCCTACTAAATGAATAATTAATTATATTATGTTTAATACAACGTGTCATTACCGATTTTCCTCTTAGGGAGGCAGTGTTGCTCTATTACTGGAACTATATGACGGTCAATCAGACTTCATGGGTATTAGTATTAGATTAGAAAGACTGGAAGACGTTATTATTAGTCCTCAATGTAGCTCAGACGTTCTTAGGGAATGACAGTTGCATTAGGCCTATTAGCCTACATATATTTGCTTAATCACTCGATTTATCTGTGTGAATACTGTTGCCAGAACAAAAAAAAAGAAGACAGAAAAACACCAAGACACAGCTGGAATGATGAGCCAGGCTGTGGTAATTAATTCTTTCTGGTAATGAATTAGTCAAACAAACACATCCATGATAGATACGGTATTAAGTAAACCACGTCCTGACTGCTGATACAAATGTGATCCAAAACAACTGTAGGCCTATAGCTGCATCGTTACATATAGACTCCGCTCCTATAGGCTAAATAGCTAAACTGTGATTGCTTGCATGCTGGTTTCTGAGTAGGACTGAAACATGACTGTCATATCATGACAGTCATGGATGAACTTCAACCTGGTGTTTGCACTTTCTCCATTTACATCTACATAAACGATCACATTTCAAATATGAAGTGCTTACCCCATGGCTACGGATGTTAACATGATGTACAGGCCCTCAGAAGTACCCGTATCTTCCGTATTGTTCAATAAAAAGCATTTTAATCCGATCAGTGGCCATTTTCTCCGTATTTCCTCCATTCAACTACGCGACCCTATCGGTTGGGAGGTGTATTGCACTCCGATACATTATAACTCTATGAGAAAATGGCCACCAATCGGAATAAAATGCTTTTTATTGAACAATACAGAATAGACAGGTACTTCTGTTAAGCCGTACATAATTGCAACATCCGTGGCCATGAGGTAAGTACTTTATATTTGAAATTTGAACGTTTATATAGATGTAACGTTCGTAAATAGAGAAAGTGCAAACACCTGGTTGAAGTTCATCCACGACTGTCGTGACAGGGTGTGATCCATGGCTTCTGGAGCAAAGGAAAGAACGTGACTGCCACAATGCACGTGCTATGTGTGCGTGTGCACGTGCATGTGCGTGTGTGTGTTTGCGTTTCTGCGGCTGGTTGCCATGACCATGGGGGACGCGGATAACAGGAAATAAACAGGAAACAAACAGCCTAGTCTTCAATTTTAGGAAAGAAGTTTGATGGATCAGACTGAAGATTTTGAGAGTTTTCTGAAGAAGGTTGATGAAATATGTGAGTAGGCTTAATACAATGATGGTTCCGACGGTACAGTTCAGGAGCTGTAGCTAGTGTCAGAAGAGGTTAATTAGGAAGGTTAAGCAATAAAGCTTTTTGCAGATCAAACGGTTTCCTAACTAGGTTAAATCCAGTGGTGGACAGTAACTAAGTACTTTTACTTTACTGGAGTATTTCCAATTTTCTACTCCGCTACATCTCAGAGGCAATTATTGTACTTTTACTCCACTGCAATTATTTGAAAACTTTAGTAGTTACTTATAGATTTAGATTATTATGACAAAATAATATTTAAACTTTGTCTCACAACGCATCGCAATGTGACGCATTGTGAGCTTGTAGATCTGCTATTTTCAATTTTTTTGTATACATTTTACACATATTATGATAACTTAAACGGGATATTCTGCATAATGAGTACTTTTACTTTTGGTACTTTAAGTACATTTTGATGCCAATAAATTTACTTGTAACAGAGTGTTTCTACATTGCAGTATTATTGATACTTTTACTAAAGTACACAATGTGAGTACTTTTTCCACCACAGGTTAAATTACACAACTTTAGCCTAAATCTACTTTTTAAAAGAATGTAAGGGAGGTAGAGCTAGTAGGTTTTTACATATTAAATACTTCATCAGTCAGAAATGTAAACAGGGGGGAACAGTCAGACATTAAGGCAGTAGGCTACTTCTTTCTTTCTTGTTTTACTTTGTGCAGTATATTTGTATAGCCTATTTATATTTTGACATGCCAACAAAGCTCTTCTTGAACTGTATTAATACGGTTTACACATAATTAACCTATTGTGGACTTGGACAACACAGCAGGGAACCAGAACTAATTGAACTTGCTCTGAAAACTATGTCGGCTAAAGCCAAAAGGCATAGATAACACTGTTGAAGGCTGTTCAGTGCCTAATAGAGTAACTACATTACCAACAGTGAGGTGGTGGTGATCTCTCTCTCTCTCTCTCTCTCTCTCTCTCTCTCTCTCTCTCTCTCTCTCTCTCTCTCTCTCTCTCTCTCTCTCTCTCTCTCTCTCTCTCTCTCTCTCTCTCTCTCTCTCTCTCTCTCTCTCTCTCTCTCTCTCTCTCTCTCTCTCTCTCTCTCTCTCTCTCTCTCTCTCTCTCTCTCTGGTGAACTGGTGAGAGGTGTGACCTCATCAGACACAGAGGCTCAGCAGAAAGCAGATCACTACATCGCTGTCTTGGAAGCAGATGAACCATGCAGGACAAAAATCAACAAGACATTCATCAACACAAACCCTGCTTCAGTGGTAAGACACACACACACACACACACACACACACACACGCACACACACACACACACACACACACACACACGGACGGACGGACGCACGGACGCACGGACGCACGCACGCACACACACACACACACACACACACACAGTAGTGCGTGCGTGCAATGTAATTTAGATAGATACAGTACTGTAATGCATTATGCATACTGAAGTAGGGTGGCAGTGGCTCAGGAGGTTCGATCCCCGGATCATCCTGGCTTCGTGTCGAAGTGTCCTTGAGCAAGTCACTGAATCCCAAGTGCTCTTTGACTGGCAGGCTGAGGTTGTTGCCTTGCATGCTTGCCTAGTCTGCCGTCGGTGTGTGAATGAAACATGCTTTGGATGCAGGCACTATAGAGATGCAGATGCATTCCCGCTGGTCCACGCACGTCCAAAAAATATTTTGACGGCTGCTGGATAAAAAGGACAAGTGCAACAAAAGGGAAAATATCCGCACACACCTTCCCAAAAGACTTCTGTAGGTCGTGACATTGTACTCCTTTGAAATAAAGTTATTTTGGAAGTTTATAAGACGGTGGATATTTTCTTTTTCATACCCTAGAAATGCAGACCATTTACCATGCAGTCCATTTAGCTTGAGAGTTGTAAATTGAGTCTATACATAGGAAGTGACAGTTCAGATGAATGGCCTGTAGTTTCGCTGTTTTACCCCTGCTGGTGTCAGAAAGAATTTCTCTCAATGCAAGTGGGTGGGTTTTTGACGAACTTTAGATTGATTTTCTTACCTTAATAAACATGGTCATAAATACTATATGCTTCCAGTCGCTAGTTTAAAGTCTTCTTTCAATCATCATGATATGCGTTTTGGTAAATGATGGTCCCATTTATTTTCAAATTGATGTGTGTGTGTGTGCGTGCATGCGTGTGCGCACTCACACACACACACACACACACACGTGCACGCTCAGGCAGGCGTGCATGCCTATGCATCTGACGTGTCTCTATTAATCTATTTCATCCCACTCTTTTTTTTTATCTATTTTTAGAATTCACAGCAGACTCAGGGTGTGCAGTGTCCAGGTGAGTGAAGTTCCATCTGCATTGAACTGCATAAACCCTATTTAAAAAGCCATTTAAATTCCTTACAAGGCAAGAAACCATTTATTGCATTGACTGAGCCCGGTGCCCTCCCTGAATATCAAAACTGACCAGCCACTCTATATTGCCAGAGTGGAGCTGCTAAACAGTGTTACTTCTCAAAGACAGTCCAGAGACATGTATTACCTTAGTGTCTGTTTTTTTGATTGATACTTTATTTAGTCAATGTAAACATTACGTGCCAGAGCTTATGACTCCTAGATCCATAAGCTCATAAAGCGGATAATAACGTTTTAAATTGTGGCGATTTACAAAACAAATTAAGTCTTGCTGGGACCCCAATCTGTACTGAAAAAATCACAGCGTTAATCACAGACCCTTATTTAGACCCCTGTGGTCTCCGGAACCGTAAGTGGAGAAACAGTGCTACAGATCTGTTAAGTTGATTTAGAGACCCGTCCCAACACCAGAGAGAAAATCTTTACTCTAATACGGTTGTTGTTTAGCGTCAAGACTCACAAGTCAAGTCTCTAAATCATTTGGCAATGTGAGATTAAGGCCTATTTATACTGAACATTAAGTAAGTACAGATACGGCCAGAGCCATTCGTTCCTTCCATCCATCTTCCTTAGCTGAAAGCTTACGGAGAGGACATGTACACATCCGTATTAGGTACAGGGTCCATTCTGAATGCTGGTATAAAATGGGCCTTATAAGCTGTGTCGCTGTGTCTGGCTATGGCATTAACAAGAAGAGCTTTATTTCATTAAGGTGACCACCAGACAACCCATAGGGGTGTGTGTGTGTGTGTGTGTGTGTGTGTGTGTGTGTGTGTGTGTGTGTGTGTGTGTGTGTGTGTGTGTGTGTGTGTGTGTGTGTGTGTGTGTGTGCCTGTGTGTGTGCCTGTGTGTGCGTGTGTGTGTGTGCGTGCGTGCGTGCGCATGCGTGTGCGTGCGTGCGTGTGCACACGCACTATTGTACACACACTTTGCACACGCACACGCACTATTGTTATAGAGCACATACACACACACATATAGGGTTGTCTGGTGGTCACCTTAATGAAATAAATATAGAGCATAGATATGTATATAGAGCACATACACACACTATTGTTACAGTATAGAGCACATACACACGCGCGCGCGTGCGTATGTGCTATATAACAATAACAGTAGCCTACTAATGTATTACTGGTCTACTAATAATAGCATGGGAGTATACCGTATGCAGTACATAATTCAGTTAAAACGTGAGCTACATGACTACAACATCTTTATTTGCCAAGACCATTCTCTGAGCTTGTTTCAATAACAACAAGTCCTTGTGCAAACACAGAAAGAAAACCAAGCAATAAACTGAGGACTCATTTACATCTAATTTTCCATAATGCATGTCGTCTGAAAAAATAATCATGACATCTGGGCTTCAGCGTGGGAAAACAACATAGTGTGTACTGTATGATGGCGTCTACTCTGTGTGGGAGACTGGGAGTGTGGAGCAATTCTGTCACTCTGTCTCTGTGCTTTGAAAGGTTGCAGCTGTATGCTCCCTCTCCTCCGCAGCAAGATGCAATCTTTTTTTTGGGGGGGGGGGGGTGGCTTTTGCTACTAATATAACTGGTGATTGGAGGTGATTTCCCTACTCTTCTATTGAGAAATGTAGATCCTGTGGTGGGGTAGGACACACTGGTTGACAAGAGGTAAGAAATAAAAACCGGTGCGCTTCCTCTGGATGCCTTCTTAGTTTAGGCAGTGGGTGCTCAGCTATCTATGTATACAACTCAAATCAAAAACCACTCCAAAATAAATATCTTTTATTTATCAAAAATATTTATTAATCTGCTCTGAGGAAGGCTGCGGCCAAAACACGTTAGCGTTCTCACAATAAAATGGGAAACTGAGCCACTGTCTTGCAGTATTTATTTCGGAGTGCTGCTTTTTCCACTTAGGTGGTTTTTGATTTGGTTGACAAGAGGTATTGCATGACACTCAAATGGAAATAACCTGCCTCCTCAAATGTGCTTGTCATTATAAGTAAGTAGTCATACCAAAGACAATAGGTCAAGAGCCTATCCCCTGTTTCTGTATAGCGTGAGGCCGGGGGATGTACAAGTACACCCCCTGCTGGACATGAAGCTATAGTGTGTCACAGGGACTTACCCCCAATCCAACCCTTGATGGTGATTCAAAAGCAGAGAGGCAGGCAGGGTACCATTTGTATAGTCTTTGGTGTCACCCGGCCGGGGATCGAACTCCAACTTCTCAATCTCAGGGTAGACACTCTAACCCAGTGGTTCTTAGTTTTCAGGCCGTGACCCCCCAAAATGATCATATTTGAACCGGGGACCCCCAATCCTGACAAGCACTTGGAATTGTAGGAGTTGAGGCATTACATTTAGTTTGATTCCCAGATAAATATTGTGAAAATAGCCGATCTACAAGCTCACAACGCCTCGAGTTGTAGATCAGTCTTTGCCTCGTTCTTATATTATTTGACAATTTGGCCAATGTTTGACCAGGTTTTATAGTAGCCTATAGTTTGTTGATTACTTTTGATGCAGTAATGGTATTCTTTAAATTTAATTTAATTTATTTTTTCAGGTATTTAAAAGGTCTTTAAGGTCCTTAAAGTGTCACCTAAAAACTGTTAGGATTTAGAAGACATTTTGTAGAATCGGTCTCAGGTCTCAATGGGTTAAATTGCCACTGTACTGTCATCTGGGGACCCGCTAAAACCCACAGGATAACCACAAGCCCCCTGAGATGCAACAATGTTGTCTATTTTGGGCATGTCGTGGAAGGCGAAAATGATTACCCCCCCCCCCCCCCCCCCCCCGTGGAAAAAGGTGGTTGTTTCATGACCCCATGCATGTCCTGTAGCAGCATGGGCTGTGATCGGTCTATTATGAGATGAGACACACACACACACACACACACACACACACACACACACACACACACACACACACACACAGTGTCCATACATAAAGACATACTAACCCTATATTAGTATATTTAATAATAATAACAATAATAATAATAATAATAATTCAGTAAAACTGAATCCTGCACACTGTCTTCACTTGTACTGTACATCACCAAGTAAGAATGAAAACACTGAATAAATCGCAGTTAAACACATTGTAAATGGTAAAATGGTACATGAGGCATTTATATAGCGCTTTTATCGTTTGTGCATTACATTCACCCATTCACCCATTCACACACCGAGGGCAGAGGAAACCATGCAAGGCACCAACCTACTCATCGGGAGCAATTAGGGGTTCAGCGTTTTGCTCAAAGACACTTCGATACTAACTCTAGGGGAGCCCGGGATGGAACTGGGAACCTCACGGTTGCCACTCTACCGGCTACTCTACCCCTGAGCCACTGCATTCCCCATTGTGAGCTTGTAGATCGGCTATTTTCCCCAAATGTTTGCCTGTAATAACATGCATAACAGGGGCACAAATGACCACGTGGTCCCTACTGTATACGAAAATAGACGATCTACAAGCTCACAATGCATTACATTGTGAGACTGTAGATCTGTTATTTTCAGCAAATGTTTGCCTATTATGACATGCCCAGAATAGAGATGCTATGGGTTTGTGAGGTTAAGGATTTGTACAAGTAAATTTGAGCTGAGTTGAGCTCTTTTCGTTGCCAGAACATGATATGCCATTCAGTGAGTGATGACCTGCCATTTTAGAGTGCACCCCCGCAAGCTGTCAGCTATGTGCCCAGACCACTCTCCTATTCATTAGATAAACCTCGCTTGTTAGGTGTGTCAGGAGTAGGACCCAAGTGCGGAAGTAGAGCAACTTCAAATGCAGTGTGAGCTTATTAACAAGGGACAAGGTTAGCGGAGAGGTCTGGCTGGGAGGTTACTCTGAACTGGCTAACAAGAACTGGAGCAGAAGGTCAAAAAACAGGAGTCAGGATCTGGAGAACTCAGATTAGTAGCAGAACACATGAACAACCACAAGTAATACACTTTACAAACCAGCAGAGAGGGAGTGGAAAGGAAGGTCAGTAGGCTACCATTAGACGACTGACGTCATAGATGACTGTCAGTGGTGGAAAAAGTATTCACATTTTTTACTTAAGTAAAAGTATCAATACTGCAATGTAGAAATACTCTGTTACAAGTAAAAGTCCGGAATTCAAAATTGCCTTTGAGTAAAAGTACAAAATAATGGCTGAAGGGGTAAATGTATGTTTTGTAATAATAATGAAAAGTAACTAGTAAGTTTTCCAATAATTTGTGTGCAGTAAAAGTACAATATTTGCGTCTGAGATGTAGTGGAGTAGACACAATTGTATTGAAATTTGGAAATACTCCAGTAAAGTAAAAGATATCTAAAATGTTTACTTATTACACCACTGATGACTGTACTTCTCACCTTTGTAGACCATTTCATGACGATAATGGAGAGGGATGCAGAAGATCGGAGGCAGAGGAGAAGAGCACAAGAGGACAAAGCAAATGGTTTCTGTTCCCCCAAAGATTCCTAATGAAATCAACAGGGTCAAAAGCATGTGTCCTGTCATATTGACGTGCTGTGTCTGTCCTATATCGTATTGACATACTGTCTATGTATCGCCACAGTACTTAAGGACAAGGGGAATGCAGCTTATGCAAGAGAGGACTACGAAACTGCCGTGAAGTATTACAGCGACGGACTGGCCGAGCTACGCGACATGCAGCCTCTGTACACCAACCGAGCACAGGTTGTCCTGTACATTACCTTCATGTTTTAAATGTTGACTTCATTCCCATCCAGGCCGGTCCCCAGCAAAAGTAATTCATTTAGCATCACAATCATTTGAACCACTTTAACCATTATTTTATACTTTGGAATTAAAGCCTGAGGCGCTGGTCCCCTAGGCACTGCCCAGTGGCTGCCCTTAATGGTTAAGATCGGTCAAAAACAGGACATATAGTATTTCCCCTCAGGCATTAACAAAGTTTAACTTTATTATGGCACAATCAGAGGTTGGCCCATGATGTCTAAAACCTCAACACTGTGTAAAAGAGCCGCAGGCTATCGAAGCCAATTTACCCCCAGTGAGTACAAATACACACTTTTGACTTTATAGTTCAGTATTCTGTTATATCCTCACATCTCAGAGGGTTTTATTGCTCACAAATGTGAAATAGGCAGTGAGAAGAAAAACACATAATTCTGAGATATAAAATTCTGAATTGCAATAAAAATGCTCACAATTCAGGCATTTAAATGTTTTACTCAAAATGGTCTTCCATAAGAGGCAACATAAATGAAGTTGCTTTTGTAAACTGTTCAGTCACAAATACAGCCCTGTAAAGACATGTGGCTTTCACAGCAACAGAGATGGTGGAACCAAACGCAGAACAGAGCCTGAGGCAGAGCTGGTCAAGTGCACAAGAATTGAATGACCAAAACTAGGAACACAAGGACGTTACACAGGGAACTCTTGGAACACAGTGTATATACCAGATAAAACTAGGAAACTAGAAGTCAGACAGAACACTGTAACAACATCTAAGACTTCGCAGGGAACACATAAAAACTGATGGTTTATATACAGGATAACCAGACACAGGCGAACAAAACTGACAATCAACACAGGGATAGGCTAGGGCAGTGGTTCCCTATACCTTTTGGCTCGAGACCCAAAGAGAGAAATGTAATGTCTCCCCGGGACGCAAACTAGTGAAAATAGCTGATCTATTATCTTGTAGATCGGCTATTTTCACTACTTAAGTTTTCATAGAATTTATTTTTAATAAATTACATTCTCTTAAAAAATGTTTGAAATGTATTTTGAAGTTCTGAAAATGTTCACTTTATTTTTACTTTTTAAAAATCTTTTGAAATAATAATTTAAGACATTTTTATAAACAAAAGAAAAAAATGTGACCTATAAAAATGGGTCTGCGACCCAAACATAGGCTAACAGGACACAGGCAGAGACAACGAGACAACTAATAATGACAGGGAGGTGAGACAAGCCCTGACGGCTTATCTGGGTTATCCTTTTAGCATTCTTTTGTACAAATCTGTGCCACCGTGCCTTGTCTTTGCAAACTGTTAATAAAGTATTCAATCAATCAATCAGACAAGACAGGTAACAGTAACTAAGGAAAACAGGAAACACTAGGACATCACTACAAAATAAAAGGTGCACAACAAGCGTAAAGTAAAACCCTTACTAAGACTATATTAAACAAGGAAGATACAGTTGACGCACGTTTTATTAATTCACTCCCTGCGCCGAGATTAATTAATTTCATGTAACCATACTTTTTTGTGAACAAGAGACACTTGTCCTCTCCCATTACCCGCAGTCCGTTTTAATTTTAGTGAAACGAGTCCAACGCAATCGGTAAGTAAAGTGACGTTGCGCTACTCTCCGCACACGGCCACCAGTCGGGGCGAACGGTGCATACATGGGGGGCGGACGGTGCGGTCGGATGAAATGTCCTCTAACAAGCACATAAGTTACATTTCTGGCATCTAACTCTCATTGATGCTTCAGTAGAATCCTACGAGCAAATGACCATGCTGATAGTCAAATAAATGTATCATGTTAATGTCGCCTCTGTCTGTTTCCCCAACTTTGTGCCAACACATGCGTCGTTCGCCCCTCCCTGTCTGTAAATGCACCGAGTGGCTTAATGCGCCTTCCGTCCCTCCCTGCCGTCCCCGGATGTTTTGCTAGCTAGCACAAAAGCTAATGAATATTTTTCAATGGAACCTTCTCTGAGAGTTAGCCCACAGATTAGCCTAACAGACAAAATCCATTTAAAATCGGCACCAAATAAAGCAGTACAAATGGAAAACACTCAAATAGGGTATTTTTTACTACGGTGTGGAAATACACAAAAGTGGCTTCAACTCCGCCAATTTTGATCAGAACTGGGAAAAAAAGTGTGTCTGATGTTTTCGACCGAAGACGAAGAGGGTGACGAGATGTGACGAATTTTAAGTGTAGCACGAAAAAAGGTCCGACTTGCAACCGTCCCTCCGCACCGTTCGTACCGGCTCTACCCTACTATGTACCTGTTTTTTTTAGCTGCTGCCAGGGTTTTTTCGATTTTTCTAACCTTTTTAAAGGAACACAGACAACTGTAAAGTAACTAAAAAGAAAATAGGAACACAACAAGAAAACACAACAGAACACAACACGGATCGTGACACCTCTACGCAACACAGATGTCTGCATGTGCGTGGGCGTGTGTGTACAGTATGCCTGTGTGCGTGTGACTTACTTTAGGTCTTAACTTTCGTGGGTCCTATTTATTTACCGAAATACTGTTGCCTACTTAGCATCCTTACACTACTTAACCTGTACCTTCCTGCAGGCCTTCATCAAGCTGGGGAGATATAAGGAGGCCATCCGTGACTGTGAGTGGGCCCTGAAGGTGAGACCTGGCCGGGATCTGGGGGTCAATCACTTAGCTACTGTAGCTCATTCGTCATGGTGTCATCTGATCCATTGTGATCTCTCAGCAGCAGGCTATTTTATGCCCCGCACAGCTCTGGGTCACAGATGCAGGGTTTACATGTCCTGTCCCGAGCAGTGGATAGTAAATGGATACTGTAGCGTTTCATTTGTTTTTAGTGTCATCCTAATTTGGTCTTCAGGCTTGTGTTTATAGTCCTTGACACTCAAGCCAAATAAAAAAACTTTAGTTGAGAATGTTTCACCCTAGTTTTGAGTGATAAATATGTTCTATATATATATCACATGCTGTTTTTAATTACATTTTATGTAACCACATTTCAATCTAATTTGTTTTTAGTGTCACCCTAATTTGGTTTCCATGGCTTGTTTAGTCCTTGTTTCAAGTTTCACTATAGTTTTGCCGATAGTTTTGAGTCATAAATACAGTATGTTCTATACATATCACCTGCTGTTTGTTTAATTACATTTGCACATTTCAAGAACACATTTTACATAAACTCACTAGTCACTACCAGTAAGACTCCCTAATCGGGAGATAAGCGACCGTAGGTCACATGTATACAGAAGAGGGCTGTAACGGCGATTGGTTCCTAGTTGTGTGGGCAATGTATAGTTTTGTTTGGTGGTCTAAGAAATGTGGTGGCAGGCATGTTGATGACATGAGTGTACACATACTGTGTAGTGTGTAGCAATTTGCGTGTTTTTAGGGGCAAAACTGTAGGAGTAGTGGGCAAAAATGTGTTGTGAAAAGCGGCCTGAAGGTGGCGCTAGAAGAGGGCCATGTGAGAAATTAGGGGTGGGGTGTCCGCGTTGCCTTGGCGGACGAATAGGTACCGGCCGCGGCTCTCCCGGACGCTCCTAGCCCGAGTTACGGCATTTTATGTGAGCTGCAGTGGCAGGGGGTCCTCCACTGGGGGCGCCACCACTTTTGCATCCGTTCTGGAGCACCAGGAGTGGGTGGTCCCCGGGAATGCCCCGTGAGCAGCCCCGTGGGGGTGGTCATTTGGTAATTTGTCCACATGTGCTCATTTTTTACACTTGGGGGTCCCCGAGGCAGCTGGGGGTCCCTGGAGCTCCGGGGGTCCTTGGAGGGTGTAGTTTGGCAGGTAAGGAGTGTGTGTGCAAAATCTGGCATGGATCGGGGCAATGGGTGCGGAGATATGAGCAGGGCAAAAGTGTGACGGGACGTGTGTGACGGAGTGACGGGACGTGTGTGACGGAGGGACGGGGTGACGGACGGACACCTGGAGCAGGTTTCTATAGTAAATGCGACCTACGGTCGCAATAAATACATACATACATACATACATACATACATAAACTATTTTCAATCTGTGAACCAGTGCTTCACTATGTATAAAATCATCACCTCTTCAAGTGATTACACACACACACACACACACACACACACACACACACACACACACACACACACACACACACACACACACACACACACACACACACACACACACACACACACACACACACACACACACACACACACACACACATATGTCATGTGTCATCTCCTCTGTGTACCAGTGTAATGAAAGGTGCATCAAGGCCTACCTACACATGGGCAAAGCACATCTGGCTCTGAAAGACTATAACGAGGTAAGCATGATTATACCCCTCATTACAGCTAATCATGTGTCATTGATTCTTACTTGAAGCTTATCTGTATTCATAGCTACTGTACAACTCTCCCCATCTTGTATGTTGCAGCACGCAAATAAATTAAGGCTATTTTCTCTCTGCAATGAATTGAAAACTTAGCACGCAGTCATGGGGGCAGTCAAGTGATTGAGCATGGGTGTATACTTCCTAAAGTGTTATTATTGATCTTTTGCAGATCGCAAATCAAGAGAGTATTAACAGTTAAGTTATTCCATCCCACTCATTGGAAAAAAATGTGTTTACTTCTTGACATCTGCCAAACGTTTAAGACGATGCAAACGTATAAAGTTAAATCCCTAAGACAATTGCAAATTTGTTGCCAACCATTCCGGAAATTGATTTCCTTTTGCTTCATTCATTACTTACGTTACTTTTCTTTATTTTTTTTTTTCAGTGCAGAAACTGCTTTGAAAAGATACTGGAAATTGAACCAGCGAGGGAGAAAATGATAAAAGGTAACAAAAGACAAGGCATGACATGATTTATGGTGAAAGACCAGAATCCATCTTTATCACAGTGCGTTTATGCACGTTGTCTCATTAGAAGCGCTGCCTCGATTCACAACATTCCTTCAAAGATTGTTTGTTTCTTTTAGGAAATAGCGTTAGGGACCAACTGAGAGTAACTTTTTCAGATTTATTCAGACGTACCGTAGTTATGAAAACTACAAACAATAAAACTAAAAACTAGATGGTACCAATGGTGTAAAGTAACTAAGTACATTTACTCAAGTATTGTACTTAATTAAGCACAATATTGAGGTATTTTTTACTTTACTGGAGTACTTCCAATGTTCAGTACTTTTACTTTTACTCCACTACATATCAGAGGCAAATATTATACTTTTACTCCACTACAATTATTTGAAAACTTTAGTTAAGTTAAGTTAAGTGGCACAATCGGTGGCACTGTCGCCTCACAGCTAGAAGGTCCCCGCCGGGGACGCTGTGGGCACTGGGGGCGTGTCTTCTCCTTCGCGTCATCAGCGCCCATACCTTTAGGTGGGGTTGGCGAAATGGCCTACTGTGTGGAGTTTGCATGTTCTCCCACGTGTCTACTAGGGTAGTTAATACCCTCACAAAAACATGTAGTAATCCTGGTCACTATAACGCCTCCCCCATAACAACCGGGGCGCCTGATGGAGGGGAAAGGAACTGGTTGGAATAACATGGTACTTCCACGCGCTACGTCCAACCGGGGAATCTCCCCCCTGTCAGGTGACAAGAAGCTCAGTTGGCTCTCATGCATTGAAGGAGGCATGAGCTCGGCTATGGGCTCCCTAGGCTGGCGGGGGGAGTGTAGCGCCCAGGATCACTTAGATAATTGGCACAGGGTGAAAAAGGGTTACAAAATTGTGGGATAAAAAAATATATTTTTTAAAATGACTTTAGTTACTATTTACTAGATTTTGATTATTATTACAAAACATACATTAACCTTGACCACTTCAGCCCTACAGTATACATTTTGGCCATTTGAAAATAGCCGATCTACAAGCTCACAATGTGTTGCGATGCGATGCATTGTGAGCTTGTAAATCTGCTATTTTCAAAAGATTTTTATTCATTTTAAAAGTTGTGAAATGGGACATTCTGTATAATGAGTAGCTACTTTCTACTGTTGGTACTTTAAGTACATTTTGATACCAATACTTTTGTACTTTAAGTAAAAGTACAAAAATGTGAGTACTTTTCCCACCACTGACTATAGTACCTCAACTGAATGTTAACATTCAAGCTTTTCCAGCACAGAGTAGAAAGTTCACAAGAACAGAGCAACGTGACACATTGTGAGTTTGTAGATCTGTTATTCATGGCAAATGTCCCCCCCGGAATACCCAGCTAACTCATCATCATCAAATCATGCCATTTCTCTGGCGTGACGAGGTGTCCGCGCCTCGCCGATTGGAGTGTCCGGCCGTCGGGACCCGAGGTCTCCACGTGCCGTTCTTGCTCATCGTTTACCCGGCGGGCCAGCGGTCCACTGATAGCGGCCGAGTAGCGTGGCGCAGTCGCATATGACCACCTCATCCGCCCTCCTCACCTCCCCTTGTCCTTCCCTCTCTCCCACATATTTATATAAACACATTTAATAAAGCAGCACAGATGTGAACTTAGTTATTTTTATTTATTAAAATAAAACAGAGCCCTATCAAACGCCTTCGGAATTGGAACACCAATTGTCGTAACTGTTTGGAAAATAACCAATCTACAAGGTCACAATGCGTTGCAAAGGCGGCACGGTTTGAGCTTTGTAGTCTGGTGATATGCCTGGAATAGGAACGGCAGGCTGAAAGTGGTTAATGGGGGTGTGCGAGAGAGAGAGAGAGGGAGAGGGAGAGGGAGAGAGGGAGAGAGGGAGAGAGGGAGAGAGAGAGAGAGAGCTGCTCTTTTGTAATAATAATTATTTCTTGACATTTTCAGAAAAGTTTGGAAAAACATTCACCTATAATGGACTTGCCCAAGCCAGCGAGGCCAGGTTTAATGTGGTTAATGCTTTTGTGGCATTTGTGAAAGCAAACCACAGGCATCAATGTGGAGTTGGTTCTCCTCATTGCTGCTGTAACAGGCTCCGCTATAATGAGATGGCTCTTCACCAGTTGGAACATTGCTGGTGCAATTTTCAATCCAATTTGCTTCCACCATTACACACAAGTATATATATTTTATTTATTTATGTTTTATTTATTTATTTTTACCAGAGAACCTGCTGTTTGCTTCTATCTATCATTTACGGTCCTGCTTTTCTACAGTGGTGGAAAGTAACTACGTGCATTTACATTTTTACCATTGAGATAATAGAGCCTGTCTGCTTGCTTATAGGGGATGAATTTAATCTTGACCGTCAGGTCAAAATTCGTATCAGATCCTGTGTCTAGAGACATGACCTTTGACACGATTTAAATGTCTCAATAGAAGAGCAGGGAGACTAAATACAACCACCCCAATTGTATAAGTTATATTAACATACTCTTGCACATATTGGACAAAATTACATGTATTCATTAAATTATTTTGTTTCGCTTAAGCAAACAATCTGATTATAATCTCCACCACTGTTTCAATCCAATTAGCAGTTTGCTTCCACCATTACACCTACGCTTTGTGGTACTGTTTCCTTTATTTTTTAAATTATTTTTAACCAGAGCACCTGCTGTATGCTTCCATCTATTATCATCTCTCCTGCTGTTCTGTTGTCCTCTCTCTGCTGTCTGGAGGATGGGTTCATTTAAGAATGCTTTACAACAGGAGGCTCTGTGGGGGAACACTATACTTTACCGCTATAGTTAGACACTCAGCTAATCCGGAGCCTGTTTTCCTCTCAGCGGAGCTTCTCTTGTCCCTGTCTGACTTCTTCTTTCATCTCTTTACAGCACTGTGACCCAAACAGTGGGTGGCGGACCATATTTTTATGGGTTGCCAGTTAATATCACCTTTTTTCCTCTCCTACATTAAATGATCATTTTAATAAAAACATTGTTTTTAAATAAAGAGAAGAAAATCACAACTTTATCAATTAAAAACAATTCCAACAATAAAATCTAATAACTTCCATGAATAAAAAAATAAAAACGTTTAAGTAGTGAAAGGGGGGAAATAGTGAAAATAGCAGATCCACAAGGTCACACTACGTCACTTCGTGTAACGCTGTGAGCTTGTAGATCTGCTATTTTCACTAGTTTGTGTCCCAGGGGCAAAACGTCTAATTTCTCTTTTGGGTCTTGAGCTAAAAAGAAACCCCTGCTGTACAGAATACCTAACCCATGCCGCTATAGAGGAGGAGAGAGAGAGGCAGGAGAGCGACGCCAGAGCAGAGCCTGACAGCGGAGGAGGAGAGAGGGCCGTATCGGTGCCCCTGCTGCTGGAGAAGCAGTCCAGGTCCGGGCAGCAGACGCCGGTCTACTACTGTGGAGGAGTGGAACTTCTGTCACAGGCCATCACTGACTGTGAGTGAGCTCTGTTGGGACACCAACTCCATTTCCAACTCCCTTCCTCTTTCCAAAATAACCTAAAGCTCTGTTCCTCACTTCACCCGTTTCTTTAATGACATTTTTTACTCGTGACCCATAAACATGGATCCACGTCCCCCAATTGGGCTCCGACACATGTGTTTGGGAACCACTGCCAGTGTTTGGGAACCACATACTCCTATACACTACAATTTAATAATCCATACAACATTAAACAGTGAAGCCCTACCCAGGAGTGCTTCTCCCTAGCCCTTGAACAATGCTGCAGTAGCAGCAGGTAAAATATTGGCGATTTAGGAAATGTATACTTCACTATTTATGTTATGTGTCCTTCTCCAATATCCAAAACAAATAAAAATGAACTGAACTGAGAGTTCTATATAATGTAGAGTTGTGCGCAGATGCTCAGTGCTACTCGAAGTGGAAACTATTTTATTCTGTTCAGATGCAAGCAGTGTGTGACCACCACCACCACCACCACCAATGTCAGTTGACTGGACATATATTTCATTGGTTACCCTAGGCTCAGTCCATGTTGCCAGAGTTTAGTTCTTAAAAATAGCCTTTTGTCTGTGGTGTGTGTGTGTACCCACCCGGAGGCTAATAATACATGCTAGGGGATGGTGCATAATGTCCTTACAGGGAGATGTCACGACCCATTGCACTCCTGCACTCACCTTATACAGTGAGTCATTGTGAAGTGCAGTTGAAGTAAGGTTCATGAGGCACCATCTAAAGGCCTTATTTTCTGTCATTGAAAGGGCATCTGGCACCTTGAAGGCCTTGCAGGTGCCGATCGATATTTTTCGAGTGCACCCTGCTTTTGCCGTGAATGTCACAGCTTTGCTGCTGTGTCATTTTGCACGGCAGTGTGCTCAGAGACGAAGACACACATGACACGCATGAGTAGGGCTGCAACTATTGATTATTTTCTTAGTGATTATTGTTTTGATTACTTTTTGGATTCAATCAAATACTTAAAAAGTGCATGTTTGGGGTATTAAGTTAATTTTATTTGTATATATTAACGAATCAACACGAGAAAAAAACTATTTTTTTTCCTAATTGAATCAATAAATTATTCTGATAAAAAATAAAATCAATTATTTAATTAATATCTATATAATTTTCTATTATCGATTAAAACGACTAGTTCGATTAACTGTTGCACCCTTATAATTTGAGATAATCACAATTAGTTCTTTGCATAATCGTCATAATCATTTCCATGTTGAAAAATTATCATATATTTTCATTCTTTTTTTTGTTGGAAATCTCAGATCTACAAGCTCAAAATGCGTCGCAATGCATGAGCTTGTAGATTGCCTATTTCAACTATTCATGTTATTAATTCATAATAAATTTATTAAAGTAACTAAATTGTGTGCGTTATTTGTCATATCTTCCCTGTGCATCTTTTGTTTATAAAGCCTAAAAGTCAAACAGAAATAAAAATTGTGTTCATAATGTTCCAATGTTCAACGATGCAATAATTTGAGTGACAATTAATGGTCATGTAAAATGTCATAATCGTGACAGCCCAAGCCAAGGAACAGGAACAGCTGTGTGAACATCTGTTGTTTTCACCAAGTGATGCGAGCATAAATTGAGTGTAAAAGCTGCGATCCGTAACTTTTATGTCCTACCCTAGATTCAAACCCTGGTCTCCCACGTAAGAGACAAAACATCTACCACTCATTCAAGACGGAATCCTTGCTTGGCCAAGGGCAGATATTTATGGCTCTCATGACCTTCAGGCAGTACTACCTGTCAACCAGTAGGTTTCCTACCCGGGGTGTAAATGTCTCAACGGAAGACCATATAGACTGTAAAAGAAAATATGGACGAAGGGAACCGTCACGTGACCCATTGGTTTCTACAGACCCGTTCTGAAGCCAGTTTTTCGGCGAATTCAAATCCGCCATCTTGGAACTTCCGGTCCCAAAAAGCAACCGGATGGCTGCAACCTCAGCGAGGGCAGGTCTTCACTCGGTAGAACCAGTAGAACCCTTAGAAGCATACCCTACTTTATCATTAATAAACTAGAAAAAGTGCTCCTCGGAGCACAGGTCTCCGCAAGGTTAGAAGACGGCCTATAACAGGCCCATGTGAAAAATGTGAAAGATTTGGGGCAGAGGTTCGGAATTGGCATCCAGGGAGTGTGTGTGCACAGTTTCGTTGCGATCAGGCCAACGGTGCCGGAGATTAGCTGTTCACAAACAGGTAGCTGTTCACAAACAGAAGGACGGACGGACAGACAGGGTGCAGCCGGGTGAAAACTGTTCAAGAACCTGGTGGTGCTGCTCTGGATACTGTGCTAGTGCGCTAGGCCCCCTTGCCCGGCCGTGGTCGTTGTAGGGGGTTGAACAGTTTGTGACTTGGGTGGTGCCTGTCCTTGATTTTGTTCTTCCGTGTGAGCTTCAATTCCTCTCCCATGCCGCCTGTGGAAATGTAGGGAGACACCCTCCAACCACTGCAGATGTGCTAGTTATGTTGTATTAACATACTCTATCGTATCATTAAAATAAGATTCCAGATTGCAGCTGTCACACCCTAAAGCCCAATTTTTTTTGAATTATTAATGAACTGCATAGTTAATGCTGGTCTGTAGGGCATTGACCGCCTTCTGTCCCATAGTAAGTTCAACCAGTCAGCACATTAGATAGAGGTGTGTGTTTGTGTGTGTGTGTGTGTGTGTGTGTGTGTGTGTGTGTGTGTGTGTGTGTGTGTGTGTGTGTGTGTGTGTGTGTGTGTGTGTGTGTGTGTGTGTGTGTGTGTGTGTGTGTGTGTGTGTGTGTGTGTGTGAGTGAGTGAGTGAGTGAGTGAGTGAGTGAGTGAGTGAGTGTGTGAGTGTGTGAGTGAGTGAGTGAGTGTGTGAGTGAGTGAGTGAGTGAGTGTGTGTGTGAGTGAGTGAGTGAGTGTGTGAGTGTGTGAGTGTGTGTGTGAGTGAGTGAGTGAGTGAGCGAGCGAGCGAGCGAGTGTGCTTGCGTCCGTCTGTCCGTCCGTCCTTTCTGCAATGGTATGGCCAGCTCCCTTCCACCACCACCACTTTACTTGACCAACCAGATGTGGTATAAGTAACTAAGGTAGAACTAGTTTGGTATTCAAAGTTTACTTAAGTACAAAAGTATTGCCGTCAAAGTATACTTAAAGTACCCAAAGTAAAAGTAAAGTACGCATCATTAAGCAGAATGTCCCATTTCACAAGTTTACAAAGGCATATAAACTGCACAAAAATCCGCTGAAAATAGCAGATCTACAAGCTCATAACGCATCGCAAAGCGACTCGTTGTGAGCTAGTAGATTGGCTATTACCTTTTGTAATAATAATCATAATCTACAAAGTCATTATTAACTAAAGTTTTCAAATAGTTAGAGTGGAGTAAAAAGTACAATATTTGCCGCTGACATGTAGTGGAGTAGAAGTAAAAGTTTTGAAAATCGAGAGTACTCTGGTAAAGTAAAAATACATCAGCATTGTAATTAAGTACAGTACTTGAGTAAATGTACTTAGTTACTTTCCACCACTGCCAGCTGGGGTGGTACTGTGTAGTTTCCAGATGAAAACTGGGAAAAGAGTTCATTATTTTGGAGAAAACACTCACATACGACCCACAAGGACAAACAATGTACCTGTAGGCTAATTGTCATGCAGGTACTCTCAACTATAGGTACCCACGCACCGTACCAATGTTCCGTCCTCTGCCTCGAATTGTAACACAGCTTTCGGCATAGTAATATCTAAAGAGCAGTGCTGGAAAGTAACATTGTAATGTTACTGTAAGTACATTTACTTACAGTAAGTAAGATTTTCAGGTGCATATTTTTTACTTTACTTGAGTATTTCAAATGTTTTATATACTTTATGCTTCTACTCCAGTACATCTCAGGCGCAAATGGTGCACTTTTTACTCAACAACAATTATTTGACTGCTTTAGTTACTAGTTGCAGATTATTATTACAAAACATAGGCCTACAGTTAAGCCCTATTTTATATTTTGTCTATTGGGAAATAGCTGATATACAAGCTCACAACGCGTTACATTGCAAGCTTGTGAAAATGTTTGATGAATTTTGAAACAATTGAGTACATTTACTTACTGTACTGTAAGTATATTTTGATGCCAATACTTTTGTACTTTCATTGTAACTGGTTCTTTTTATTGTAGTATTAATACTTTTAGTCAAGTAAACAATCTGAGTGCGAGAGAGATGGATTCTGAATTGGATGGTGTTGTACTAACTGTGAGCTGGTGATGCTTGAGTCCTTAAATTTGACTTTTGCAAACTTTTGCAACCCTGCTTAATAACAAAAGTGTCATGGAAATGCTACAAGCTCTGGTTTGTAATGCACAACAGCTATTTGTGCTCAATATCCTTATCCTGATTAGATAAAAGTCCCATTCTCTGCAATCCATATACAAACAGAAATGTATAATTTGCAGGAGGTTCAAGTTAATAATTCACATCTATCTCAGAAAATGGAGAAGGGTAAAACTTGTTCGTTTTACAACTTAAGCCCTAAATATTTCTTTTTGACAAATCTTCCCAAAATAGGGATGCCAGAGTTAATGTGGTAAACATAGTTTTTCGTTTTTGATATTTTGACTTTTAATCTAATTTCAATTATTCAAAGGATAAAACGCAAAAAAGCCAATGGCTTATTTCCATTGAGGTCCTTTCTCATGTATGTGGAAATATGTAGTGATGATGAATGAAAGGATGAGTGCGTGCGTGCGTGCGTGCGTGCAAGTATATGTCCAAACATCCATTGGTACATGATATTGTCCTTGTGGGAAAAAGTGTGGGTGAACCTTCCACACTGGGTAAGGGGAAGGGGGGGATAACTGAGGAATACAAAAATACACTGTAACAACTCGTCTCTGTCAGGCAGAAACCTTGTATCTCCATATTTCAACTTCTTTCTTTCGTAAATTTAGATTTTGTACGCCCTCTCCTCAGTGATTTTTTGAGTGCTCGCTTGTATAATAATAATAATATTTTGTACTCGTAAAAATAATTTGTATTTGTAAACACATTTTGCATTTGTAAAAAAAATATTTGTACTCGTAAAAATAATATGTACTCGTAAATAAAATATTTGTCTTCGTAAATAAAATATTTGTATTCGTAAATAAAATATTTGTATTCGTAAATAAAATATTTGTCTTCGTAAAACAAAGTTTTGTATTCGTAAGATAAAAATGTGTGTTGTAATTGTAGAATTACATTTACAATGAACATTGTGACCAGAAAAAAACAACAGCTTGCTCGCTCGAAGATCTGTTCTACGGATTGCAAAACTTTATTTTTGGCACTCTGCACTTCCGGGTCTGAGCCAATCACGTGAGGCCTTTTCCACTACCCAATCATAAAGCTCCATAGGTCTCCATGGCAACATGGCAAACAGGGTTGCCATGTTGCAACCCCAAGAGTTTTAACTGCAACATAATTCCATTGCTCAGGAAATAAACAACGGATTACAATACTATAACATTCCCTTTAATCAGTAACATGTAGGTGATACCTATGTCTATCAAATATGGTTTTATTGAAAGGCAATCAAAGGCTAGATCGAGTTTAGAAAGCAAATAGGTCATGTCTGGGGGCCTCAGTGCGGCTGCAGAGTTTGATTGAGTGTGAGACTAGGACCCACATGCCATATGTCAAAATGAGCGGCTTCATCTGGAATCGTGCGCGTGTATTTTGCTAAGAGATTGGTTACATGGTTTAATTGATATTAATTTATTGGTGCATTAAATTTCCTCTTCCACTTTGATGGGAAAATTAAAAAACTTGATTTCAAGTATTTTTTTTCCAGAAACTGTAAGGGCTAGAGTTACAAGACTTGGAGGGGAGGTTCATAATTCATTCCGAAATTATCAAAAAAAGAAATACACCAGTCGGCCCCATGGTGGCGCTATAAAAGCCCCCTTTACGTTTTGGCCTATAACTCTTGAACCGTAGGTTGTAAAATAAAAATCTTTTTTTCCCTAGATTCCTTGTGTCATGACGCAACTCCCCATATAGGCCACGCCCATTTGCGCCAGGATGGATTTTCCGCCATTTTGAATTTTCTTCAAAACACACTTTTAGCTCCTCCTCCCACATATTTTGTCCACATTTCACAAAAATCGGTACACATGATCTCTGGACCCATGCGATAAACATCTCCAAACCGAATTTTGATAGTCCATACGGTTCTTCCATAAATGGCTTCCAAAATTTGCGGGAGGGGCCTGTTTTAAAAAAAAGGCCACACCCCCCCTCCTCCTCCAGCATTATAGGGCTTGACAGCACTGCTACTGACCTATAGGGTGTACCAACGTCGCGTCACCAAAAGTTCGCCACGCCCACCTTTTCGATGCTACAGCCCTTGAGGGGTCAGACTGTACATAGAGACATGCTTAAGACTAGAGAGTGACGGTGGTTTGTGTTTGTAAACATTCACTTCTTTGCCGACTACATAGTTATCATTGCACACTGCACATGTGTGGCTGGTCTATGAGAAAGCTGTCGCAGCTCTCCTCTTCAAGATTGAATACAGTTTGAGGCTAAAAATGTAGGCTATTCAAGAGACGTAGTATGGCTTGGATCTCAGCTGTACCACAGGAAGATTTAACGTTCAAGAACCTACCCAAATACAGCCGTGTTTGTTCACGTCATTTTCTCAAAGGTAAATTTTTACCAAAAACATGAAACTGCTATTTTGTTTCTGCTAACTAAAAGTAACTAGGTAATATAACTGTAGGGTGGTCCAGAGTGTTAAGTGACTTTTTTTCCCCTCTCTATCGATTTGACACGCGGGCTGCTCTGCTCATAGACCGAACATTCCACTACCGTGCGAGGTCTCCAACTTTAATAAAAACTAGGCGCGTAGCAATTCTGGGAAATTGCAAAGTGTGGTTGCGCCGACGCCGGTCGCGGGTCTCGGCCGCCGGGACTCGAGGGATACGCCGGGAGGAATACCGTCGCAGGCCGTGCGACGTGCCATTCGAATCGGGTGCCGGTTGGATCCTGCCTTCGTGATACGTGCCGTTTTGATTTTAAGAAATAGGCCCCTCCCACTAAATAAATAGGTCCCTCCCACAAATGTAACGGCCAATCATATTGTTACGTCACTCCTGATATCGCTTTTATTACATTTTGAAAGGATTGTTCCCCCCAAAAATCATGTTTTTGCATCAAACGGTTACGTTTTGTGCATTTGTGAGGCCCCCTATGGGTCAAAGTGGAAATGCTTTTGGGGATTTGTTGAGTAAACCACCCTCGACATGTGATTTAAATTTGGGATTGACCGGACGTTTTGTTCGTGATTTCTGGCATTTTTGGTAAAACAGGCCCCTCCCACTAACTTTGGAAGCCATTTACGGACGAACAGTACGGATTATCAAAATACTGTTTGGATATGTTTATCGCATGGGCCCAGAGATCATGTGTACCGATTTTTGTGAAATTTGGACAAAATATGTGGGAGGAGGAGCTAAAAGTGTGTTTTGAAGAAAATTCAAAATGGCGGAAAATTATCCTAACGCAAATGGGCGTGGCCTATATGGGGAGTTAGATTTTTATTTTACGACCTACGGTTCAAAAGTTATAGGCCAAAACGTAAAGGGGGCTTTTATAGCGCCACCATGAGGCCGACTGGTGTATTTCTTTTTTTGATCATTTCGGATTAAATTATGAACCTCCCCTCCAAGTCTTGTAACTCTAGCCCTTACAGTTTCTGAAAAAAAAATACTTGAAATCGAGTTTTTTAATTTTCCCATCAAAGTGGAAGGGGAAATTTAATGCACTAATACATTAATATCAATTAAACTATGTAACCAATCTCTTAGCAAAATACACGCGCACGATTCCCGATGAAGCCGCTCATTTTGACATACAGTATGGCATGTGGGTCCTAGTCTCACACTCAATCAAACTCTGCAGCCGCACTGAGGCCCCCAGACATGACCTGTTTGCTTTCTAAACTCGATCTAGCCTTTGATTGCCTTTCAATAAAACCATATTTGATAGACATAGGTATCACCTACATGTTACTGATTAAAGGGAATGTTATATTATTGTAATTCGTTGTTTATTTCCTGAGCAATGGAATTATGTTGCAGTTAAAACTCTTGGGGTTGCAACATGGCAACCCCGTTTGCCATGTTGCCATGGAGACCAATGGAGCTTTATGATTGGGTAGTGGAAAAGGCCTCACGTGATTGGCTCAGACCCGGAAGTGCAGAGTGCCAAAAATAAAGTTTTGCAATCCGTAGAACAGATCTTCGAGCGAGCAAGCTGTTGTTTTTTTCTGGTCACAATGTTCATTGTAAATGTAATTCTACAATTACAACACACATTTTTATCTTACGAATACAAATATTTTATTTACGAATACAAATATTTTATTTACGAATACAAATATCTTATTTACGAATACAAATATTTTATTCACAAAGACAAATATTTTATTTACGAGTACATATTATTTTTACGAGTACAGATATTTTTTTTACGAATGCAAAAAATATTTTTACGAGCACATATTATTTTTACGAGTACAAATATTTTTTTTACAAATGCAAAATGTGTTTACAAATACAAATTATTTTTACAAGTACAAAATATTATTGGCACTAATTTAAGCCCATATAGAAGCGCCAATCTACGTTTTTAACCCATTAAGACCTGAGACTGATTGTACAAATGCCTTCAAATTTTTTTGTGCCAAGGATCCCCAAAATGATATGTATTTGACCGCAGACCCCCATCTGAAAATGTTTTGTGCCAGGACCCCCCCCCCCCCCACACCCCCAGAAGAGAAGATTGTATTAAAAAAAAAAAGAATCAAAAATAGGAATCAAAGATAAGCAGGGCCAGGGAATGCAGAAAGAAAAAAGAAAGAAGCAATGATAAGTAATATGCACAATAAGCCATAGAAACATAGAAGACTGAACTTGAGAAAGAAAACCATGCAATTAACATGAGAATGTTAAACCCTCACTAACCCTAAACTCAGTAAAAATATGCCTAACCCTAACCTCAAGAAATACTATGCGTAAGCCTAAGAATGCCAAATCATGATGACCTCAACACATCGTCGGGGACAGGGATCGAACCAGTGACCTCCGGACTCATAGGCTGCCTTTCTTCTCATTAAGCTAGAGATATGATAGCCCTTGTAGTGTCCGTTGATATATATAAGTCTTTCCGTCCCTGATGAACCAAGCCTCTGTTTTGCTAACTACTCTAGATCACTGGTTCCCTAACCATCTACCGATAGAGAAACTGTACATCTCCTCGGAACAGAAACTAGTGAAACTAGTTCACGCAAATTGCAAAAAATCCTGGGTTTAAGTGTTTTTCAAACTGCTCAAAATTGCGGACAATTTAAGGGCGGAGCTTACTGGTCAAAGCGATAGATGTATTCCTCATGAGTCAAGGCACATGTGTAAGCAAGTTTAAATAATGCCAATAACAAAACGGAGCTTTGCTCTGCAGAGCCTGGCCCCGTAATGATTCAACATTTTTCAAACAGGTTCAAACCTAACAGATGTACAAGCTTGCAGCACGGTACAAAGTGACGAGCTATAAGCTTGTACAGTAGATCTGCAGTTTTAAACCATCTAGTAGATGGTGTTTGCTGATGATGGCTGCTATTTTAAACCATCCTGTTTAACTGTTCTAAACCACTGTTCTAAATCCTAAGAGTTTTCTGAAAAACATATGTTGCTACATACAGTATATAGCTAAAATCTAAAATGACACAGATGCTTTCCCGATTTTAATGGGTTAACTAAACTTTTTATCTCTCTCTCTCTCTCTCTCTCTCTCTCTCTCTCTCTCTCTCTCTCTCTCTCTCTCTCTCTCTCTCTCTCTCTCTCTCTCTCTCTCTCTCTCTCTCTCTCTCTCTCTCTCTCTCTCTCTCTCTCTCTCTCTCTCTCTCTCTCTCTCTCTCTCTCTCTCTCTCTTCACTATTTTACATGGTCTCCAGCGGACAGCAACAAACTATAACAACAACCTGTGGGCACCCAGCCCACAGGTTTTGGTATCGCTGATTTATTCCATTCTCGCAGGCTGTCCTTGACCATGAGTCAGGCTAGATCTAACAGAGTAGAGAGGCTGTGTTGTGTCTGGGCCAGAAGTGTCCACTGGTGATCAGTGTTGCCATGTCTGCTTATTATATATTATTTTGGGGGAGGCTTGTTTCTAATGTGTAGTTGCTTATTTGGGCTTGCTTCCTAAATGTTTTTTCCTGACATTTTCATGTCAAGGACCCCCCAAATGAATATGTATTTGTCCATGTCGCATAGCGACGTGTTGTGAGCTTGTAGATATAAAGTTTAAAGTGGCTCATCATGTGGCCTATACTAGTCACTTCTTTTGGCCTTGTTTTCATAGACCTGGTTACTTATTTCTCTCGTAAGAAATCTGGCAAACGTGCTGGTGATGATGATGATGTACCGCAGCGTTCTGGAGGGATTTGTTCTCTCTCTGTGTTCTCTGACACTATCTGCTCTTCTCTCCTCTATATAACAGGTACCAGTGGCCAGGTGCTGTTCAGACTGCACAAACAATGGCTTCAGTGTCATCAGTGACAATGACACAGTGACCAGGTAAAGGGGACCCGGAGGAGACAGTTGAGTGATGACTGGACTCATTGATAGGCTCACACTGTCACCACGTACGTGTGTGTGTGTGTGTGTGTGTGTGTGTGTGTGTGTGTGTGTGTGTGTGTGTGTGTGTGTGTGTGTGTGTGTCTCTCTGCCTAGGTTTCTGTGTCTCTGTCTGTCTGTCTGTCTCCATGTTTCTGTGTCTCTGTCTCTCTCTGCCTATGTTTCTGTGTCTCTGTCTCTCTCTCTCTCTGCCTACAGTATATGTTTCTGTGTCTCTGTCTGTCTGTCTGTCTGTCTGTCTGTCTGTCTCTATTTCTCTCTCTCTCTCTTTATCTCTCTCTCCTTCTCTGTCTATTTCTCTCTAATTTCTCTCTCTCTTTCTATTTCTCTCTAATTTCTCTCCCTCTCTCTCCCTATATGTTTCTGTGCCTATATTTCTGTGTCTCTGTCTGTCTGTTTGTCTGTCTCTGTCTCAATTTCTCTCTCTCTCTTTATCTCTCTCTCTCCCTGCCTGTCTTTCCCTCTCTATTTCTCTGCCTCTGTCTTTAACCCCCCCCCCCCCCCCCCCTCTCTCTTCCTAAAGTGTTGGCTCAGAAAGGAACCCCATGCGTTTCATTGGATATTTACTGTAGCTGAGTGTGGTGTGGTGTGGTGTAAGCCTGCATGGGTCTTTAGTCCTGGATAAAGGGGGGAGTTTTGCACGACAACACACAAATAATGAGTCCCTGGTGTCAGATTAGCAAGGTTATTATTAACTCACCACACGCATGCTACCATTCATCAGTGTCGTCACACAGCCAGTATGTAAGCTGGGACACATGTGGGACCGCTATAGCTAAGTGGCTCAGTACAGTGGCGTGAAGCAGTGCTTCTCAAACTTTATCCATGTCAAGGTCCCCACATTGTCCCATACATGGTGTGGTGGTGAGGACACAAACGCAGGACAACAAGGCAGGCAGAGTTCCTAACCCATGATTTGGTGTTTTAACCCATTAAAACCGGGAAAGCATCTGTGTCATTTTAGATTTTTTATATGTATGTATGTATGTATGTATGTATGTATGTATGTATGTATGTATGTATGTATGTATGTATGTATGTATGTATGTATGTATGTATGTATGTATGTATGTATGTATGTATGTATGTATGTATGTGTGTGTGTGTGTGTGTGTGTGTGTGTGTGTGTGTGTGTGTGTGTGTGTGTGTGTGTGTGTGTGTGTGTGTGTGTGTGTGTGTGTGTGTGTGTGTGTGTGTGTGTGTGTGTGTGTGTGTGTGTGTGTGTGTGTGTGTGTGTGTGTGTGTGTGTGTGTGTGTGTGTGTATGTATGTATGTATGTATGTATAATATATCAGAAAACTCTTAGGATTTAGAACAGTGGTTAATTGGTTTTCAAAAATAGCAGATCTACAAGCTCACAGCACGTCACTTTGTGCCGCCCTGCGAGCTAGTACATCTGCCTTTTTTGAACATTTTTGAAAACTCTTGAAAGTTTTTGATTTTTGGGGGATTTTCAGATGGGGGGTCCGCGGCCAAATACATATCATTTTGGGGGTCCTTTGGGGTTCCACCAAGTTGTAGTGTTAAACCACAAAATATAGGGGTTTAAATATAGGGTTTAAAGGAATAGTTCACACACTTTTTTTTTCTTTTTTTTTTTCGCATTCCTAAGCCAATCATTTGATAACCGACAGTGGTTCTGGTAGGAGACACAAAGAGTCTCCTTTGTGTCTCCTACCGGAACCGCTGCCCACCGTTTCGCTGGTCATCAACTTATATATATATCCATGAAGTCTCCATGGGGTGACTAATCGATAGAAAAAAAAGTCATTTTGGCGGTGAACTATCCCTTTAAGCCCTACATCAGCTCAGCGGCCTTGTGGTTACAGTGTCCGCCCTGAGTTTGGGAGGTCGGGAGTCAATCCCCGGCCCAGTCACACCAAAGATTCTGAAAATGGGACCCAATGCCTCCCTGCTTCGCGCTCAGCATTAAGGGTTAGGTTGGTGGCAACTCCCTGCGACATACTAGCCTCACGTCCAGGGGGTGCACTTCATACTACAGAAACAGGAGCCTTGTGGCCAGGCTTATTACTTTACTTAAGCCGTGTGACGAATACAAAAAAAATGCCAATCGTCAAGCTCACAATGCATCACATCACAATTTGGTGTCAGCTTGTAGCAGATTGCATTTTTTTTCTATTTTGACATTATTTTGAAATTTTCTAAATTGTTTGTTTGGTTTTTTGACAATTACCGCCTAACAAGAAAGTAAGTAAGTGACGTGCCCAAAATAACAAAGTGAAAGTGGCTGAGTAACCATGTTAGTTTGTTTGTCCCCACAGCTGTTTGTTACAGAGATCAAAGAAGCCCTTTGCCCATGAGCTGTGTGCCTCTGTGCTCAGATTGTGGAGGGTGATTTGCAATGGAAATGGTTCATAGGCATTTGAGTCACATTTTCCCTTCAAAGAGTTGACAGTAATATGAAGAAAATGTTAAGTGTGTCAAATATGTTAAGTTATTCCATCATCGTGTTCACAGCCCGCCAAAGCTTTCCATTATTAAATAATCACTTGCTATGTGGGCTTCACCACAGAAAATAAATGCCTGCAATATTGTTACAAATGTGCCCACTTTTGCCTACTGCAACAAATCACTGACACAGCCGTCAAAAGTTTCATTTAATCACTTAAACCCTATATTCTTTTCAGAAAATAGCGGATCTAATCACATTGCGTTGCGGGGTTGTAGATCAGCTATTTTTCGCCGAATGTTAACCCCAAAATAGGGACACCAGGGTTCAAGTGGTTAAGCTTACACCAATTAAGACCCAAATATTACTAAGTAGTTTATCATTCCATGGAAAGCCACAGGTTTTCAGCTTATAGATCTGCTACTTTTGCTATTTTGAAAAGTAACAGTTATGGACATATGAGGTTTCCACCCGACAGAGACAATACAGCAAAATCCTTTCATAACTTCACACACACTTTTATATCTTTTAATCCCTTCCTAATGACCAGAAAGTTAATTCCGTCAAAGCTGGGGCCTCTGACAAAAAAATATGAATGTTCCAATCTGAGAGTTTCAGAGCCAAAATATGTAATAATAGTTCATTCATAGACTCAAAGCAAGTCATTAGTCAATCATTACGCTTCACCAGTGCTTTCTGGTGTTAATGGGATAGTTCACCCCCAAAAGGACTTTTTTCTATCAATTAGTCACCCCATATAGCCTCGGAAACCCATGCTTTTTTTTTGTTACAAAAGAAAAAAAGCCTGGGCGAACCATGCAGGAACGATGGTCTTAGGACCTTGTTATCTCCTAACCAATCAGAGTGCAGAGGGGCGTCGCTCTAAATTTGGTGACGTCAGCGTGCTCCGTGCACAGGCACGGAGTTATCACTTTATACTTCAGCAGGGCAAAAGCAGAGTATGATGTTTCTGCGTTTGTTTTGACCTGAGGCCGATTCAAAAACATGTCTTCTAAATCCTAAGAGTTTTCTGAAAAACGTATGTTGCTATAACAGTGGTTGCAGTGGTGGAAAAATTCTAATGTTTTACTTAAAGGAGAATTTCGCCCGTTGTTATTCTTACATTTATTATGACGTTATGATATCCTAGGACGAGTGGTACGGTACAGAAATTCCATAACTCCATAATGGATCTGCCACAGTTAAAAAACCTGCGCCTATGGTCCTTGCTTTAAATCGCGTATTTGAATAGCTTCTTTTTTTTTGTCAGTGTCAGCGATTTTAGGTATCATTATTTTTATGGTATAAAGAGAGTCTAATGATGTTGTACACCATCAAGGCACTTGATACACCTGCCTCATAACTTTGTATAAGCATGTTTGTTACCATTGCATTGAATCTAAAGAAGACCTAGCCTAGGTGACATTCACACTGTATTGCCAACGACTGCTAACTTCTGTACCAAAATGTGAACTGCTTTTCACAAAAGAAGAAGACAGTGCTGCATTGTTTTACAACAACAACAACAACACAAAAGGCTTTTTTTTGTAGCTCAGGAAACAAGTCCAGGAATTCTACCTCGATCTAACTTAACCACACCGAGGTCCCCCACGCGTCTATAATTGGTCTTCTGCCTTTTCCAGTCGACACCAAATCTATTCACAGAAAATAGCAGATCACAACGTGTTGCAACTTGCAAGCTTGCAGATGAGCTATTTCTGGTGAATAGTCACCTACATGACATTCCCAGAATTGGAACACTAGGGTTCAAGTGGTAAAGTCTGTCTCCCACTGGTTGGCCAGACCAGATCAGACTACAGAGCTCTGACTTGAGCCTTCCAAGTCAGTATAATAATAATAATAATAATCAATTGCAACGCAGTCCCAAGAAAATAAGGGCAAAATAATTAAACACAATGATTTAATTTATTTGATTTGCACAACAGTTTACAGTATATATACATATGCATGATATGTTCGTTCTTTCCACGGGAAAGTTGACAGTTAGTTGTTGTGCCGGTGCGGTTATAAACCCTAGGGGGGCTTATGCAAGAACCTCACCATCATTTTACATTACATACAATTTGAATTATTTAATGCATTTCCTTATGGCAGATGTAGACTCTCTGATGTGTTTGATATTTATGTTTGATAACATCAAAGTGATGTATTGCCTCATGTTTACTTTGCTTACTGTAAATCACTCTGGATTAAGAGAGTTTAAATGCTTCAAATTGTAAATTGGTCTCCTGCAGGTTGATGAAAAACCTAATGGCCTGCATCTCAAAGCCAGACAAGCGCAGAGAGACCACAGCAGCACTGACTGCTGTGCAGAACCTCGCCACAGACGACGAAAGGTATTTCAGATACAAGTCCCAGCGGAGTAACGGAGGATTTTTTTTCCAATAACAGTCAAGAAAATTGATGGACGTTATTGCTGTGTGAGAAATTATTTTCAGATTCTAAGCAGTTTTCAGAACGCTGTGTCCCATCAGACAGTCAATTAAACTGCCATACGTTGTATCCGTATGTATGAAATACATTTAATGTAATGTTTCCACTTGGGCCAAGAGATAGTGCAGCGTTCTTTATAAATCACCATGCTGGCATGCTCTCAGACATAAAGTGAATAAAATGTCCATCACAAATGCATTTCATTTCTCTCCTCTGCGTCATCAGTGCCCATACCCTAGGTGGGGTTGGCGAAAGGGCCTCTCTGTGTGGAGTTGACACATTGCCATGACGACACATTGAGTTTAGACACAACTCCATACTTGGGCGTAGCTGCATTGGGAACTCCTTATATGGTTATGGTTGAGTCATGGTACATTAGCTAAGAAATAATTGACGGCTGCAGCCCTAGTTAGAACTCTTGAATAACTTATGCAAATACGGACAAACTTGAAAATGAAACTTGCACCATGATAGTTTACATTACAAAAGCAGTAGACTTTCTAATTACCTACTCTGATTGATTGTCACCAGTTTGGAGACTTAAAATCCTGCCTAAAGGTCCTCACTTAATCCTGCTTCTTATGTAAACAAAAGCCATAGGATGATAGGAATGTGACAATTCATGTAATCATCTGCTCTAATGTATTTAAAGCAATGCTTAAACTTTGGTAGAACCTTGGGGTCGTGATCTACAACCTCATGTGCACATTGCTTTGTTTATGCGTCTACACGCTCACACACGATGAGATCTTGAGAGCTATTTTCGGTGCATGACACGATGTGCAACCAAGTCTAAATCAGGCATAAGGAAGAAAACGAGGCCAACTCAGAACTTTGCAGCGTCACTGACCAGTGTGCAACCAAAAGGTACAGTATGTGATGACAGAACTGTGTCACTGAATCACAACTAATTTTCATGTACGTACTTTTCCATTTCCTCACCAATCCACTGTGGAAGCTACAAATGTGGCCCAGTGCAGCAAACAGACGAGGGGACGCTTTTCTAACTTTAGAGCAGTGGTTCCCAAACAATGGGCTGTAGACAGAGCGCAGTGTGAAGTAAATTATTTGTTCACAATGTTATGATTCAGATTAGATTTTGGTTTATATACTGTATACATCCACCATTATTAGTTTGCTCGGCGAGTGGAGTGAGTAAGTAGTCTTAGAAACCAGCGGTAGGTCAGGAGCCTATAGTATATATCCTGGTTCTGTAGGGTAGAGTCCCCACAAACTTATGTCTCAAAGTAAAATAACAAAACAAACAAACAGAAAAAAGTTTCAAACGAGAAAGAACAAGACAGAACATAACACAAATGAAAGACAAAAGGCAAGGTTACAACAACAATACACATTGTAAAGACTGATCGTAACCAATAACAGAGGCAGAGCAACACAAATGTAAGACCACATATATATATTTTTAAAGCGAACATTTTAACTCAAATCTTTGCTTCTGGGGGTCCCTGGAACAAAATATTTTGATGGGGGTCCGCGGCCAAATACGTATAATTTTGGGGGTCCTTGACATGAAAAAGATTGAGCACCACTGATATAGAAACATAAGTTTTTCAGAAAACTGTTGGGATTTAGGAGACATGTAGAATCGGCTTCAGGTCTCAATGGGTTAAAGCAAGTTCAAGGCCAAATCAATAAGTCCTATGTTGCTTATACAACAAGAAACAAAGAGCCAGTCAGCTCTGTATCAATTCACCTTTCAACAACTCATGGAAGTGGAGTGTTTTGCTTACTACCCATTACCAAGCAATGCGTCTTCCACCGTGGAGGGCCAACAGTAGCCTGAGGGAGATGTCGGCTGTATTCGTAGCCCAGGCTTGATCAGAAACTACGCAGCTGTCAGCATGTGTTAAACAGATCGCACGTGTCATCATTTCAAGTCGATTAAACGCACAAATTGGCACACATACTCCTCCTTCAATGAGTTGACTGAGGGCCCGGCGCTGGCCGTGGTGCTGAACCCTCTCATCAACTCTCAGTTGTCAGCGGTTCATTGACACTTCACTACATCGAGAGGCCAACTAAGATTAAAGACCAAGGAGACAAATTCAGTCTTTGGGTGAAGATTTAAAAGCCATTATCTTCAACAGGGGGTTCGGGGCCACTAGAGAGTCCTCAGAGATACTGCACGGGGGGCGCCAAATCTTGGTGTGATGGGGGACTTTTTTTTTTTTTTTTTTCTCCATTAACCACTTGAACCCTAGGGGGGGAACATTAGCAGAAAATAGCAGATCTACAAGCTCACAGCGCGGCTGCTACGCATTGTGAGCTTGTAGCCCGGCTCTTTTCGGTGAAGTGGTTTGGTGTACAGGGAAACAAGAGCAAGAGCAGACCAAGAGCAGACCAAGTACCGAGCCAAAGGTCAAGTTTACAAAGTATTGAGGGTTCAAGTGGTTGCAAGTCTGAAAATACACATTTAACATGAATCCATCATGTATTGGGGGGCCTGCTTCCTCTCTATTGGCCTGGCCTGAAAAAAAAGTTGAAGACCCCTGCTCTATGGACTGGGCTGATCTAAAATGGAGGGGTAGGCTCTTCCACAGCAAAGGCTCAATCAGCCCTGCTTTTTTTGTTCATATCTCGGGACATCCAGTAGCTGTAGTGTGACGTGTAAGAGATCAGCAAGATATAGGAAGGATGCCAGCTCATTAACGGCTTTAAAAACAAATAATCTTCTTTCCCATCAGGGGTCGCCAAAGCGGATCATCTCTTTCCATCTGCCTGTGTTCTCTGCACAGGCAGGTCACTCCAGCCACATGCCACATGCCTCTCTCACCGCATCCATAAACCTTCTTTTTGGCAATTCTCTTCTCCATCCATCCCTCCTCCAAGAGATGTCCAAACCATCTCAACCTCTCCTCTCTTGTTTAATCCCCAAAACGTCTTCCCTATGATTGTTTTTATTATCAAAAACAAATTGCAGCTGCATTATGAACAAGCTGCAGCCTAGATGAAACAAAAGCATTAATTACCATCTCAAGTTGTGCCAGAGGAGATCGGCCTTAACCTTGGCTAAGAGTCACGACTGAAAGAAACTGTTTTGAACTACTGAGCTGATCTGAAAATGTCCCTCGCTGAACAGAGAAACTCACATCTGATCATTATATAACTATAACGCCAAAGTAGTGCTCAAGTTGTGATAACAGGATCCTGTGATCCACAGTGTCAAAGGCCACTGTGAGATCACCAAAACGGCCAGACAACCAGAATCGCCAGCTAACATCAGGTCTATAAAAAGTAAAACTTTCAAGACAGCAGTCTCAGTGCTGTGGCTTGGTTTAAAGCCAGACTGAAGCTTTTCGTGAATGGCATGTTTGATTAAAAATGACTGCAGCCGCGCATAAACAACTTCCTCCAGGACCTTTAGATAAGAGGTACTGAAGCTGAGAGACAGGTCTGAAATTAGATTGAACAGATGGGTCTAAGTTTGATTCTGGTATTCTGGTCTCTATCGAACCCAAAGTTCTACCAAAGTTCCTACCAACTGTTACCCATGCAACATCTTTTACATTCTGTTTTTTGTCCTCTACAGATCAGAGATGTTTTTACAGAATGTATTGCTCTCCCTTTCGCCACAACACTGGTGAGACATTCAGCTATACAAAGTTGCATCATGGACATAGCACTTTATATTACAGACATGGCTTGTGTGTTGCCAGACAAAATTGTTAGAATGTGAATGTGCATTTATATGTATGAGTGTCTGTGTATATCTGTATACGTGCCTAGTATAATGTGTGTGCATGTGTGTGCGGGTGAGCGTGTGTGTGTGTGTGTGTGTGTGTGTGTGTGTGTGTGTGTGTGTGTGTGTGTGTGTGTGTGTGTGTGTGTGTGTGTGTGTGTGTGTGTGTGTGTGTGTGTGTGTGTGTGTACCTTTATTAGTATACCAGTGAGGGCCAAATGTCTCCACATGTAGAATTTGAATACTAACAAGTAGAAAAAGATTCAAGGTTGGGGTTAGGGTTACGATTAGACATTTAGAGATTAGGTTTAGGGGTTGGGGTTAGAGTTTTCCCAATTGGTATTGCGGCGATGTCACACACGCGGTGTGTGCGCTCTCTATTTTTCAGAAAAATATAAGCACATCCAATGTGCTTCCAGCACTGATATCCACAATAGGCTGTCTGGCTGAAGATGATGTAATTCGACACAACCTGGCTCAGTGTTGGGAAGCCTTTCTGGCTGCTATGGTGAATATATGATGGTTGTATACATTATAACAAAGTTCACAACTAAGTTCTCCCTCTTCAGTTGTGGAAGAAGTATGCGTCCAATTTATTCCGTTCAAGAGATTCAGTGCTGGAGATTAAGTACATTTACGCCATACATTTACAAATAGCTTTAGTAGCTTTTAAAATGTTTAGTTCCTCTTAAAATTTTAAGTGCCTTTTGAAATGTTGTTTTGCAAGACAAGGACATCAGCTGTAGTTCTATTCCTGCATAACGACATTGATTGCCTATATGTTTACTGTCCTGTCTATATATAACGTGTCTGTCGGGTGGAAACCTCACATGTCCAAAACTGTTACTTTTCAGGATTCAAATTCAAAAACAGCAAAAGATCAACAAGCTCAAAACGCGCCGCTTCACACCGCGTTTTGAGCTTGTAGATCTGTTACATTTGATGCTTTTGTGTGACACTGTAGTATGATCAGGTAGGGTGTTAATTTACAAAAAAAAACACAAAGTTAGAATATGGAGATAAGAGGTTTCTGCCTGACAGCGACGATATACTATGTTGGTTGTCATTGCAGAGCGACTGCAGTGGCCATGAATACAATGAGGTACTTTATCCGCTACTTGGGCTGATAATCAATGTGTCGACTGTCACCTCTCCAGCTGTTCAGGTATAAACAGACCTATTGATCGATGTTGTTGCTACTTTGCCTGATGATGCAGAGTCCCAGTTTTCTCCTGGGATCTGAATAACAACAAGTGTTTGTTTGTTTATTATCACTTACAAGAACATTTAAAAAAGATACACAAAGATTCAGTAAAAATGTGAAGGAGAATGCCTAAAAACCCTCCAGGGGCTTGAGAGGTGGTATTCTCCGGGAATATTTGTACATTCATAGGATAAAATGAACATCAATGTGGAATATACACATCCATTACAGTTTAAACACTAATAGACATGTCATACAGATGAAGAAACAGAACGGAAAAGACCAATATGGACACTGTTAAAAGAAAGAAAGAATTAAAACATATTACAACAATAAAAGTCAGGGGAACCAAAACGTAAACCTCTAGGAAAAAATGTATTATATTATATTAGGCAGACCATATGGAAAGTATTTGGTTGTTAAGAGAAACGATTTTAGAACCTTCTTAAATTGGTGAGAAGACAACTTCCATAGATATCCATATTTTTGACCCACTTTTGAAGCCTATATTAAACTGGGTTTGAGAGGTACGGGCCTTTGGGGGTCTGAGGTTATTTGAGCTACGTGTTGGGTAATTATGAACCTGAAAATTATACTCAAATATATGATGAAAAAAGGAGGGAAGGGTTCTCCCCAATGAGCCATAAACAAATAAGCCAATTTGAAGATGATTCACTTGATAAATACTGAGGACACCTAATCGGATAAATAAAGGCTGAGATGAATGTCTTGGGTGTGCACAACTTATTGTTCTTACAGCTCGTTTCTGAAGACGGTATATGGGCTCCAGTTTGGTCTGATGAGTACTAGCCCAGACTATATTACAATAATTAATATACTGATAAATCATGGAATAATATAAAATAGTGGCTACCTCAGAACTGATCAAATGACGGATTTTACGTAGGATACCAATACTCTTCGCTATTTTTGTGGATATAGCCACGACTGTAGATGCCCTACTATCTCCTTGTTGACACAGACAACATTTACTTTTTAAATGGTACCTGTAAATGGGCTGCATATATATATATACAGTATATTAGTGCTACGGTATATTAGGTCATTCAAATGTGCTTTGCAATGTACTTCACTTTCACATTCACCCACACAAACATACACTCACATTCCGACACAGCAGAGGAAACCATGCAAGGCACCAACCAGCTCGTTTTGGAGAAATTAGGGGTTCAGTGTCTTGCTCAAGGACACTTCGACACACTGTCAGGACAGGAGGAGCCGGGGATTGAACTGGGAGCCTTTCCGCTTCCCAGGCAGCTGTTCTAGTTGCGGTCCTATAGCTGAGAGTTCAGCTACTCAAAGCCAAAACCTCACACCACTTTAGCCCTATATACTGTATACTTCGTTCTACGATGCATGACGAAAATCGGCTAAATACAAGATCTACAATGCATTGCATTAGCTTGTAGTTCGGCTCTTTTCACTATTTCTGAAAATATGGATACCATCACATAATAGAAGGGAAGAATCTACAAGGATCTGGACAAAGGCAATAGAGATAGCCTTGCAGTTAACCTTCCAGTGTAATATTTTCTATGTGGACATCATAGTGTGTGTGAAAATTGATTTTCTTGTTGTTGAAAATTATTTTCTTCTTATCTTATAGGCGCATGCTATATACCTCTGCAGTCTGCGTCTGGCCCTGCTGAACGGAACCAATGGAGTTATCATCTCGGTAAAGTGTCAACAGTCTCTTTACATCACTTTAACGCTACAGTACCCCGCAAAAACTCCCCGTGGATCAAACAATCGCATTACCTTTCACATCGTTTCCGCTGCACTGTGGAGTAGCTGTGAACACCAGAGGCATCAGGCCTGGAAAAAGCATTAACACACAGTGTCGTTGCATGGGGATTATCAGTAAACAGGTTTATAGACGTACTGGTGGTTAAGTTTCTACCCAGGAGGCCGCAGGGCCCTCATAGTAAAACTCCCATCCAATCAAAGTGCGCCATGATTGGCTTTCTCGTTGCTCCCAGGGAACAGCCGAAAAACACTGTAGGCCATTAGACCAAGCTATCTATTCCAAGGTTTGCTTATTACAAGTAAGCTTAGTTAACAACCTTAGCAGATAGATTTCCATATATCGTTTTTCATCATTGGTTTATTAAACTTGCTTATACAGACTGTGATTCAATTTCAAGCAGTGTTACAGAACGTAGCCTACACTACAAAAGGAAAAGCAAGTTCGACTCAAACAGGTTAGTGTTATTAATGTAATGCAGTCTGCTGAAACCTCACAGCAGCACGCGGATGCAATAAAAAGTCTTTGCAACTGGAGCCCACGGTGTGCGAGCGTTTTGCTTTTACATTTCACGTTTTTTCTCTCCGCTCAGCACCTGCCCAATTTGGAGTTAGGATGTGCATGTCCTTCCTTCTTTTCATGTTAATCTTTATTAATGTGCCTTCCCTCAGGTGAATCATTAGCCCAGTGCCAGTGTGGATTGTAAAGGCTACGGGCCAGATCAAATCCCCAAATGAAAAAAAAAAGAACGGGCAATGTTTGGAGGAGCCCGTCTGTGCGAATCATTATGGCTCATTAAAATAACATCTCCAGGTGCTGTTGCATGTTTTAATGACTAATCTAGTGTTAATGCGCTGCATTCCTGATGCCCTCTAAGTCCTCTGCTAGCTTCTGTCTGTCTCCTAGCTCACTTCTGGCACGCTTTCGACCTTTCTAGTATTGCTGAAATTCTCAAATATTTATATATTCTTTTACTGAAGTGTTTTATGCAATAACTCAGCCACACACTGGCAGGTTCAGTGCACGCCACCACAAGCAATAAAGTACGTACTGTACAGGTACCACCCTGGGCAAGACCTGCGATGTTGGTTGTCTAGGAAGTTGACAACCGGAAATGGTTGAATTTGGCGGAAGTACCGCCCAAGGAAATGACGTTGATGCTTTACAAATCTGTTAACATTCTCCGTGAATGAAACGAGTGTTGTGATTGGTCAAAAAATATCGTTTCCGGGGGAAACGGAAATCCTGTCACTCAGGACTTCCTAGACACTCGCTGCTTTAGGTCGTGACCAGGCTCTTCTCTTCGCAGATGAGTGAGGCTGGGACCGAGGTTATACAGGTACAGTATACCAAGGCCTTAAAGGGTAATACCACTCATTTTCAACATTGAACTATGTCTTTAATACACCTTAGAGCTGTTGTGTGGAAATAAGAAAAAAAGTCCCCCCCCCCTTCTATGTTGCCTAGAACTGGATAATTGATTGAGGTCATGTGATCAGTGACATACGCAGGGTGTACTTTTGGCTGAGGGGGCAGAGCCAAAAGTACACCCTGTATGTCACTGATCACATGACCTCAGCATTTGTATTGAGCTAGGTTGTATTTTGTTAAAGGCAGATTGATATATTGCCTAGTAAGCGAGTTGGGGTTCAGCGTGAGCTCCAGGCGGCTCCAGCCAGCAGCCATGCTCAACAGGAGACCTGACAGACGGAGCAGGAGAAGCACACACACACTCAGACCCCCGGCCTGTCTCCGGCAGCTTGTTTGTACACAATCTGTACATTTCAAGGTGAGGAATAGGCCATGCAGTTGCTTAATCTTGATTAATTTAATTTAATCTCCAAGCCGCGCTATGAGCGCCGTGCTATGAGCTTGTAGATCTGCTATTTTTTTTAAATCGTAAAAATGTGTGCAAACCTTTGAATATATATATTTTTAAAGCATTTTTAACTCAAATCTTTGCTTCTGGGGGGTCCCTGGAACAAAATATTTTGATGGGGGTCCGCGGCCAAATACATATCATTTTGGGGGTCCTTGACATGAAAAAGATTGAGCACCACTGATATAGAAACATACGTTTTTGAGAATACTGTTGAGATTTAGGAGACATGTAGAATCGGCTTCAGGTCTCAATGGGTTAAATAAATATATAATCTCTGAACCCCCGACACATCTTTCCCAACTCTGTCTCTCTTCCTCTTCTCCCTGCCTTAATTCCTTCTTTCCACCCGTCTCTCCTTTGCTTCTGCTGCTGTGGTTTTCACTGGTTTTGTTCTCTCCTACACACTGTTTGCTTCTTCACCATCTCTCTCCTATATGCTGTTTGCAGTGTCTCTCCTGTTCACTGTTCTAGTCTCTCTCCTGTACTGTTCTCAGTACTGTGTCTGTTCGCTCCTCCTCCTCCTCCTCCTCCTCTCACTCGGACATTCTCCTCCGTCCTCCAGAGAGCTGCAGGTGTGCTGCGCGCCGTGCTCCCACAGTCCCCTGCTGCCGTCCAGCAGGCTGTGGAGGGAGGTGTGGTGAGGACCATAATGCGCTGGCTGCTGAAGGTATAGGAGGATCTCTCTCTGTATGCATTATTTAGACCAGTGGCTCTCAAAGTGGGGTCCTTGGGGGGGGGGGGGACCTTGGGGGGAACACTTTATCCATTTATAAGTTGGCTTACTTGTACATCTGATATTTTTGAGCAAATTTTTAAAATCTTGAACGTGTTTGGAAAATGTCTGATCATTTTGAATATTTTTACGCAAATATATATATATTTTTAGCGGCGCTAGCCCTATACCTAACTTTGTCCGTGTTCACCATCAACGTTCTGATTGGTCAGACCCGTCAACGTTCTGATTGGTCAGACCCGTCAACAAAGTGATTGGTCAAGCTTCACGTGACACATGGCTATAAACACATTATAAACACATATCGATGACAAAATGTATCAAAGGCGCCGCTACCTTCACACAAGGTGTGATTTTTTATTTAATATCAATTTGCAGTTTGGGTTGGCGCCCCAGTCTGTGTCTTCCGTGAGGAAGAAGCCCAACAAATCCACGGTGAGGCCTTTAGGAGGGCCATTCAAGCAAGCCGCAAAGGGAGCCTGCAGTACCACCACGGGCCAAGACACCATCACACCAGAATGACATGTTTGGAGCGGGGGAGTCTGGTGCAACGCTCAGGACCTGGACCTGGTGTGACGGAGGAGTAGCCCGGCCAGGAGGCCATCCACAGAGCCTAGTCCCTCCACGTGCCAGAGTATCTCCTCTCCCCCATTCCTGGCAGAGTAGTTTTGGACAAGCGTATTGAGTGGCCCTGTCTTTCCCTATTTAGGAGTAGGACTGACCGTGGGTAGCTACCTGGGACGTAAGTCGGGGCTTGATCAACCCTGGCTGGGTCACCTGGGCGAGGGTGTATGTTGCGAGACCCGAAACATCCTATGACCCCAGGCTACAACACTGATGATACGTCCCAGGTGCATCCATGTGATGTTTTTTCGTTATGGGTGTCCTTGACATGAAAATGTTTGAGAACCACTGATTTAGACCAGTGGTTCTCAAACTATTATTTTCAAAGACTGCCATAACTCTGATGCTGCGTTCACACTGGCAGCTACAAAAGATACAAAGCGACAGACACAGCCTGTCTGTTGTTGCGTTGCAGTCGAAGTGTTGATCAACGTCAAGCATGCATCCAATGAATGAGAAACGTTAAAGCCTGGGGTTAAACAGAACACAGAGATAATAAAGGAAATAATTAGCTCAATAATTAGCTAATACCCTAGGTGGGGTTGGCGAAAGGGCCTTTCTGTGTGGAGTTTGCTGTTCTCCCCGTGTCCGCTAGGGTCGGTACCCTCACAAAAAACATGCAGTAATCCTGGTCTCTATACTGCCTCCCCCTGGTCAGCCTGGGCACCTGATGGAGGGGAAAGGAACTGGTTGGAATAATGTGTTCCACGCACTACGTCCTCCTGGGTAAACTCCCCCCTGTCAGGTGATAAGAAGCGGCCTGCTCACTCCTCGTTGAAGGAAGCATGAGCTCAGTTCGGGGCTCTCCCCAGGCTGGCAGAGGGAGAGTAGCGCCCATGATTACAGCTTAGGCAATTGGCACTAGGTGAAAAAATGTATTACAAAAATCGAAGGAAAACAATTAAGAGAATACAAAGCTTGTACAAAAGCTTGTAGGCTATTTTCAAATTGCCAAAGTATATATACAGTATATAGGCCTAGGTCTGAAGTGGTTTTGTAATAATAATCAAAATCTACAAAGTAACTAGTATCTAAAGTTGTAAAAAATACCTCAAAATTGTTGTACATACATGTACTCAAGTACTGTACTTAAGTAGAATTTTGAGGTCTTTTTTTTTACATTACTTTTACATTACTACCAATTCCAATTTTGAATAATGTTACTTCTACTCCACAACATCTCAGAGGCAAATATTGTACTTATAATCCACTATAATTATTTGACAACTTTAGTTAGTAGTTACTTTGTAGATTTTGATTATTATCACCACTGGTCATGTTATAGCTGCAGTTACGTAGGTTTTGTAGCAACTACAAATGTCGGGTGTTGCTTCTTCATGTTGCAGGCTTCCATTTAAACTTAATGGTAGCAATAAGCATACAGGTTTGTAGCTGCCAGTGTGAGCATGAACAGCAGCTGTGTTCACACTGGCAGATACAAAGCTGCAGTCTTGCAACGATTTTGAAACTTCTTTGAAATATTGATGCCATGCAGGTTCAAAGTGGTGTCTGAGGGTTTTATAAATATTGGACCAATGAAAAGTATTAACACGAGCTTCTGACTTAATAATAACTACATTGGATCCATTGTAACACAAGTTATTTATTTACATTTCCTGAAAAGTAATGGTTTTGGACAAGGTTTCCGTCCGACAGCGACAATTGAAAATGTGATGCGTCTTCATGTTGAGCTGTCACTGTTATGACAACTTTTCTTTTCTTTTCTACTTATTTTTTCCTCACCGGGAGGCTATAGGGTCAGTCCGTCCATCCGTCCGTCTGTCTGTCCATCTGTCCGTCCATCCAAAACAATAACTACTGTATATAAACATTTTATATTTTCCTGTTCATAAAAAACAAAAATTCAGGGCCTGTTTTGAACGGTGAGCCTTCTGCAGCAAATAAATAAACAATATTGTTTTCTCAAACTTTTCTTTTGTAGTAGTACCATGTGTGTCCCTCTGGCATTTCAGGGAGCCTGACAGACCACCACAAAGTATGCCATTAAGACCCTTGCAGTGTGCACCGTCACTCAGCAAAGGGAAGAGCTGGTGAAGTCTGATAAAAGTGAGAAATGATCGTCTTATTACTTGTTTTTGTTGGTTTCCCGGTCATGGCCGCTCGTTGTTATATGGAATTGAGCTGAGGGCCTTGGTATGTGAACTAGAGCCTGATTTTTGGGTCCAATGCCTGATTTTGGAGAGCCCTAGACCACCGATTACTCATACATGTTTTGTATTTTGTAATTAACACATTTTTATTTGGTTAAAGTTTCTTATAACTATTACTCATGTTTTGACGCATATTTTGTAATTAACACATTTTTATTTGGTTAAAGTTTCTTATAACTAAACGTATAACTTATAAGCAAACAAATAATAAACAAATCACTGTTTGTTAGATAAAACGTTTAAATCAAAGCCATATTTGAATATTTTCAAAATTAGCGGATCTACGGTACAAGCTCACAAAGTGTCACAATGCAGCTCATTGTGAGCTTGTTGGGTACAAAACAAATCGGGTCACATTGGTGTGTTTGATATATATTGGCTAAACCGATATATTGATTTGGTCTCTTTGCCATTCATGTTTACCTTCCATGTCGCTACAGCACTGTTTCCCAAATAGTGGGTCGTGACCCATGCTTGGGTCGCGGACCAATTTTTATGGGTTGCGGGTAAATACCTATTTTTATTCGTTTCCTACATTAAAAATAAAAAGTTTTAACGAAAAAAATATCTTCAATCTTCATAAATTAAAAACAATTCCAACATTTGTCAAAAGATATTTCATAGATAAAATTAAAACATCTAATAATTTCTGCATATATATATATATATATATATATATATATATATATATATATATATATATATATATATATATATGTATATGTTTTTAAGGGTAAGAACGCGGCACGTTGTGAGCTTGCAGATCTGCCATTTTCACTAGTTTGGGTCCCGTGCAAACTCATTTCTCTTTCTCTTGAGCTAAAAAAAATAGGGAACCACTGCTCTAGTGTCATGGTTTTGCCCTTCATGTTTGCCTTCCATTGTGTCTACACAGGACTGTCCAGTCTGCTGGTTTCCAGCGGCGACGAGGGGGTGTGTGGAAACGCCACTCTCTGCCAGTTTTAATTAGTTAAAAACGAATTAAAACTGGACTGAAATTGAAAACTTGAAGTCAAAACTAAATAATAATAAAAAGGAACGAAAAGCTCTAAACTATAATAACCGTGGCATGCTGCCAGTAGGCCATTGAAGTACCTCTCCGCAGGTGGGCAGGTACTTTACCCCTGCACCAGCTGCATGCCTCTTTCATCTTAGCACACACATTAACCACTTTCAACCTGGTGTCCCTATCTTATGTATGTCATTAAAGGCCAAAACCTTCAAAAGTTTTCAAGTCTTCAACTTCAACAAAAAAAGCAAATCTACAACCTGTCGATACACGCTAGCCTCTATATACATATGTATGTATATATATATATATATATATATATATATATATATATATATATATATACATATGTATGTATATATATATATATATATATATATATATATATATATATATATATACATATATACACACACACACACACACACACACACACACACACACACACACACACACACACACACACACACACACACACACACACACACACACACACACACACACACATATATATATATATATATGTACACACACATACACATATTATATACAGTAAATACAAAGTGCTTCGCAAAGCACCGGTCAGCTTGTTGAGTTTCGCTCTCTCTCTGGGTTATATTGCGTGGGTGAAATATGCTCTCTCTCCCCCCCTTGTTTTCCCTCTCTCCCTCCCGCTCATTCTCCCTCTCTCTGTCACTCTCATTCTCTCCATTTGTCTGTCTCTCTCTTCTCAGAAACTGTGCGTAACAGGCTAACAGCAGCAATGTATTTACACTGATGTGAGGATCTCCACATGTGCATAATGGGGACACACAAGCATGCACACACACAACAAACACAACAACCTTCAACTATTATACAGAAGCGAGTCATATATGGCTTTGACAAAAGGTCTCATTGTTTCTTTAATTAAGGCCAATTCACAACATGGCTTCTGAATGGCTTGCATTAAAACACAGCTTCAGGCACATAATATAACTGCTGATGCCCTCAATGCATAGATAAGCTATTTTGTTATTCAATAAGCAGGCCTATATTATCTACACCAAATGCATCATTCTTGTGTTCTGTTGCAGAGACTTGGAGTCTTGATGAGAATATTTAAATGAGCTGAATGGTTGTCACTATACGGTATGTTATAAGATAAGCTTATCAGGTCCCTGCTGTATAGGTGCTGTCCGCAGGCTCAGTATAGTCAATGGAGCCAATTATTTGTAGCTTTTCATGCACTAACCTAGAACCAATAAATCCCAGTCAAAGTGATGATTTATAATTCCTAATTATTATTACGTTTTTTTTCAATTATGCATAGCATGTTTCTTCAGTTGAAATTTTCGTCCTACCAGAGGGTTTGAATACCACTGATGCATTTTAATGAGTAAAATGTTATTTAACCGATCTGTGTGGTACTAAACAGGCTCGGGAACTGTTTGTTGGCCCTTTGGGCAGGAGCCTATCTCCTGTTTCTGTAGCATGAGACAGCATGATGTACAAGGACACCCCCTGGACATGACGCTAGTATGTCACATGATTTACAAGTATACCCCCATGGACATGACGCTAGTATGTCACATGATTTACAAGTATACCCCCTGGACATGACGCTAGTATGTCACATGATTTACAAGTATACCCCCTGGACATGACGCTAGTATGTCACATGATTTACAAGTATACCCCCTGGACATGACGCTAGTATGTCACATGATTTACAAGTATACCCCCTGGACATGACGCTAGTATGTCACATGATTTACAAGTATACCCCCTGGACATGACGCTAGTATGTCACATGATTTACAAGTATACCCCCTGGACATGACGCTAGTATGTCACATGATTTACAAGTATACCCCCTGGACATGACGCTAGTATGTCACATGATTTACAAGTATACCCCCTGGACATGACGCTAGTATGTCACATGATTTACAAGTATACCCCCTGGACATGACGCTAGTATGTCACATGATTTACAAGTATACCCCCTGGACATGACGCTAGTATGTCACATGATTCACGAGTGCCAAGCAGGGAGGCATTGGGTCCCATTTGTATAGTCTTGAGTATACTTTACCCCATGGGTTGTCATGGGGTTCTCATGGGTGAGCCATCATGTGTGGAACAGGTTTACCCACGAGACCCACTATGGGAAGGAGGCAGGGTCATACTGTACCTCAGTCAAGTCAAAAAAGCTAAAAATGCTTTTCTCAATTGGCACTACGGTTCCTAAGAAATGTCCACTGGAAGCTTGCTAGCATGTTATAGCAATGCTAATGTAAATCACAGTTATAGCCAGTACCTCTTGGCCCCGTACTTCCGGCGCCCATAACTCGGACCACTCCCTTGTACTGAATGGATGCCAATGAACTTGGCGTTCATTATTATCTGAACTACACACCTGTAAGGTTCATTGACTGCAGCCTGCACGGTTGTGACGCGTAAAACACCACAAAATCACAATAAGTTTGCCAGATTTCTCGAGAGAAACAAGCGACCAGATCTTTGAAAACAAGCTCAAAATAAACGACTCTAGTGGGGAAAAAAAGCCAAAGTGACATGCTTTACAGATGAAATAACCGCTTTTGTCAGTCATGAGGGATTGGGCATCTCCAGTGTCCCTCTGGAGTTCTTTCAACATTATTGGAGCAATTACATGGTTTATTAATGCAGTGTGTTAGGTCTTGGCTCTTTTGAGTTTTTTTTTTAACACCGTTAGATCCAATAAAAATTTCGGAGATGGTCAAAATAGAATTAATGGATTTGTGACAGGCGACAGTATGAAGGCTCACCAATCCTGTGTTGTCTCGTTTTTGCCTATGAGAGCGTCAATCCAATGTCTGTCAGCCTTATTGACCAGAATTATACCGCATTGCTTTTATGTTTATCTGTGACCCAGATATGCATGATGTGCTCATATTTCACACTTAGCCTACAATATCTGCACAGTGCCTGTGATTCATCCCCCACTTGAGGTTTAATCCATTCCTTTAATCCAGATCTATTTCCCCCACTCTACAGAGTGGGATATACTCTGTCCCACTTTTCCCCCTGTAATCCGCCCACTTATTCCCTGGCATTGTTACCGAAATAGGGTAGTTAAAAGGGTGTAAGTGATGTTATTTTTGCTAAAAGGTTAAAACTCTATTTTCCGACAGTAATCATTGCTATAGTTGTTCAGTAAACAGGGAACTCCCAATACCTCCAGCTCTTTAGTAAATATGAAATCGTTTTCAGGTCAGGATACCAAATGTATCCAATCAGGAGAGAGAACCACACAAAAGATCATTAAGATCAAACCAGAACACTATAACATTTAGGTAAATTTGATCTGCATCAATTTCATAGTTTTCCAGTTCCTATTTGGTCGACAATTTTTTTGCTTCATCACTCTGAATTTCACTTGTTTATCCTGTATGAGTTCAGTGAGGTATATCAAGCCCTTCAGGCTCACAATACTTTGATACTGATGGGTGATTTCATTAGGGGGTGCATAGAGCTCAGAGACTGCCGTGAGTTGCTTCATTTCTGAAATAGGAGGAGGAATAGTGCATAGATAAAAATGTGTCAAGCCTTGAGAATTATCCAGTTTATGGCATTACTTTTCAAACTCTTGCATGTCAAGGACCCCCAAATTTATATATATTTAGCCGCGGACCGCCATCTGAAAATATACTGTGCCAGGGCCATACAAGGCTTGTGTTGTTGTTAAAATATTAAAAAATAATATTCCACATTTTTCATTCATTTGCAAGATTTTCTAATGGCCGACATATAGGGCTATAGATTTTTATGCAATGTTAACACATTTTGGAACCATCATTTGTTAATTATATTTCCATTATGACCACAGATATGCTTGAAAAGTGGAAAAACATTTTTTATTTCACGATGACGATGATCAAACCAGAAATTCTCCAGACCAATCATTTCAGAATACTTACCGACGTGAATGTAACTGACCTTTATTTAATAATTTCTACTTGTTGGAGTGGCATGTTGTAGCCCTTCCTAATGTTTGCTGAACATATACATAACACAGCTTCACACCCCCAAAAATATATCCCCATAACAACACATCCAACTGTAAGACTGCAATAACTATAGCTCTGCACAGTGACATCATCAGTGCTCTGAGAGGGAACAAAAATGGACCCAAATGGACCCGGAAGAGTAAAATGAAGACTGAGGTGTGTTATACCAGTGGTTCTCAACCTTTTCCGGATCAGGGTCCACTTGAAAATCTCAAAAGCGTTTGCGGCCCACCCATCTGACCACTTAACACGGTCAACAGTTAAGTGGTCTGATGAGTGGCCACGTACTGTACATTTTCAGAGCCTTTTTATTTTAATGGTCACTCAATCGATTGTGTTCCGGCTTGGTATCAATGGAACACAAAGGTGAGAAATGTGTGCTATCTTTTGTTATGTATGAAGGCATCCGAGAAAGCTTGCCTAGGGCGGTAGGTAATTGGGTCAGAACTAAATAAAACTAAAATCTGTATCTGAAAACTTTTCAGGTTAGAAATAAGCAACTTGCATAAACATTCTGCACAGTGGCCGTCTCTCTATCCCTTGGGCAGCGTGCGCCTGCAGGCTACAAACCATAGAGTTACACACTAGCAACGCTCGCTGCTGTGTGTGAGATTCCAGCGTGCCATAGCCTGAAGGGATGGAACCTTCTGATTGGCCATTTGAGACTGAAACTGTCATTTCACTACGTCTTTAAAATAGTTCCTATTTATTGGTATCACAAAGAAAACTCTTTTCAATGTTTTAAAGAAAAAAACACCACACTGTTTTTACAATATTCTTTTACATTAATGTTATATTATCATTAAAATGCTAGCGTTTTGGTAATTATTTGGGGAACCACTTGCAGTACCCTCGCAGCTCACTAGTGGTTCCCGGCCCATAGGTTGAGAATCACTGTGTTGTACGGCCGATCGGTCACCACTCCAACACACTGACATGGAACAGGAAGCACAGGTGTGATTGACAGGAAGTCAGAAAGTGAAAACTTACTAGACTCGCTGGCTGGCTCACAGGAGCTTTTGAGATCGATTGATTGATTGATTGCATTTAAAGATGACATGAAATGGTGTTTTGAGAGCATTTCATTTCCGTATCGTGAGGTATTTCCTAGGGCAGTGGTTCTCAAACATTTTCATGTCAAGGACCCCCAAAGATATGTATTTAGCCGCGGACCTCCATAAGTGACAATTTTCAAAATGATTCCCCACTTTTCAAACAATTTCTGGATAAAAAAGCCTATTGGCTCAGTGGTAAACAGGTCTGCACTTGCGCAGGAGACCCGGGTTCAAATCCAGGGTAGAACAGGAAAGTTACAGAGTGCAGCTTTAAGTATAGTACACAACTGTTCTTAGTTTCTTTCCCACACTGACATGTCCTTGTATCTGCTGCATTTCCAATCGAGGCACGTGAACAAACTTCGACAAGCTCCACGGCTTCGAGATCCTCCACTCCTGCATGGAGCTTAATAATCACCTCACCAAGTGACGACGTCGCATGCTGAGTCATTCTCTCTGTGCTCTTATCCTCTGTTCATTATCTCTTCACTTCGCTTGTTGTGGACATGGGATAAGCTGGGATAATTCAATACTTTTACTTCTACCCCACTAGATCTCAGGGGGAAACATTGTACTTTCCACTACAATTATTATATGAAAACTTTAGTTACTAGTTCATTTGTAGATTTTGATTATTATTACAAAACACACTAACCACTTCAGCCATATATTTCGTCCATTTGAATAGCCGATCTATAAGCTTGTAAAACGGCTATTTTCAAGAGATTTGTTTATACATTTTGAACTTGTAAAAGGGGACATTCTGCACATGAGTACTACTACTTTTGGTACTTAAAGTATATTTTTGATGTCGATACTTTTGTACTTTTACAAAAACATTTAATACCGAACTTGCACTTGTAACTTGTAACAGACTATTTCTACAATAGGGTATTGATGTTTTGTTAAGTCATGATAAGTCAAACATGTCAGTACTTCTTCCATCACTGCTGAAATCCACACAAGTTTACTGATATCCTGAGCTGGATCTGCTTTTGATATCTTATTCTCTGGTCATTTATTTTGATCACTGGTAGACTATATGTTTTATCCCTGCTTCTGGTCAGAATGAATTAAATACATGCATTTCCTTTTGGGAGTCTGATATGTTTGATATTTATGTTGCAACAATTTACTCAAAAATCTATATTAATCACACTAACCTTGGCATCCCCATTATTATTTTTTTATATAGAATACAAATAAAAAGCATTGCGTCCCACAATGCAATATGTCATGCAATATGTTGAGATCTACTATTTTTGCCATTTTGTCATACAAAGAAGTATGTAGGGCTGAAGTTGTTAAGAAAGTGTCCCAATGCCCTGATCTTTCCTCAGGCATCAAATGTTGGGTAACTCTGTTCCTTTTGTCAATGAAGAAATGCAATAACGTATAATGTGATCTCGTGCTCAAGGTCAGCAATGAACTTTTATAAAGTTTTGTTTTTCTGTTATGAACGATAACATAAACTTGTTGAACTCTGCTAATTTGAAAATGTAATATACTCTTTTGTTCAAGAAGAAGGCTAATCCTGGATAAAGTCTAATAAAAGATGCATATCACTTTAATAAGATCCAGCCCCTAATTGTTTTTCCTACACAAACAAAGTCGTAAATTTGACCCAAGTACTTGGCTGCCCTTGTTTTTATGTGAGCATCTGAATTATGACGAATAACTCAGAAGAAAACAATAGTATGACCTTGTGGTTTAAATTGGGTAAAGTTTAAAGGCTTCACATCGACTTGAGAGCAAGCAAACATTTGGTGATGTACGATGCAGGAGGTGGATTAGAGTTGGCTAAATAGACCAGTGCTTCTCAAACGTTTTAATTTCAAGGATCCCCATTACTCTTTAGAGTTACAGACCTGTAAGGGTCTATTTGGAACTCCCTCAAGGAACCCTGAGGGTCCCTCATGGACCCCACGTTGAGGACCTCTGATGTAGGCCTTTATCACAGCAGCCATACAAGAAATAGTAGGGTAACACAGGTGTTGCCAATTATATTAATTAAGGTTAGCAGTGATTCTCAACCTGTGCCTGGGCCGTGGGCCACGAGGGTGCAAGTGGGCACCCAAATAATTGGCAAAACACTAAGATTTTAACAATACTAAAACTATATATTTACTTTAAAACCTAGAAAAATGAGTTTTCTTTGTGATACCAAATAAATACTTAAAGTAGCCTATACTACGTTAATTCCATTGATCCAAGCCAGAACACAGTCGATTGATTGATCATTAAAATAAACATGCTCTGAAAATGCACACGGCTCCACCCAATTGACCACTTAACTTGAGTGGTCAGATGGGTGGACCGCAAACGCTTTATGGGATTTTCAAGTGATCCAGAATAGGTTGAGAACTGCTGACATATAGGGAGCCTTTTTTAATACGCTTTGAGGGCACTGGAGCACACCATGGGTGCTATCTGTGGTTGTTTAGAAAGCAGAGCGCACACTGACCACTCCCGACTCCCGAGTGGAAAGTCGGGTTTGTCCAAAAAAAAATCTGAAGGTTTTGTGACAACAAGTCATCGCAAAATGCGATGACTTCGATGTTGTAGTATTGTAGTATGCAATGTTGTAGTATTGTGATACTACTAGAGTATTGAACACGCATCTACTTGTGACAAAACAGGTTGTAATCATCATTCTGTGCATGGAATGAATTTGTGTTGAAAGAAAGAGGAAAATGGCAACATCAGTTTACAAAGAGGCCTATCTACTCTGACCTTTTACATAATGAACACCATTTATGCTCTGAAATTGGAGGAGGTTATCAGATTTGCATTTACAAAGGCACCCTAGCAGAGTCTTTCCGGTGAGCCAAAATATTCACAATAGCAGCACCCTGACTCCGTTTGACCACAATCTTAAAGATCAAGTGAAATGAAAAATATGTTTTACACAATTTTAGAGAATATCTGTGGTCATCATATGGGCATACAGTACCTAACAATAGATGCCAAAAAAATAAAAATAAAACCATTCGTGTCTATTTTTATATCAAAAGTCCCTAAAAAGCCAATCTTAATTATTTCCTGTAAACAAAAACATACTACGTGATGACATAGATCAACTTTCATGAATATAAATAAATCTTGATTTCGTTCACCTGTGTGATCCCCATATCTGCACGTTCCTCCAAACACAGCTGATTTTAAAAACAGAACTACTTGGTTTTGAATCTCAATCAAGATGACATCCAGACATGTATTACTCATAACACTGCGCACCATGTGAGTGAGGTTCTACCGTGCCATAGCATGAAGGGATGGAACCTTCTGATTGGTTGTGAGGCCGTTTCAGACTGAAACGTCAAAATAAAATGACATGAGAAAATGTCATTGCACTGGATCTTTAATTAATATCATTGGCACCAACACCTGGTGTGCGACCTAATATTTCATGTCAAAACGGCTGCTGTGAAAAAGACGTGTGTTGACGAGCGGGCAAGATGGCGCAGAGCAGATGGAAGCATGCTGTCATGAGAAAGGCTGTCTGTGTGTGTGTGTGTGCGTGTGTGTGTGTGTGTGTGTGTGTGTGTGTGTGTGTGTGTGTGTGTGTGTGTGTGTGTGTGTGAGAGTGCATGTGCGTGCATGTGCATGTGTGTTTGTGTGTGTGGATGTGTGCCTGCACGTGCGTGTGTGCACTGATTTATCCTGTATGATCATTTCAACCGTGCCAGTGTCTAATTAGTTTGACTCAGGCCAGGTGTGACTGAAAAATATACCACCTCACAGGCCACATACCTGTGTTATGTTTGAGCGCTAATCATGGGATTATAAACCATAGCACTTCTGTACTGCCATCAATGTTATATTCCCTATGGGGAACCCTTATGTTCATGGCATTGTTATGCTGCACACACTATGTCAGCCATATATGCATTGCATACGCTCATACAGTTTAAACCAGGGGTCTTCAATGTTTATTCAGGCCAAGGACCCATCTAGCTGCGAGAGAGACGAGCCCCGGATACTCTAACCACAAGGCCACTGAGCGTGTGTGTGTGTGTGTGTGTGTGTGTGTGTGTGTGTGTGTGTGTGTGTGTGTGTGTGTGTGTGTGTGTGTGTCGGGAAGGTCCCTCTTGAAAGGACTGAAGTCATATTTGTGGAGGGCCTAAACATCAAAATCTAACAAATCTCGTTTGCCTAGGAAATGGGATACCTACCCCCTCCCCCCCCCCACACACACACACACACACACACACACACACACACACACACACACACACACACACACACACACACACACACACACACACACACACACACACACACACACACACACACACACACACACACACACACACACACACACACACACACACACACACACACACACAAAGCAGACAGTTGTCTGCTTTGTTTACATGTCAGAGAAATCCAATCCATGTATAAATGAACAGCAGAAGACAGAAGCTCACAGTTGGAGATGACACCAGCTGTGCGTCTGCAAGCCACCGATACCTTCGGCTCAGCTGGATATTACACAGTAATAAGGCCACTTATTCATTGGGATTTGAGCGACGTTAAATGTGACTGAACAGACATGGCTGGCTTCCTGTGTTGTTTCACGCTGCTCGTTTCCACGCTTACAGGTGTAGTATGTATTAATTTATAATGCTCCTTTAGTGCAAGCATAAAAACACATTTTAGCTCTTAACCCATTCAAACTGGGAAAGAATCTGTGTCATTTTAGATTTCAGCTATTATAGGAACATACGTTTTTCAGAAAACTCTTAGGATTTAGAAGGCATTTCGCAGAAACCTCTTATCTCCATATTCTAACCTTTATGTAAATTAATGCCTCATACTTGATCATACTACAGCGTCACACAAAAGCATCAAAAGTAGAAGATCCACAAGCTCGAAACGCGGTGCGAAGCGACGCGTTTTGAGCTTGTAGATCTACTAATTTTGAGTCCTGCACCTGTTTTGAGTCCTGAAATGATTTGCAGAATCGGCCACAGGTCTTAATGGGTGAAGCTATTGACTGTAAAGTCTTTCATGGAAATGAATTGAAACCATATTAAAACCTCAGAAAATAATTCCTTAATTTATCTAACTAATCCTTAGCCATAGAAATTCATGTTTGATTTGAACACAATCCGATATTTCTGTTATTTGACGTAGAACATTTTAATTATAACTTTAATTATATCAGCATTTAAGTGCCGAATATTATATTCAGCACTTAAATTAGTGAAATTATTCTTGTTGTAACCTAACTACTGAGAGCTAAAATGTGTTTTCATGAGTCATCCTATTTTGAACTGCAATGTTGAAACAATATTGAATTAAAGTGAAAACATTTCATCTCAGAAGGAGCTTGAGTCACGCTAAAGTTTTGTCACAAATGAAGAGGCAAACACCTGCTGAGTGCCATCATCACTTTTATGCCTGTTGCTTTTCTGTGTGACATCCTGCCTTCAACCTTATTGTTTTGCCAGTTGTAGTAGACATCTGCCTGCTACTTCACAACACATTGTAAGCTTGTAGATTGGCTATTTTCGGCACACAAGACGTTGTATACGGCAAAGTCTGACACAAATCGGTGGATCTGCCGACCAGATTAGAGCATAGTTATATAGCTACTACATGGGAATCATAACAGACAGGCTGTACCAAAACAATAGCTATATTCTTCATCAAGACTCACTAAACTAATTAAACTACACCAAAACCTTGCCTAAACAGTACCTTACCCAAATAGTGCCTGACCCAAACCACCTGCAAGCTATGTTTTTGCCCCGGTGAATATATTTATATATATTATATTTATTATTATATTATTACGGTGAATATCCACTACATTTGGCAACAAATGCAATAAAAAAGGGCTTTGATAGACCTTAATTTTTATGTAAACCCACATATTTGCAATATTTACAGAAAGGATTTTAGAAGCCTAATCCCCTATTTCACCCGTTCAAAGTTGACATTATTGTAATTAACTGTAATGGCTCAACATCATATAAAAGTAATCATGATTGACAGAGCTCTCCATTTGTGCTACCGCTTTGGCATTTAGACATAAATACAGCCCAGATTAGGCCTAATCTGTGGCAAACTAACCACAAACAATCCCTTTTTAAAGAATGGCATTTTCCTTTTACTGATGGCAACTTACAGAAAGAAAGAAAGAAAAAAAAGAGAGAAATTGTTGTTTTTGTTTCTCTGTAGTGCGGGCTGCTGATGAGGAATTCCAGGGTTATCGTACAGAGCGAACAGAAGCTGCAACTGAGCAGCGGTTAAAAGAAAAGAATATCAGTGGTCATGGATCAGCGGCAATACTCACTGAGAATACAAATCAACACGATGCAACGAGCCAGAAGCCTGGCGACACAGGCGAGTTTCACACCGCACCACCACCACCACCACCACCACCACCGTCACCACCGCCACCACCACCTCCACCGTACGAGAGAGCTCGACTCACAGTGGCATCTGCCGTAATCGCCTCTGCGAGCAGAGCCAGCCTCGCCTCAGACCGCGTGCCAGATTCACTCTCGCCGACCGAAGAGCATCTATCAGGCGAGAGGCGTGACGCCGAGCCAAATATCCCATTGATCTCTAATTATGAGAAGGTCGTTATCTCTCCCGGCCAGGCTGGATTAGAATCAATGACGAATGGCACTCCAGAGCCCAGGGTTCATTTGTCCATAGGGGTGGCCGGGGCCTCCGTTTGGCATCACACGCCGCACGATAACAGGAATCAAAGGAACACGGACTCTATTACGCTCGCGTCTGCCAACAACAGGCGGCTGGGAGTCGCGGCGTTATCTCCCTCTCGTTCTCATGTAATTGATGGCCTGGCCGATTTGCATAATGAGAGGGAGGACAAACAGCCAGAAGGCAGGCACGAAAATATGATATTAGAAGTAGGAAAACAACATTCCTACACAGCAACCAAATCCCTCTTTCAAAGTCACGGAGTGAGGCGTTATGTGACTGAAAGAAATGGAACAAAATGGTGCTTAACCTGCCTGAAAGATCAAAGTGCAGCGTCACTTGCTGACACAGTTACCGGCACACGTCCTCTTGATGTGGAGGAGCTCACTGTAGGGTACAAACATATGGCCTCGTTATCCGGCGTAATTCAGCCTGCAGTTAGAGGACAAGAGGGAATAATAAATGCAGAGCTATCTTATGATGCCAAACCCTCCAAAATATCACATTTGTCTGAGGGGGATTTCAATAGACCAAATTATAATCTGGCACAGCTTTTGTCCTTAGAAGCAAAAGTAAGTCACAGTCAAGGCAATTTCAATGTTCCGCTTATTAACATGTTTTTCTCAGATACAGCAAGAGATGGAGCTCATACTAACACTTTCCCCGAGATGTCCACAGCATCACATCTCTCAAGATATACCTACCTGGGTGAATCTTCTGCTACAGAACGACCTACACCAACAAGCACCATACTTTATCGTTCCCCAAAGACATTTCACACGCATTTCACACAGACAAATGACGCTCACAGTGAAGACGGTTCCTCAGAGAACTCGCAATTCCATACTTCAGACCTCAACGGCAAGACAACAAGCAACAGCAGTCAAAATAAATTAACTGCGAAAGGCAGAGATGCCAATGAGGAATCACACCCAACTCGCAAACTGAGATTCACTGAAACCAATAATAGTGCAACGACACCCTATCACATCAGGAAGCTGACGATTTCTGCTGTTATAAATCTTCTGCCAGTTCCGACAGTGGGAGTGAAATCTTTGATGCCTGTATCAGAACGTGTTGGCCGGTCTCCATCTGAACCAGACACTCAACTCACAGAGCCCTCGCTGACCTTACGTCCAGAGGGCTTTGTTGTGCGTCTTAGACCCTTAACCACTATAAGACTCCCTTTTACGCGGCAACATTCACTTAGTGTAAATGTCATCGCTAAAGACTCAGCCTCTCCCGCCGGGTTATCTCAGCCGGTGAAGCCATTTGCTACGGAGCCAAGTCAACCCTTCACAGCTGCTGTCACTCCCACAAAGTCATTTGTTTTAGAATTAAGTCGGAGGTTTGACGCCACCCTGACACCAATTAAACCCTCCAGACAAACACTTTACGAAGATGTACCTACGATTAAACTTTCTGGGGATCAAAAGAGCAATGTATCAAAAACTACTCCATTGAGGGCTTCTGAAAACATCACCAGCAATGTAGGACCAACACATCGTGATCACGTAGCTTCAAATGCATCTACTACAATCACAAACTCTCAAATAGTCCATGAGGTGAAGTTGGGAGATAAGAGAGAGCGGGAGCCTGATTTCACCCAGCCTCGAGTTACAGGAAGCATGCTCACAGAGACGTCTGGCAGAGAGGCAGAGGAGGGGGGTGAGAGCCGAGGGAAATTGAAAGAGATGCAGAGGGAAGAGGAAGAAGTGAAATTTGAATTAAAGGCCGAAAACTCAGAGGGGCCGAGTGTGACGGCGCAGATGTCCCGAACGGATGAGAGGAAACAACGGAGAGTCGTCACCGCTGAGGAGACGAGGGGAATAGACAGGAGTGTAAATGGACAGGCAGTCGAGGCGGGGACGTTGGCAGAGGAACAGGAGGGACATGTCACGGGAGATGATGTTGAAACTTTGAGGCAAGAGAGCGATTATGAAGAGGTGAGGGGACAAGAGGAGAGCTTCATCAAAGACAGAAACGACATGAAAGAGAGAGAGAAGGAGGAGGAGGAGATGGAGGAGGAAGAAGAGGAGTCTAGGACCAAAGGGCAGGAAGAGTTTTTGACAGAGGAAGTTGAGAACAGGAAAGACCACACAAACACGACCGGCAACACGGGGAGAGAGGATGTGACACTTTCTATTCATCTTAGTCTCAGCTCGAAAGCACTGAACAGAGAAACAGGATACACCGTTACAAATAAATCTCTCTCCCACAATTTAATTAAACAGCTTGGAGCCTCTCTACACAAAGGCATCCATCTACATGTAAGTGAAAACATCACTGAAATTACAGGGATAAGAAGCAGGCCAGTTTCCAGAGCGGTAATGGGAAATAACAGACCCCCGCAAACACTCATAACTCAGAACACGCACATACTGACAAACACTGTGTCTAAATCTGTAGTAATGAATAGCGCTCAGCACAACGTGTCTCCAAGCCCCGACAGAATGGATTCGCACACATTTAAAGGAAAAATAAAACCAACATTTCCAACAAACAGTATTGCAACTATTACATCAACTCTTTCTGTATCCAACAGTGCTGATGAAAGGTACCCGATCGCTACTCCGCGGCCGGCAATCATGGCCGAGCTGTCGAGTGATGGGCCCCACTTGACAGTAAACACATCTACCCTCGACGCATCAATTATTTATGACATTTCAGTTCATGAGCGTCAATTTGACAATCCCCTATCCCCATCAAATCCACTAACGCAGAGCACCGCTGTAATCTCAGCTAGAGTGCAAACAGGGCACATCATGCCAGTATCAAGTAGATCAGATTTCCCTACTGACAGCCCTGCATCTGTCATGTTTGAAACAGTAAACACATCTACTCAAGCCTCATCTGCCAGCCCACCCACAGTGGAGAGCCCTCCCACGGTGGAGACCTCATTCGCCGGCCCACTCATGGTAGAGACCTTGGCCTCGATGGACCACATCTCTACAGATCCATCGCTGCTCCTGTACCAAGAGCAATTTATCCTAAGACAGACTTCCGCATCCACCGTGACTCCAAGCCAGCCATGTTCATTTTCACATGTAGAAGAGCCTAGCTCTTCAAATGCTCCCATGGCCTCAGCGAGTCCTGAAGTGAGACCAGAGGAATTTAGCCCTGACGCTATGCCTTCACAGCCATTGTTAACGTTATTAGGGGGTGGAAGTTCTGCTGGCAAAGCTAGTAGGGGAGACAGACCGAGATCAACATCTAATAAAGCTGTGCTGAGGCCAAAAGAAAAAATACATTTAAATTCTGAACACGTTGACAATGAAAGTGAGCATACTGCGCCCGTGACAAGCCATACTGTACATAATGACCATGTGTTTCCCATAGATAGTCACGCAGGAAAACATACAGATGATATCAGCATGCACCCAGCAGTTGCACATGATGAAAGGAGACATTCTGGATATACAGCACAAACAGTGGACACGCCTGAACCACATGTTAGTAACAGAGTCAGTTCTCTCTCTCTCTCTGTGAGCTCTACTGAGGAAGGAGCTAATAACGAAACAAACAATGGGTCTGCCCCAGTGGCAATTCCCAGTAGGCCTACCGGTGAGTCTCTGCATGCATTCAATGATTTATTTGTTCCTCATAACAATGACCTCATTATGTTTGACACAAGTGATGAAAATGATCATGCTGAGGCTGAGACAACTGAAAACACAGAGGCATCAGGAAGTCTGTCTGAATTTCTAACTAACGACAAGACAGACGGTATTTCTAATAAGAAGGCTCCTGCAGCCGAGCTCACAGAGGAGAACCTGCACGGGCCTTCTGTCACACAAACCGCCACAGGTAACCACGGTAACCACCACTCTCTGTCTACTACACAGACTAACGTTGGACATGCTCATAATATATGCAATGTTTCGGCATCCACATCGCCTCACGGTGCAGTGACGTCATCAGCAGATACCACTATAGAGCATTCCGTTACCGACACATCATCACCTCGGACCACAAGTACCACTGAACAATCTCCCGCGGTATGGTTCAGTGGGCAGCTTGTGAGTTCTCTACCCAGGGAGCCTCACTCAACGCTGACAACAAGTAGGACAGATCATCATCCCGCCACGGAAACACAGGCCACCGGGGAGCAACTGAACCGTGACGCCTCCATACAGGCTGCTATAGAACAAACTCAGCATGCTCTGTCTGGAATGATCACGGCCGTGCACGGCATCAATGAGCCGGGCCGGAGTAATGAAGGAGATAGATCCACAGCACAGGCCGCCCACCGAGGGGCAGGCACACGTTCCTCCTCTCGCATCGCTGGCAACCATACTGAACCGCCGTTATTTAAGCGGATAACATTGGTGGCACAGAAAACAAGCAGAGCCTTTGGAGACAGACATGCAGTACGTGGGAGCATCTCTGCCATGCCCACTACTACCAGCACGAACAGAAGAAACTCCCATGGGAAAACTATTTTATCTGGAAAGGCCTCAACAACTCGGATGATCTCCGAATTTGCAACTGATTCTGTAGCTTCCGTTGGGATCTCAGTGACAGAAATGCCCAGTACATCCCACGAGGGTCAGTCTAAAGGCACTTACGATATTGCGGCACCAACCGCTGGTAGGAAAATGAGATTTCCGTTTGCTGCCAAGGCCACCTCTGCAACAACAGCCGCCCCACACGGAGCGGGTCAGGTTGATTTGGCTGCACAGCGGGAGGGATATGAAGAGCGGTATAGCAATGACTTTGTTCCTTTTAAATCTGAGCTGAGTCATGATGCAAAACCATCCACTGGAAATTCCATGCATAAACAAACACCATCTTCACCGATGGGATATAACATCAACACTACTTTATCTATGACAGTACGGACCACTGTACTTGACCATGATGTGTATAGAACAAACACAGCAGAGGCCCCTAGTAAAGCCGACCTTAGCGATGCCATTATAAGTGAGAGTATAGACAGAGATTCCCAAACCACAGCATCTCCAACAGACACACACACCGGAGCGCTTGTACTGGACTTTTCTGTATCACAGATGCCCAGTGACCACCACGGTCAGGCGAGAGAACAAACGGCACAAAGGGACCCATCTAGAGACAGCGCTAGAGGACACGACATTATCAGGGCAGAGCCTACTTTATCTGAAGAGATGTTCATTACTATCACAGTTCAAACCGCCGAGAAGAACACTACCGACCACACTACCCTAGAGGAGACAAATAATGCAAACACGGGGTTCAACAGCAGAGCAACAGAGACATCTGAAGCACTGAATGCCACTGGGTCAGAGCTCGCTCTGTCCGCAGGCCCAACACTCGCTCAGGAGGCTGGGAGGAGGCTGTTGATGTTAGAGCCTGCCAGGTTCAAACACAGGAGAAGGGCTTCATCTGACCTTTACCTTGCTGGGTAATTATAACATCTCTTATTTCAGTGTAAGCATTTCAATACATACTGTAGCTTTTTAACACTTTTCCCACTGCGTTATTCGTTAAATAGCTCTATATTTCAACAGCATATCATTGCTATAGTGTTTGTTCTGTAACAGGTGTACCTCCCTGTCTCTCCAGCTGTTTTGTAATGACTTGGAACTTGGAAGTGAAGAACAACAAAATGAGTAGACAATATTGGAACTAGAACACTATAAATTTTAAGCTGATAAATTATCTTTGTGGCGTTCTCTCTCCAGATACTGGTATCCAGACCTGAAAATGTATTTTCTGTTTACTAAAGAGCTGGAAACACGGGGGGACCGCAAGGGTCCTTGAGGGGGTTCCTGGGGGTCCACAGCTAAATGTGATGTACAAGCTCAATGCGCTGCAAGCTTGTACATCTGCTATTTTTGTGTTTGAACAATTTAGAATAATTTTGCATTTTTTAACCCAAATGATCTCTTCTGGGGGTCCTTGGCACAAAACACATCTGATGGGGGGTCCACGGCCAAATACCTATCAATTTGGGGGTCCACAAAAAACTACTGGCTAAAGTAATTGCATACAGTAGATCCATCGAATAATGTGGAAAAATACATTGACGTATTCATCCATTATGAAAATAATGGTTATAGTTGCAGCCCTGAGACCCTATAAACCAGTTGCCATTGTGGATGCATAATATATTCCACAGTGTGGCGGAGGTTTCAGACGAGCTGTGCGGCAGCGGGAACTACACAGCAGAGATGAGTCTGAACCTGGAGAGGGGTGTAGAGCCTGGAGACCTGGTGCCCGCCCTGGGCAACCTCAGGGTGGTCATCAACCTGAGGACCAACAACAGCCTGGTCCACCTGGAGGTCACCTCCTGTTGCCTGTCACCCTCCACACAGCCTGACCTCTCCAACTCCACCTGCTGTATCTTCTCCCGGTACACACACAGGAACAATCTTTAGATTATTTTTAGACCATTGGTTCTCATAGTGGATTCCGGGTCCCCTACTAAATTAGCGTCACAATCATTTTAACCACTTTAACCTCTATGTTATACTGTGGCTATTCAACAATAGCAGATATACAAGCTCATAGCACGTAGCTTGTAGATCTGCTATTTTTTAATGTGCAAATATTTGAATCTCTCTCTCTCTCTCTCTCTCTCTCTCTCTCTCTCTCTCTCTCTCTCTCTCTCTCTCTCTCTCTCTCTCTCTCTCTCTCTCTCTCTCTCTCTCTCTCTCTCTCTCTCTCTCTCTCTCTCTCTCTCTCTCTCTCTCTCTCTCTCTCTCTCTCTCTCTCTCTCTCTCTCTCTCTCTCTCTCTCTCTCTCTCTCTCTCTCTCTCTCTGCTTTGCTTCTGGGGGTCACTGTCACAAAATATGAGATGGGGGGGTCCACAGTCAAATAAATATGTATCATTTTGGGGGTCCTTCACATGCTTAAGACAACGATGAGCTGGGCCCTTGCTTTAATTATGTTACGCTTAGAAAGGGGTTGTAAGGGTAAGTTCTCAACCCGTGGGTTGGGACCCCCAGGGGGACCCCACATTAACTGGGGACCCCCCCAGTTCAAATATGATTTTTTTTTGGTGGATCACGGCCTGAAAATATTGAAAACCAGATTGAGAGGTAAGGAAAGGTTTTAATTTGGTTTGAAGCAGCAATAAGTCATAAAAAATAAAAGATAAAACACACAATATACATTCATAGGTAGTGCTGTCTCCTCAAGAGAAAAGAAATAAATGATATATATAAAATGTATCATTATTTTGAACACGGACAGAAAATGGCAAGTTTTTCTCCTACTGTGAGTTTGTGCCCTGATGGCCTGTAGCTATGCCGAGTACTATGGAGAGTAATTCCCCTTTACAGTATCTTTGTAAAAGGATTTTAATAGGATGTTTTTGAAAACATGATACAAATACAGATAGCGGACATCGTGCAGTTTACAATTATTTACACAATCTACCGCCATAGCTATCTTAACACGACTTTGCCAGACTTTTTCCCACTGTTTGCTAAAGTACTTATCAGGGAAACAATGTGGCTTAAACATTTTGCGCACGTCGAATAGAAAAAGCGAAGATGAAAAACTCTTATCTTCAAGAGCCAGAACCCATAGGATGGATAGGGAATTAAAATGCCCACAAAACACATTTGGAGAGAGCAGGGGAAAGGGGAAAAAAAGTAGAAAAATCTGTCAAATATGAATAAACCAGTTAGCTATGTGGACTTAAACCAGTGAACTTGCTGTGCCTGAACAGAAGATTGATATTTATGAGTTGAAGCATTGACACTGCAGACAGAGGGATTGCAGTGGATGTCTGTCCAAGGTGAAATGATCCAATGCTGGAGGAAGATTTCAATGTATAATTTTGCACGCAGTAGTTCTCAAACTTTTTGGCTTTTCCTGATTTTCTTTATTTTTGTTTTTTAGATACATTTTTCTAAAATAAACAACACATATGAGGAAATAACAAAAGAGGAAAAATATTCATTACACCTTTTCCTGATTTATGAATCTAATTGACTTGCCTACATTTTGCTTAGAAAACAGCAAGCGAAAACCACAGCTAATGGCATAATTATTGCTTTCTATTCAATAGTTGTGCTCAACTCATCAAGTTTTATTTTGACTTGGTTTAATACTTTACAAATGAGCAGGTTCACAACGTGATGCGAGTCAATGTTTCATATTTTCCACTTTTTCTCACGTACCTTGTCCCCCTTTGAGAAACTCTGTTATTACCGAATGCATAATTAATGTGTTTGCCTTAAGGTTGTGTGTGGGCTCATATTATGCTAGTCCTTTCCTAAGGGAAACAACTCTGGTAAAACTAAATTTGTTTTTGCTGTGAGCTTTTTTTTGGCTTTAGTCAACTCAAGTCACCTTTATTTATATAGTTCGCTTAAAAACAACATGAGTTGATCCAAAGTGCTTTCCAATCAAGAGAAAAGAGAACATCAATGACAGATGAGAGTGTGTGTGTGTGTGTGTGTGTGTGTGTGTGTGTGTGTGTGTGTGTGTGTGTGTGTGTGTGTGTCACGGGACACCAGCTTAGCGGGAGAGCCGGCGGGCATCAGGCTGCTTCCCAGTGCCATGTCTTCCAGCACCAGCTTCAACATCAGTCTCTTCCAGATGATTAATTACTCTGTGGTGTACCTGCACTGCGACCTCAGCGTCTGCCTCCCAAACCGCACCCACTGTGACAGGGTGAGCATCAATGCTGGAGAAAGTACTCTGATTCTTTATTCTTTTTCTTTTTACTTAAAGGCATAGTATGTAACTTTGCCCTGTGTTTGCATAATGTAACAGTCAGTCAGTATAATGCAATGCCAATTGGTACCACAAGGTGGTGCTTCCTTTTGTTACTGCTGCTCTTCAGAGCAGTGTTGCCATGTCCGCTTATTATAACCGAATTTTGTCTTGTTTTTCTGTAAAGTTGCTTGTACGTATTGGTAGGTGCGGGTTGTGTTTTTTTGGGCTTGTTTCTAAAGTGTAGTTGCTTATTTGGACTTGCTTCCTAAATGTTGTTTAAACCAGTGGTTCTCAACCATGTTCATGTCAAGGACCCCTATTAATATGAATTAGTCCACGGGCCAAATAGCAGATCTACAAGCTCAAAACACGTCACATTGCTTGTAGATCGGCTTTTTTTTTTCAAACATACAATGCATAGGTTTAAAGCGCTCATGTGGCCTAGCCGCCTAGTCACTTCTTTTGGGCTTGTTTTCATAGGCCTGCTTGCTTATTTTTCTTGCAGAATCTGGCAGCACTGCTTCAGAGTATATCATGTGAGTTCGCCTCCACTAATAGCTTGTTGTTATGCAGAGCGAAGGCATTCAATGTTCCAATCATGTTCCAATCAATATTTGACCCATGATTTCTCTCTATACCAGCAGTCATTAGCCACTGGAGTTGTGTGGTGGTGTTTACCTGCAGACACACATTGCCCTCTCGTTGTATTGAAAACAGTGAACGCAGCAAAAACACAGCGAGAGGGCAGCGTGTTTTGGTGGGTAAACACCACCACAATACTCCAGTTGCTGACGGTCGGTATAGAGCAAGGGTTCCCAAAACGTTTCCCCCCAAAATAACCCCCCCGCCCTGACAAGCACTTGGAATTGTAGGCATTAAATGTAGTTTACTCGGTTCCACAGATAAACATTGTGAAAATAGCGGATCTACAAGCTCACAATGCCTCACACTGCAAGGCGTTGTGAGCTTGTAGAAAGAGGCAACATTTTCATAATGTTTGCTTCTTTCTTACGTTAATATTTGACAATTTGGCCAATTTGGTAGCCTATTAAAAAGGTCTTAAAAGTCATTCAATTGTAACTTTAAAAGTGCAGATACCCAGTACACACTTATACTGTATGTCGATTTGTTTACTGTTGAGTGAGAAAACAATGTTGCACATTAAGCTAATCGTCTGGGGACCCCCCAAAATAATCGGGGGTCCCGACCCGCAGTTTGGGAACCCCTGGTATAGAGGGAAGTGATGGGTAAAAAATGTATATGTCGTTTTGTTATGTAAACACAGGGAAACGTTACGTAATATGACTCTAAGTAAAAGTATCAATACCACAATGTAGAAATACTAAGCTTGTAGATGGGCTGTTTGCGAATAGACAGTGTGGAGTAAAAAGTGCAATATTTGTCTCTGAGATGTGGTGGAGTATAAAGTATAAAGTAGGCCTATTGAAAAATAGACACTCAAGTAAAGTAAAAGCAGCTAAAAATGTTACTTAAGTACAGTACATGAGTACATGTGTAAAGTTACTTTCCACCAATGGTGAGGATGACATTGGTAAACAGTGGGTGAACTGTGGGTGAACAATTGCAATCTGCAAATGGCAAAAAAAAAAACGCATGATCGGAGTAAATGGCATGGACCCTAGCCAACAAACGACAGGCTAAATGGAGCGCAAAGAAAAACAACGTAGTGCTAAAAAGAAGAACATTATTAGCATTTGTGTTCAAACTAACAATATGTATTGATTATCTAAATAGCATAACGTCTACATAGTATAACTAGCATCTATCAAATAAGCAACAGAAGTGATGCAAGGAGAGAGGAGTGCTTGGAGATGGGGTATAGATTATGAAGAGATGAGTTTTCAGACCATGGCTGTAAATGGTTGGGAGAGAGGCTGCAGTTCTGACTGAGATGGGAGGTCATTCTACAGATTGGGAGTCGAGGAGAAGAGGGTGGTGATGCTGTCTGTGAAAGGAGGACTCGGATATTGACTGAGCTGGCTGACGCAAATGGGAGCGGTGAGGCGGAGGTGGGGTAAGGTGCCAAAGCACGGTGAGTGTGGAGTTAGAGAGAGGAGTTATTGAATGTGAAAGTGGAAGGTTGGGTGAGACGGCAGACGGGGAACCAGCACAGACTGCTAGAGGGTAAGAGGCGAGCGGGATATAGAGAGACAAGATGGGTTTTTCATTTGCGGGTAGGGAGAAGGATTAATGAATGAGATGCCAAACCTGGAACTGAATGTTAGCATGGTTACTGTATAGTGTGGGGTATGATGGAAAATGTGTTATTGTTAATGGTTGATGGAAGTGGCACCTCGTTATTAGTGTGATAGTTAGGTCAGCAAAGGGTGAGAGACCAAGGTCTACTGAAAAGGGAACACTGACACCAAAGGAGATTAGAGACATTAGGGACTAAAATCTTACAATACATCAGACTGCATGTGCTGCACTTTAAAGGTCAGATACTGTGAAATAGATCACCAACACTTGCAGAGTAGAGTGGAGTAGGCCAAGATAATAAAATAAATATTAACCACATAAAGGAGTAGTTCACCCCCAAAACAAGAATATCTATCAGTTACACAAGCCATTGATTGATAGAATGATTGAATTTGTTATTAGGCAAAAGAATGTAAAACAACACAGTTACATTTATAATACTTTTGTCTAAAAGGTCCGACCAAAAAAGTCCTTGCGGACATGTTTCCGTTGGGGTCCTTGAATTAATTTCATAGATATATATAGTAGCAACCAAACAGTTAAAAAATCAACATAAAAATTTATACTTGAATCCATGGAGATTGTTTTTTTTTTTTTTCACATTCCTAAGCCAATAATTTGATGATAATTCCTAAGACAATAATTCTGCTCAGTAGGAGACTCTTTGAATATATATATATATATATATATATATATATATATATATATATATATATATATATATATATATATATATATATACACATATACATACATACATACATACATACATACATACATACATACATACATACATATACATACATACATATATATATATATGGGGGTCGGTAGCCAAATACACCTAATTTGGGGGGTCCTTGATATGAAAAAGTTTGAGAACCACTGACATAGCAACATTCGTTTTTCAGAAAACTGTTAGGATTTAGAAGACATTTGTAGAATCAGCCTCAGGTCTTAATGGGTTAAAGGTCAGATACTGTGAAATAGTCCACCAACACTTGCAGTAGAGTAGAGTAGAGGAGGCCATGATTCAATTGTCTTAACCATTGAAGTCCTACAGTATATACTGTACCTAAAAAAGGTACAGATGTGTCCCTAATTGTGATAACATTATCAAACACAAATATCAAACATCTAAGAAACAAGCAGGTGCTCTTCCTCTGGATGCCTTTTTGTTTAGGCACTCCAAAATAACAGATGCAAGATAGGCTCAGATGCACATTCTTCTATTTATTGAGAACACTAACGCGTCCTCAGAGCAGATTAGGTTAGATGTAGGGAGGAGCACTTTTTAATCTGCTCCTCTGAGGAAGGCTGAGGCCCAAAACGCGTTAGCATTCTCAATAACTAGAAAAATGTGCATCTGAGCCTGTCTTGCATCTGGTATTTTGGAGTGCTGCTTTTTTCCCACTTTGGTGGTGTTTTTTTAACTTATGAATATCAAACATATCATAAGCAACTACTGTACACTTTAGAAGCAAGTCTTAAAAAACACAACCACCAATATTTACAAGCAACTTTGGAGAAAAAAACAAGCTCAACGTTGCTTATGCTCCTGAAGAGCAGGTCGGTTGGTGCCTTTCATGGTCGCCCCCACTGTCGGTGTGTGAATGTGTGTGTGAACCGTGAATGGGTGAACGCCAAAGCACATGCACTTTTGGATATAAAAGCTATAGAAATGCAGACCATATGCTATTTACCATATGGGCTGTTGGAGGACTGAGGACCTTGAGTGAGTCACACAACAAGGTGTCCCTCGCTGGAGCATGGGTAAAGAGCTGCAACAATTCCATTATTATTGATGAATGTGTTTTTCAGAAGAATAGTATGCTTTCAATAAAGTTAGACAAAAGCAACACAGAGTCAGGCAAGTGTTACATTATAGTTGAAATGTCAGTTCAGAGTGTCCGCTTAGTGTACAAGAAAAAAAAACAATTACTTTCAGCCTAAACAACCTCTATTCATCATGATGATTCATGTTTCTTCTCCTATGACTGTTTGTGTAAGCCATCTGTGGACAATTCCACAGATGGAAAACAGGCATTCAGAGGGCAAACTGCATTAATGGACTTAAAACTGCAATCTGTAAGATTGATGTCCTAAAATGGACTCCAGATAGTTGTGCTATATGAGCTTCAAGCATTACTACTTGTCAACCAGTAGGTGTTCTACCCGAGAGACCAGGGTGTAATGGAAGTAGGGAGTCCACCTCCAGCCACTGCACATGTACTTGTCAGTGGTGGAAAAAGTACTCAAACTTTTTACTTAAGTGAAAGTATCAATACTGCAATGTAGAAACACTCTGGCCCTCATTTATCAACATGGTATAGACCAAATAATGGACGTAAGGCGATATCACCGCAATTGTCAGCATTTATTAATCTATCAATCTATCTATCAATCTATCAATCAGCTCAGATCTCACGGCAGGTCTGAGGGCGTGTAGACTTTGGCTACACCTGTTTGTTCCATCTTAGACCTGCGGAGCAGCATTGTCTGACCATCTGACAGGCATCTAAACATATGTATTCACTCCAAAAATGTATTCACCTGTTTCCTAGGCTGTGTGTTTTCCACTTCCTGTCGATTTCATTGGATATCATTGGTCATCTGACCAGTTTCATTGGATTTCATTGGATCAAATCGACAGGAAGTGGAAAACACACAGCCTAGGAAACAGTGAATATAAAACTAATGAATAATACATGTGAAAAATATATATTTTGTAAAGGCATACATCAACGATGTGTCATATGAAATTGGTAATTTGGTAGGATATTTGGTAGGATATTTAAGTGTACAAGCAATTAAAATCGCACTATTAAAACAATATAACATATTTGCAATGTTAAGTTAGATGCTTAATCATTGCTTAATGATGCTTTACTGTCAGTGCTTTACTGGCTCTGTGTTAAGACATATGACGCATATATGCGAGAGGATTTTGGGGACAGCTCCGCTTGAATATTTTCATAGAGAAGTCTACCCACTGCCCAGCGCAAGAGATCTTCATTGTAGATTTTGGCGATGGGAGCGCAGCGGGAGATCGGAGGTAACCAGCCCACCACACACCAGCCTTCATCCGTTAATGTTTACGCATTCCTATATCACTCCATAATCATAAAAGGTATGCTGACAGCCCCACGCTATCTACAGTATCTCTCATAAACGTGGTGTGGCGGCGACGGACTGACGGACCGTAGGACTGCTTTATTTAACTAAACAGCAGTTTGCACGTCTCCACTCAGCTGCGCCCTGCTTGGAGGTTAAATTAAAACTCAAACGTATTAATCATGACGATGTGATTGGTGTCATTCAACAACATAGGCCAAAAAAAATAAAAAGATGCATATATATTTTTCTTCTTTTTTCAAATCTCACGCTAGAATTGACAGGGTAAACCAATTTGATATAACTCACGTGAACGTGGGCGTAAGCTAATTCCTGGGCTAACATTTAAGCTGGTTTGTACACTCCATTGATAAATGAGGGCCTCTGTTACAAGTAATTACAAGTCTGGTATTCAAAATTTACTTTAGTAAAAGTACAAAAGTATCAGCATCAACATATACTTAAAGTATCAAAAGTAAAAGTACTCATTATGCAGAATGTCCTGTTTCACAAGTTATCATATGTCTGAAATGTATTAAAAAATATTGGTAGCACTTTACAATAATGACCCGTTATAAAGCATTTATAAACGTTTAAATGTTTTGAAAATAGCAGATCTACAAGCTCACATGTGTCGCATCGCTTCACATTGTGAGCTTGTAGATCGGCTATGTTCAAATGGCCGGAATATATGATTACTGCATGTTTTGTGATAATCAAAATCTACAAAATTAACTAGTAACTCAATGTTTTCAAAACTGTAGTGGAGTAAAAGTACAATATTTGCCTCTGAGAGGTAGTGGAGTAGAAGTAAAAGGACTGAAAATTGTAAATACTCCAGTAAAGTAAAAATAACTCAAAATTGTACTTAAGTACAGTACTTGAGTAAATGTACTTTACACCACTGGTACTAGTTTTATTCATATAATTATTGTATTAAAATTGTATAGGTCCATAACCGGGGATGTGTGCACTCTGCACAGTACAGTTAAGTATGTGCAGACTTGGAGCCGTGACGTCAGTCTGTGGCTTATACAGTATAAACATATTGGAACAACCAAGGTTAAGTGCCCTGTGCTGCAGCACCTAAAGCCCTTCCATTAAGTTCCACTGTTCTTGACCACACACATGTACATGAACAACAACAAAGCATTGATATTGGAGTTCCAAGTCTAGATAGCTCAGAATTGCTTGGTCTGTGAATCGTGGCATGCAAGGTCCTTTATCACGTTGCTCCGTTGAGGTACTATAAATTGCTCAAACTATCTGTGCTGGAGTTCTCTCTGGCATGCGTGCGTAGCCCTGAGGTCAGCTCCAGCACTCTACTATACTGTAGGAGAGCACAATTAGATAATTGGAAACACCTGCCGATCAATTAAGCCTGGAACAGTCACTAACCCTGACAATAACGAGCAACCAATAACATCACGGACAGGCTATCGCTCGGACAACGACTACAGATCCCATAGTGACAAAGATGCTAACAAAGATGGTTGATTTTAGGAAGATCACAACGCTTCGCCACTCGATGCTAAATGGTACACAAATAGCAGTGGTGGGAAAAGTACTCAAATGTTTCACTTATGTAAAAGTATCAATACTGCAATGCAGAAGTACTCCGTTGCAAGTAAAAATCCGGGATTTAAAAATTGACTTGAGTAAAAGTACAAAAGTATTGGTATCAAAATGCACTTAAAGTACCAACAGTAAAATTACTAAAATGTTTGAAAATAGCTGATCTACAAGCTCACAACGCGTCGCGATGTGACACGTTGTGAGCTTGTAGATCGGCTATTTTCAAATAGCCTAAGTATAAAATAGGGCTAAAGTGGTTAATGTATGTTTTATGGTGTAGTGTAAGAGCACAATATTTGCCTCTGAGATGTGGTGGAGTAGAAGTAAAAGTATAGACAATTGGAACTACTCCAGTAGAGTAAAAGTACCTCAACATTGTACTTAAGTACAGTACTTGAGTAAATGTACAGTACTTAGTTACTTTACACCACTGACAAATGGTCTCCTCTCACCTCTTATTATTGTTGCTAGTTGCTACTAACGTTGCTGGGACAGAGAAAGGTCACCGCACATGTACTAGAAAGTTGAAAGTTGATTTTCTCCTGATTTGTCTCTCTGAAAAAAAGTCACTTTATTGTCAGAATGTTCGGAAGATGTGTGGCTTGTGAAGAATGAGTCCAATGTTTAGTTCAGTGACCACGGGGCTAAAGAATTGGTCAGAAGCTTCACTCTCCCATTAATAGAACTCACTCTTCTTCTGCTCTCTTAAAGAGGTGGCCACCGTCACACAGATACGGGAAGTAAAGCAGAGATGGTGTGTCTTGCTTTTCTCATATTTGTCTCACTCCCTTCTACAGTATATACCAATGGTCAATGCACATGTGCATGTTCAGGTCATTTGGTCAACCCAGTGTGAAGAGAATAATGCACGAGGGCAGAGACGGAAGTAGTAGAAGTAGTAGGATTAACATAGCAATACAGATTGGTTTAAGAAATGTTGTCTTGCTCATTAAAATAATGTATGGATTGCAGCTTTACACTGCAACCACAAACCGGTCCATTTCATAATACCCAGGAGAATCAGCCTTCTTCAAAAATCTGATTACTAGTTGGTTAATTATCTACGCTACAGCAATGTCTGACACACTTTTTTTCTTTTTTTTTTTGCAGTGTCTACAGCAGAGACGTCCCTTTAACTCAGACGGGCCTGACACCATCGTCACTAATCTCAGGAATCGCATCTCATTTGGTCCCATGCTGAAAGAAGCACGGAACTCTACCATACTGGAGAAGATAGGTAATTAATTGCACCTTCAAACTAATTCGATCAATCTGTGCTAATGAAACACAGGAGATGCTATCAGAGAGGAAATGACAGCAGATGAGCATGTAATGTACAGTAACTGTGTGGCTAAGTGGCAGGGTGTGTGCACGTGCATGTCTCTCTCTCTCTGTGTGTGTGTGTGTGTGTGTGTGTGTGTGTGTGTGTGTGTGTGTGTGTGTGTGTGTGTGTGTGTGTGTGTGTGTGTGTGTGTGTGTGTGTGTGTGTGTGTGTGTGTGTGTGTGTGTGTGTGTGAGTGTGTGTGTGTGTGTGTGTGTGTGTGTTCGAGAGGGAGAGAGAGAGAGCTAGAGAGCGAGCTGCACTCACTAGCAGTGACAAAGTGACAGGCTACAAGCAATTTTAAATGGAAGCCAGCGACATGAACATACAAACAGACTTGACAAGTTACAAAAAGTTGAGCTGGTTTAAACTTTTTCCAGCGCTCCAATGGCACAGTGAGGCGCCAATCAATCATATACATATATATATATTGTTCACCCCTTCTCTCTCCACGCAAGTTCTGCTTGTTATGGGGGGAAGAAAACGACCTACTGTATTCTTTACAAGTTTAAAGGTTCTATGACATTCATTTTCACTTTTTTTATTATTATTTTTGGGGGGGTTTTATGACCTCAATTACACCCAAAAAATCTGAACTTTGAACATTCAGTGGATTTTCTGTGGTCTGGGGTTTTCTGAATAGTTAGGCTGAAAAGTAATCTGAGATTGGCCCTTCGACAGTGAGGTCATTAATCCCGCCCACTCTCCTCCTCGCCCCTCCCCTCCCCTATCCTTTCCTTTGGGGGGGGCGGAGCAGAGGTGATGATTGACAGGCAAAATCCCTCACCAGCGACACCCGCAGGCAAAGATTAATTTTTTCATTGCAGTTGAAAAGGCTTTAGAAATGTGAGAGAAAAACACCTGCCATGGATCAATGGAGTGGATTTTTTTGTTAAAGCTTTCTATACACGTTTGAAGGACCATGACAAAGACTTTTAATGTGTGGTAAAACTGAACGTCATGAAACCTTTAAAACAGTGGGGTTTTTTCCTTTTTCTTTATGTTTGTCTTTCTCGTCGCTCCCAAACACAGATGCACACTTGATGATGTCAATGAGCAGCACTTCAGCAGTGACTCTGCAGAAATGTAGCTGGCAATGCTCGGTCGTTTGGTAGCTTTTGTCACCGATAGTGAGAACACAGCATTTTGAAAGTTACTCACCAATTCAGCAGTGTTTTGTGAGATAATAAAAGTACTGTACATCAATATAGATATGGCAATAATTTTGTATTGTGATGATGACAATATAATTTGCTTTCTTTCTGTCTTTTCTTGCCATTTTATTAATTTATGCCATTTTACGATATTATCGTAGCGACCCCAGTGAAGACCCGACCGTAACTCACTCCCCCAAGTAAGCTGGTTCGCACAGGGGGTTGCCTGCGCTTGTTCTGCTGAGACGGAGATTGTGGGTTTGATTCCCAGCTCAGGGCACTGGTCGCAACAATATTGATACATTGCCCAGCCCTAATTTCTAAAGACCAAGTGTATGACAACTGCTATACCTAAACCCTTGGTTCTCACAAGGTCCTTGAGGGGGACACCAGCTAAATGTGTTAACACAGCCGTGTAATCACAATCATTTTAACCCATTTTATCCATATTTTATACGTTGGCTATTCATTCATTCGTGCCGCGCGGCGAGCTTGTGCATCTGCAATTTTTGAGAATCAGCTAACTCCATTTTTCCGCTTTCTTTCCATAAATCAGTGCTATTGAACACCCTTTACGTCTGTGTGTTGGTAAAAAAAATATAGAACCAATGAAAAGTATTAAAAACTGCTTCTGACAAAACCAGCTAACTCCATTGGATCCTCGAACTTTCTGCTAAACCAGCTAACTCCAGCAAAGGGGGGTGGAGTTAGCTGGTTTTGCTGACTCCAGGCTCCACCCCCTTTTGACCTCCAACCTCATTGTGAGCTTGGAGGTCCATTCAGCTGTTCTTATCAATGATGAACAAAGCCTCCTAACTCCATTTTTGTTTTTTTCAGTTTAGTTTTTTGTATTTCCTGAAAAATGAACATTTTGGAGTTAGCTGGTTCCTGCCGGACAGCAGGGATATCAAACATTTTGGACAACTGAATAATTTGGAAATTTTCTTTTACATAAACTTCTGTTCCGGGGGTCCCTGGCACAAAACATTTTCAGAATGCGGGTATATATATATATATATATATATATATATATATATATATATATATATATATATATATATATATATATATATATATATATACCTAAACAATGACTTTAACTATGTGGTTCTGTGTGAGTTTCAGACCCGTCAGAAGAACTGGACCTGGTTCTGATCGTCCTCAGCCTGGTGGCCGGCTGCTCTGTTGTCACCGTGACACTGCTGCTGGTGTGGCTGGCCTACCGGCGCCGGGCCTCCTGGCTGGTCCCGTCCGGAGCGCCGCCGCTAACCTGCTGCATTCCCCCCTACAGCGGCTGCATGCACAGAGGAGGAGACATGCTCCTCCCCTGAGTGGAGCCACCCACTATACCCCAGAAGTTATCACCTATAGTGCAGTGGTTTTCAACCCTTTTCATATCAAGGTCCATTAAGTATTGGGCATTTATTTGAGCCACGGACCACCATTTGCTGAGATTTTGCCTCTCAGACGCAAAACTTTGAATATTTTGTTATCGTTGTTATCGATTTTGTCCACAATTCCATGTTGGTACCATAGGAGAGATGACAGGCACACGTTGATCACAATAGCAATTATTTAATTAAGTAATGCAGATGTTTAACAATAATTTAACTCTTGAGAGTGTAAAATGTTACACTCTCAGGAATTAAAGATCTAATAAGGGTCCATTTGGTTGCCAACTCTCCATCATTTAGCTGGGAACCACCTGGAACCCCCTCAAGGACCACTGGTGGTCCCTGGACCACTGGTTGAGAACCACTGACCTACCGTAGCGCAGTGATTTCCACCTGTGAGCCGGGGACCACTGGTGGGCCGTGAGGGTATTGCAAGCATGCCCCCAAAATAATTGATATTGATAATTAATATGAATTTATAAAGAAAATACCCCAAAATATGTAAAAGAAATGATTTTTTTTCCTTCAAAACCTTGAAAAATGTGTTTTCATTGTGATAGCAATAGATGGGAATACTGTGTTAGTTCCGTCCAAAGCCAGAACACAATCGCTTTTGATATTTTCAACCTATAGCCCTGAGCCAGAAAAAGGTTGGCCTCTGGCTGAACCACTGGCCTTTTGAGTCAGAAGTATAGTGACAGCCAATTGCATTATTTGCATAATTCATCCTCTGTCGCACGATGGCGCCGCGTGCCAAAAATAGCAGACCTACACTATCCACGCTTTCAGGTCGGCTATTTTCAGCACGCGACACCGTGGTGTGAGGAAGCAGGAATCTGGCAACAGACAGCAGCGGAGCATATTAACCAGAGCAAGGTGTGGCCACTGAGATCAGCTGGTGTTGATTAGACAAGACCATGTCGTTGTTGTCACACAAAAGCGTCCGAAGTAGCAGATCTACAAGCTTGAAACGCTGCTTGAAGTGACGCGTTTTGAGCTTGTCAATCTGCTACTTTGGATGCTTTTGAATATGAATCCTGAAAAAGTAACACTTTAGGACATAATGAGGTTTCCACCCGTGTCACATCTGCTTGAATCAAATGACACACAACCAAATGCAATGTATTGTCATTTGTCTCGAGAAACAATAAACCGCTGTCAACTTTATTGTCACATCATAAACACGATTTCAGATGTAACAGATAGTGCATGTGTGAAATTATTTTTCGTACAAGATCTTCCCAACATCTTGCAGTTTCAAGGAAGTTAGAAGTTAGAACGGAGAAGGAATTGGAACAAAGATCAAGTCAAATAGCAGGAGGGCACAGGAGCTCGGGTGGTGCAGTGGTAATTAGTACCTGCGCACCACCGCGGAGTGTAAGGGTTCAAATCCCCCCATGGTGTAGCTGGCTTGGGCGAACGTCTATACCGACACAATTGGCTGTGTTCGGGGCAGGGAAGTCGAGCATACTCACTGCACGACGTGCTCCTACGAGCTGGAGGGGTCCGCTCATAATTCTGACCTCCCATTATTCCCGACGTCCTAATAGCCTGACGAAACGTTAAGTTAGGGTGAGGTTAGGGTTAGGTATAGGGTTACATATAATGGGGCCAGTCAGTCCAACGGGACGTCGGGAATAATGGGCTGTCGGAATATAATGACATTGGCACCGAGCTGGAGCGGCACCTGTCAGTGAGGAATGTTGAACTGGAGGAGTAGGACGGAGGGCTACGTCCTCCCTGTGGGGGCTCCTCACTGAAAGGTTAGTCAGTGGGGTACAGCAGCAGTGGCAAGCAGTGCGAGGAATTAGGGGAAAAGGGGGGGGGGGGATTATTGGCTGTCTAAATAATAAAGTCACATCAAATGTACTATATCCGCTGTACATAGATCGGTTATTTTAGCCGAATTTTAGCCTATAATAATAATATTATTCACTTATTGATATGCCCAGAATGGGGATGCTAAGTTTTAAGGGATTAAAAGCTTACGGTCACTGTAATATCTACAACCAATGGTGCCACGTTTTTGCAATAATACAGTACATCGTATCGGGATAAAAAATAAATAATCATAAGTGTTTTTGTGCAAAGGAAAAATATAGATAAAGGACTGGTTCATTCTGAAACATGAGAAGTAATTTATGCTCTGCTATGAAACACAGAGCAGCGCAAGGTGCTTACTCTAGCATTTTGTCACTGTCAGACAGAAAGCTCATATCTCTAAAAAACTAAATCTTTCACTAAATGAAAATAAAAACAGCCTGTGTTCTATAATGGATCCAATGTAGTTATTATTTTGTGACAAGCTCTTGTTAATACTTTTCATTGGTTAAATATTTATAGAACCCACAGACAGACAGACCACTTTCACTAAAAGAGTAATCTCTCAAGACGGTTTCTGCGAAGCTGTCAGCACCACTGCCCTAAACATGTAGTGTTGTTGTTAGTAGGAATAAACACAGCAACACCCGGGAGGAGGTGGACTAAGAAATGGAAGGACACAAATTGAGTTCCTGTTTCTGAGGAGGTGGTGCCCCCAGAGGCAAAAACAAATGCATGAGAGCCAACTGACCTTCTTATCACCTGACAGGGGGGAGTTTCCCCGGTAGGACGTAGCGCGTGGAAGGAACAAGTTATTCCAACCAGGAATAACGACCAGGATTATGTTTTTGTGAGGGTATTAACTACCCTAGGAGACACGGGGAGAACATGCAAACTCCACACAGAGTAGGCCCTTTCACCAATCCCACCTAGGGTATGGGCACTGATGACACGGAGGAGAAGACACACCCCCAGCGCCCACAGCGTTCCCGGCGGGAATCGAACCCAGGACCTTCTAGCTGTGAGGCGACAGCGCTACCGACTGCACCACCCCCGTGCATTCATTTTTAAATATGAAACATGGACATACAAGGTTTGCTGCCTGGCAGCAACGACTTATAACAATCTACAACAATATGTTGCAGATTATGCAGTAGAATATGTAGCATATTATGCATTAGAATTTCCCTCAAGACCCCCCCCCCCCCCCTACCCTTCAGGTAGCCTAACAGGAATGTGATGGTGAGTAGCATCTTGCTGGCACAACAAGCCATGATGTGTACTAAATGATAGAGTTAATGAAGCATGAAACCATGGCTGTCAATGAACAATGTGGGCTGTCAGAGAGTGTGTGTGTGTGTGTGTGTGTGTGTGTGTGTGTGTGTGTGTGTGTGTGTGTGTGTGTGTGTGTGTGTGTGTGTGTGTGTGTGTGTGTGTGTGTGTGTGTGTGTGTGTGTGTGTGTGTGTGTGTGTGTGTGTGCGCGCGCGTGTGTGTATTACTATACATACTTGTGAGGACCAAATGTCCGCCACACATTGTGGGAGACAATGTTCCTGGTCCTAACAAGATAAATTGTAATCTTTATGGTTAAAACCAATTTTTAGTGTTGTGCTTACAATTAGGAAAGGGTTCAGGTTGGCGTTATAGGGTTAGGATTAGGCATTATACCTAGTTGCATGCCTGGAGTCACACTACCGAAAATTGCTGATCTGCAAGCGCACAACATGTTGCAGCGCAACACGTTGTGAGCTTGTATATTGGCTATTTTTGGCTTTAGGGTTATATGGTTAAAAATGTCTGCATTGTTTTAGCAAAAAAGGCATTCTTAAAATCACTGTCCTAAAATATTGCTGTCCTTAGAAGTATAGTGTGTGTGTGTGTGTGTGTGTGTGTGTGTGTGTGTGTGTGTGTGTGTGCGTGCGTGCGTGCGTGCGTGCGTGCGTGCGTGCGTGCGTGCGTGCGTGCGTGCGTGTAGGGGAGGAAGGAACTAGTATAGTGCTGAAGTGAAGGCATTCTGAGTCTACAGTCCATTGAAATACATTATTGATGAGCAGTACAGATCCTGTGCTATTGACATCTGAGGTCTGGACTTTCAGTTGAGCTGAATACTATGGACATCAAATGAACAACCACACTCACAAGTTTAAATGCCTTTAATGTGCCACACCAGCGGTCAAGGCTTATATAGTATTGCTAGAATTGAAGAAAAGAAAAAAAAAAACATTTTAGTTAACTGTAGATCTGCTGTTTCTGCTGGCCTTGTTGTATCTGGCCCCTGACTAATACATATTACAAAACTAAACTAAAAACTAAAACCTAACACTAAAACTAATAAAAAACTAAACCAAGAGGCGTGAAAAATAAACCCGAGGTGGATTCTAAAAACACCTTCTAAATCCTGACCTAAACTTCAAATCTTTCTTCAACTTCAACCGTTCAAAAACATGTATATTGCTATAGACCCCTCAACAGACGACGTCACACTGATAAGAACCAGTATGCGTGCAACCAGTATGCACGCAATGAAACCCATTCTATCACGTCTCGCTAGGACGCGCCTCACTAGCCATTAGCCAACACACATGAGAGGGTTGGGGTGCGCTGAAACCAGCACACCCCGAAACAACAGGTTGGGAATTGATTGTGTTTAACAATCACCTGTGCGTCCAGTCTCAATGTTAGTAAACAAACAATTGGTCTATATACTGCATTACTGCATAGCAACAACTAAAGCGGCACAGAGGTGTTCCTGGCTTGAAAGGTAATGGTATAACAACGTATAGGTGTAATAGGCCTAAATGGGTCAACTAAACTGAACTTGAAAACAAAAAGTCAAAACAAAATATATTTTTTCAAAACTAATGAGAATGTAAACTACTAGAAGTTCGGGCCGCTACGCGGCCCGAACGTCTAGCGTGACGCGTCGTTCACTTTGCAGTGCCACCTTACAGGCACCTCACAGTGTGAGAGAGAGTTTTGTGCTCTCCTAAATCCACGGCAGGCTTTGAAAGTACCCACTTCAGAAAGAGGTGACGTGCATCACCTCTCCAATGACCAAAACCCACTTTGTGATTACTCAGACCTGGCGTGGGTTGTGTTGAGGATGGAAGCCGTCGAACTGGTGCAATCTGACGGCATCCTAGAATTTATAGGTAGGATGTGATGTCATGCTGTCGTGAGATTACGTCACACTGGCGTTGTGTCCATATTCGGGACGACCGTCTCATCGTGATGTCAGATTACGTCACACTGGCGTGATGTCAGATTACGTCACACTGGCTACATACGTACATACTGACAACCGACATGGCGCAGGATTCAAATTGTATATATACTAGAAGTTCGGGCCGCTACGCGGCCCGAACGTCTAGTGTGACGCGTCGTTCACTTTGCAGTGCCACCTTACAGGCACCTCACAGTGTGAGAGAGAGTTTTGTGCTCTCCTAAATCCACGGCAGGCTTTGAAAGCACCCACTTCAGAAAGAGGTGACGTGCATCACCTCTCCAATGACCAAAACCCACTATGGAAGCCGTCGAACTGGTGCGATCTGACGGCATCCTAGAATTTATAGGTAGGATGTGATGTCATGCGTGATGTCATGCTGTCGTGAGATTACGTCACACTGGCGTGATGTCAGTGATGTCATGCTGTCGTGAGATTACGTCACACTGGCGTTGTGTCCATATTTCGGGACGACCGTCTCATCGTGATGTCAGATTACGTCACACTGGCGTGATGTCAGATTACGTCACACTGGCGTGATGTCAGATTACGTCACACTGGCCACATACAACGTTCGTACATACTGACAACCGACATGGCGCAGGATTCAAATTGTATATATACTAGAAGTCTAGCGCGACGCGTCGTCCACTTGGCAGTGCCCCATGACAGGCACCTCACAGTGTGAGAGAGAGTTTTGTGCTCCCTTAAATCCTGAAAATACCCACTTCACAAAGAGGTGACGTGCATCACCTCTGCAATGACCCAAACCCACTTTGTGATTACTCACACCTGGCATGGCAGACCTGTGAGCAGTGTGCAGTGGTGTACAATGTTAAAAGAGAGACCAAATGGCAGGAGATGAAGTGAGCAGTTTATTGGTGTAAAAGGTGTATACGAATGAAATGGTGTGAAAGACAGTGGCGACGTCGTCAGGCCCACAGGTTGTCATGGCAGAGCCTGCAGAATGGGAGAAAAGGCGAAGGCAGGAGTCAAGCACACAATGTGAGACGTCCACCATGGATCATGTGAGAGTGAAGACAGTGATGTTTGTGTGAAGTTGTAGGCATTGTTAGTAATGTAGAGCAATCAGAAACGACACATGGAAGAATGCGACAGCCTTACCTCAGTGGGGAAGAAGCACTTTTGTGAAAACCACGTTTTCAGTGACGTTTTCAGTGTGGTTTTCCTGCTGGTGTATGGCATACTTCAGGGCTGCTGGGTCACCGGTTCTTGAACTGGCAACATAGAGCTGTCCGTGAGTGAAGACAGGGGATCGAAGCCAGACCCCAACTGTTGTAAGTGTTTGCCCTTGTGATTTGTTGATGGTGGTGGCGAAAGCAGTGCGGACTGGAAACTGTCGCCTGGCCCAGTCAAAAGTGAAAAGTCCAGCATCAGGAATGAACTTTATTCGAGGGATGAGGACCTCCTTTTGCGTGGCTGCTATTTTGCACAGCAGCAGCTTGTTGTTGAGGGTCCTCTGGAATAAGAGTTTTGTCCCATTGCAGAGTCCGTCTTTGGGGCTGATGTTGCGGAGTAGCATCAAAGGCATGCCAGGCTTGAGGGTGATGATGTGCCTGGGAAATCCATGGGGGCAGAGGGTGTTTAGATATTCCACGTTGAAGCGCATTGCGTCTTGGTCGTGTTCCAGGGTGTCAGCACTGCTGAGCTTGGTGGAGGTACCTGGCATCCAGGTCTCCATGATGTCATTGAGGGTGTCGACTTCCCTGTTGGTAGGGGCAAGCAGTGATCTGCCATCCATCCACCCAGTGTTAGTGACGTTGTTGGGCAAGTCAGGGAAGATGGTGTTGCAGAACTCCTTCATGGAGTTCTCCTCTGCTGTGTTGTCAAGGGCGGTGTTGGCTTGAATGTGGAAACACATGTCCTCGGGGATGGAGACGAAGTTGTTGTCATCATTGGCTGTGCCATCGCCAATGCTGAGAGTCCACTTGTCGAACTCCTCCAGGCGTGGGTCACCACTGGCATTTACTTATAGTTTGCAGATATACATTACGTGGCGTAAGTGGCGTGTGAGAAGACAGAGTGGAATGAGTACCTTTGTCGGGTGAAGTTGTCGTCATTGTGGTGGAGAGAGTTCCTTCGTGGGGTGAAGTGGTGGTCATTTTGGCGGCGTGGGTTGTGTTGAGGATGGAAGCCGTCGAACTGGTGCGATCTGACGGCATCCTAGAATTTATAGGTAGGATGTGATGTCATGCTGACGTCGGTAGGATGTGATGTCATGCTGACGTCACACTGGCGTTGTGTCCATATTCGGGACGACCGTCTCATCGTGTCGTGAGATTACGTCACACTGGCGTTGTGTCCATATTCGGGACGACCGTCTCATCGTCGTCTTGGTAACAGGTTGGTTTGTTGTGATGATGTAGTGTAAAGTTTTGGCGCATAGGATGTGATGTCATGCTGACGTCGGTAGGATGTGATGTCATGCTGACGTCACACTGGCGTTGTGTCCATATTCGGGACGACCGTCTCATCGTGTCGTGAGATTACGTCACACTGGCGTTGTGTCCATATTCGGGACGACCGTCTCATCGTCGTCTTGGTAACAGGTTGGTTTGTTGTGATGATGTAGTGTAAAGTTTCAGACAGACAGTAAGAGTGATGCAGTGTTGCATCACTCTTATACATACATACATACAACGGACAACCGACATGGCGCAGGATTCAAATTGTAAGGTAGATACTAGAAGTTCGGGCCGCTACGCGGCCCGAACGTCTAGCGTGACGTGTCGTTCACTTTGCAGTGCCACCTTACAGGCACCTCACAGTGTGAGAGAGAGTTTTGTGCTCTCCTAAATCCACGGCAGGCTTTGAAAGTACCCACTTCAGAAAGAGGTGACGTGCATCACCTCTCCAATGACCAAAACCCACTATGGAAGCCGTCGAACTGGTGCGATCTGATGGCATCCTAGAATTTATAGGTAGGATGTGATGTCATATACCGTCTCATCGTGATGTCAGATTACGTCACACTGGCGTGATGTCAGATTCAAATTGTATATATATAGATAATAACCAGCGTTACCACAGGTGTCGGATGAAGGCCAGTATAGGTCAGTGTTGCCATGTCCAAAAAATATTTTTAAAAAATCTCTTTTTTTTCAAGATTTTTGCGACACGTTGTGAGCTTATAGATCTGCTATTTTCAAATGGCCAATGTATAATGTTTAAACGCGTTGTGAGCTTGTAGATATGCTGTTTTCAAATGTATAATGTTTAAAGTGCGCATGTGGCCTAGTCGCTTATTTTAGGCTTGTTTTCATAGAACTCGTTGCTTATTTCTCACGCAAAATCTGGCAACAGTGGTATAGGTCAAAACACGTCTGTTGCTTATGTCTAGTAGGCCTATTGTTTGGAATGTGCACCCGACAGTGTTCAAAGACAAGTTGTTTTTAGTTGAGTGCCCGGGTGCCCCGAGCCTTTGAAGTACTGTACATTTAAATACGACACCGCCCTCATGTATCAACGTGGTGTAGACCAAATAATGGGCATTAGGCAAGAGCACAGCAATTTTCGGCATTTATCAATCTATTGTGACTTTGACTTCAGCGTACGGCCCGCTCAGATCTCACAGCTGGTCTGAGGGCGTGTAGACTTTGACTACACCTGTTTGTTCCATCTTAGACCAGCGGAGCAGCATTGTCTGACCATCTGACAGGCATCTATTATGTATTCACTCCAAAAATGTATAGCTATAAAACTAATAAATAATACATGTGAAAAAATGTTTTTGTAAAGGCATACATCAACGATGTGTCATATGAAATTGGTAATTTCCAAGTGTACATGCAATTAAAATCGTGCAATTAAAAACAATATAACATATTTACAATGTTACAAGTTAGATGCTTAGTCATTCAGCCATTTAAACAGTGCTTTACTGGCTCTGTGTTAAGACAACCCATCATCAAATAAAAAGGAAAAACAGCGCCCCCAGCGTATTTCACTTTTGCATTTGACTCTGGGGGGAGTGATTAAATGGACCTACGCAGACTGGAAACGGAGGTTTGGTCCCTGCCCTCAGCCCTCCACTTCCAGTGGTGCACCTATGTTTTCATTCCGACTAGATAACATTTCTTCCACCACGGAACACTATGGGTTCCGTATGCCGTTGGGGCCGCGCAGTGGCAACCAAAAATATGACTCTTTTATGCTGAGGCTGAGGCACACAAACTGATTTAGCTCTGTTCATAAACAATTTACTTAGGAATTATGTTCAATATGAGTGGGTGGCTTAAAAGAGCCATTTTGTCTGTTTTTGTTAGTCCGAGAGAGAGAGGAGTTAAATTTAGATCGCGATGTAACGTTACCGTTACCGACGGAGACGGTGAGATAGTTCTCACAGACAACCACACCAGTTACCAAAGGTTGCCGCGATGGAGAAAAACAGTATTTATAAACATACTTGTGTGGATTACGGAGACATTTTAATTAAATCTTGATGTGCGCTGTGCCCTATTTGTGTCAGTCCGGGCCGTTCAAATTCAAATTATGCTGTCAGCCCCAGGCTATCTATCGCTCATAAACATGGTGTGACGGCCCCGGACTGACGGACCACAGGACTGCTCTATTTAGCTAAACAGCGGTGTGCGTGTCTCCACTCAGCTGCTCGCTGCTTGGGGGTTAAATTAATACCCAAACGTATTAATCATGACAATGAGATTGGTGTCATTCGACAACATACGCCTACGGCAAACAAACGCGTAGGATATTTATTATTTAATTCATGATTCAGGTTTTCGTTTAGGATACATCTTTATGGCTAGAATAAAATAAGATACATATCTTTTTCTCTTTTTTCTTCCCCAGACCGCATTCTTCAGTGTGACATAATTATAGTTGACTGGACTTGCGGTGGAATGCGGTCGTATTTTAGTTTTATTTGTGTTATATTTTCTTATTGGATGTGTCTGTGTCTGTCAGGTATTGGGTCTGTGCCCTGTGTATGCAAATAGCATGTGCCATGCCACGCATATGATAGGTGTGTGCGCTGTGTAGCTGTGTGCAAATCCACGGAGATGAGGTGGGGTAACTTCACAAGTTCACATGTTGGAGAAGTTCCTCTTCTCGGACGTATTCCGCTTCTTCATGTCAAAAAATAGGTGTGGCGAGGCTCCGCCACATTTATCAACATCGGACAAATCTCACACTAGAATTGACAGGGTGAATCAATTTGATCAATCTCACGTGGACGTGGGCGTAAGCTAATTCCTGGGCAAAAATGTAAGCTGGTTTGTACACTCGAGGGTCGGAGGTCCCTTGGGGTGAGTCCATAAGTGAATCACTCCACAGCACCAACAGACTAGAGGTGTCATTTCAGAAAAGTAAGAAATGACACAGTCATGACTCATAATATACTTGTGGTATAATACCCTTGAAAAGTACTGTCATGATTCTTGCATCTTACTAAACATGACCAAAAAATATATATATAAATTTAAAGAGTTAAATTAAGGTGGCTTTCACATCTAAAGCTCACTAGTGGATGTATTCATGCACTGATGGGCACAAACAATCCAACATCTAACTGTAAACATGAACAAGAATAACTAGTCTTCTTATACAAACTGCAGTTTTAAATAACATATTCAACTCCTTTGAACACTCTTTCAGACACACAGCGAATTTCATTCTTATTAATCTATTAATATTTATGTAATATAATCCTGAAATGCCAGGGTGGTGTGTTTATGTTTGGAACACAGTTCTTATATGACGTGATCTAAGATTTCCCTATGGGGATATCAACACAAAAAATAAAGCCACGACCCAGGGGGACAGCGCCCTCTAGCGGCAGTGACGTCAGACTTTGATGCTCTATATTGTATCAGACAGACCGCTTGTCAGATGGGGGAGGGGTGCTCTCGGTAAACTATGTCGTTAGCTTGGGTAAACTTGCATTCAAGAGGAATTTCATCATAATCATTTTGTTAATAATGTGTCAGTGTCATACAGTAATTGAAAAGCTGAACAAAGCTGCAACTGGGAGTGCAGAAAAAACAATTGTCCATTATTCTGCGCTGAAATACTATATGGACCAAAATACAAATGGAAATAAATGAAGTCCCCCTTCAGACACATTTTAAAGTATGAAAAAATACTCTGCTATGATTAATATGCAGTTTAAAATAGTTTTCCCACATAAAAAGTGAAACAAAACAAAAGTGAAAAGGGGATGGAAGCACATCTGCTCTTTCTCTTTCATTGTGAAATTCTGGAGCCATGAATATTAAAATATGTAAATATCACAGGCATCACACCCCGCCCACCACCTCTGCTCAAAGTGCATTCAGGTTTCATCAAATGGCTAATTTGCATATTATACGATGATAGTTTTGGGGGATTAATTAGGGAGTAAGCCCTACAGAGAAGCTCCCGTGCACCTCCAGTGAATGTGAAAACTGCGCTCTGGTGTCAAATGCTGCACATAATTATAACAATCTGTATAGTCAGTGCTGGAAAGTATAACTACTTACATACAGTACATTTACTGAAGTACTATTTAAGTTCAACTTTACTTGCATATTCAATTTGTTTTAATCCTTCTCTATACTACTCCATTACATCTCAGAGGGAAACATTGTACTTTTTAATCCACGTCAGTTATTTGATAGCTTTAGTTACTTTACAGATTATTAACCAATTAAGCCCTATGTTATACTTGGGCTTGGAAAAGCAAATGCACACCTGATCAGCTCATTCCCCCCACTCTGCTACACTCACATGCGCTGTACTCAAGTCAAATTATGAATACATGACTTGTACTTGTAAGGGAGTATTTTGTGGTATTTCACATTGTGGTATTGCTACTTTTATTTAAGTAAAACATTTTATTTGTGTAATTCTTCCACCACTGTGTGGTCAAAGTCATACCTCAAAGAGGAGTTCAGCGTAGAAAACAACTAAACCGGTTTATGAGTGGGGACTTTAACAGAGACGAGAGACGGGAGGCACTCTGTGAACCGGTGAACCGTGTGAACTCTCAGTAGGAGACGTGCTAAATCTCTATGTGCTATCTGCTGGGAATGAAAGGCTTTAAGGGAGATGTTCCAAATATTTATAGAACTGACAGACCTAATAGTGGCCCTCACAGTGATTTATGCAAGTGTGTGTGAGTGTGAGTGTGTGTGTGTGTGTGTGTGTGTGTGTGTGTGTGTGTGTGTGTGTGTGTGTGTGTGTGTGTGTGTGTGTGTGTGTGTGTGTGTGTGATTTGTATGCACAAGCGTGTGTGCATGTCTAGGTGCACGATTCATTATTTTTACTGAGCAAGGATTTATTTACTCCAAAAAAAAACAACACACTTTTCGGTTTCCCAAGACGAAGGCTTATGGCTTTTAACAGTTTTTTCCTTCTGCGAGGAAGTGTGACACGGCTGACAAATGAACAGAGAAGAGATGAGACGAGTAGGAGGACAAATGGAGGAGAGGAGGGCGCTTTAACTTCCTTCATGAATTTCGTGACACCCCTCTGGGATCCTTCAGATTGCTTCTCACGTTTTCCTCATAAATGGATCTCTGCTTTAATGATGCAGGGATATTTCATGAGGGCCGTGACTCAGAGTCAGGAAACTAAAGTTAGAGAAAGTATTGCAAAGCTGGTGCTACGTATGTAACCCTCGACAGATACTGATATTTAATCCATTAAGACCGGGAACGCATCTGTGTCATTTTCAGATTTCTTTGGCTATTCAAAAATAGCAGATCTACAAGCCCATAGCACGGCACCGAGTGCTTGTAGATCTGTTGAAAAATCGTGAAAATGTGTGAAAATCTTTCAATATATGTATCTCTGCTGTCCGGCAGAAACCACTAACTCCAAAATGTTCATTTTTCAGGAAATGACAAAAACAAAACAAAAAGTGGAGTTAGGAGGTTTTGTTCATCATTGATAAGAACAGCTAAATGGACCTCAAAGCTCACAATGAGGTTGGAGGTCAAAAAGGGATGGAGCCTGGAGTCAGCTAAAACAGTAAACTCCACCCCCCTTTGATGGAGTTAGCTGGTTTAGCAGAAAGTTTTTTTGATGGAGTTAGCTGGTTTAGCAGAAAGTGTGAGGATCCAATGGAGAGCTTATAACAGCGTCTCTATAACGGCGTCTCACACATCTGTAAATCAAAGTATTTTACACACTTTTAAACCATGTCATCTATTTCCACTTACGGCCCTACCGATCACAAGTTACAGTGCTGTTTAGCCGGCCTGTCTTGACGTGACAACGCGCCTTGACAGCTAGGCACCCGGCATTAGCCTGTTTGACAGCTCGCTAGCCGGGAGCTAACCACCAATAATATCTCGGCTCCACAACTACTGCTATACGGATACCACCACTGGACACGAAACACCACTACTGCTGTGAACCCAGCACTACAAAACCACCACCATCTATAACTGATCGAACGCCGATCCAACTCACAGGCCCAGTCTCTGGGCCTTGTTGGTAAGTCTCGCTCTCAGTTGGACCTTCTCTGTGTTCCGGTTCTACTTCTGAGGCCAACTCTCTGCTGTGGGCACCCGTTGGTGCCCTCGCGAGTACGTACTGTCCTGAGAAAGCCACCCCGGCAACACTACTACTGCTAGCCTGCCACACCTTTTCCTGTCACTTTCCACCTTTACTGGCCACAGTCTTTTTTCTTCCCCAGCTACAACACCACCATGGAGACACTTACCTTTTCATCACCTGGCTGCGACGGCTGTCTCCACCTCAAGCAGAAGGTGTCCGAGCTGGAGGGAAGGATATCCATTCTCCACATGATAAAGGAGGATGAGCTCCTCCTCGACTCCTTGTACTCCTTCTGCCACAACCCCGTCGCCCCAGCACCCGACCCCGAGTTGGATGTGACTGTCCCCGCCGCTGGACCCGAACGTCCCCGCTCCAGGGAGCTGGATGTGACTGTCCCCGCCGTTGGACCCGACCGTCCGCGCAGCCCCCCCTCCAGGATGCGGGAGCGACTCTCCCCGCCACTGGTCTGGATCGCCCCCGTTCCCCCACCACCAAGGTCGGAGAATTGTACGCGACTGTCCTCGCAGGGGCGGCTGGGCTGGGCTCAGCTGTCCCTGGTCTGGATGTCCCGGTCCACTGGCACCAGGAGGGCGCTAGGCCAAAAATTGCACCCTCTGCCAGCTCCACCCCAGGCCCCTGGATAACAATTGCCCGAGCCAAACATGGGGGGCCGTTCACCACCACCAAACCCCCCACCCCCGCTACCAACTAGTAATCCATTTGCCGTCCTGGACATGAACGAGTTCCCTCCACCGGGATTCGTTTTGGGGGTCCTTGACATGAAAAAAGAAAAAAAAGGGAGAAAAAAAAACTGTTAGGATTTAGAAGACATTTGTATAATCCCCAGAAGCAAAGCAAACAAATTTTCACAATTTAAAAAAGAAAATGTAGATCTACAAGCTCGTAGAGCGGCACTCGGTGCCACGCTACGAGCTTGTACATTTGCTATTTTTTTAATAGCCCAAAGAAATCTAAAAATGACACGAGCGTTCCCGGTTTTAATGAATTAAGAGCTTGTGCGCAGTCAACACCAGGGCCTTTTGCCAACCCCCAGGACTCCCTGCACTATCAGCCTGCCAATGATGACAAACATTCAAACATTTCCAACACACACACACACACACACACACACACACACACACACACACACACACACACACACACACACACACACACTGCAGTATGCAGAGTTAGCAGAAGCTTATCGTTGCTGTCGGGCAGAATCCTCATACATGTTATCCATATTCCAACTGTTTATGTTTTTTTTCATGAATGAAGGCCTTACTACTTCATTGTACAAGTGTTGCACAAAAGTAGTGAAAATGGCAGATCTGCAAGCTCACAACGCGTTGCGAGCTTGTAGAGCGTCTATTTTCACTATTTTAAAATGTTTTTTAAAATAATAGTAAAACATAATATATGGATATCGTTGCTGTCGGGCAGAAACCTCTTATCTCCATATTCTAACTTTTTGTGTTTTCTCGTAAATTAACGCCCTACTTGATCATGCTACAGCCTCACACAAAAGCATCAACAGTAGCTGATCTGCAAGATCGAAACGTGGCGCGAAGCGGCGCGTTTAGAGCTTGTAGATCTGCTACTTTTGCTAGTTTCTAATTTGAATCCTGAAAATTAACAGTTTTGGACAGGTTTCCATCCAACAGAGACGAGATGTAAGGACAGGGACCATAATTATGCAAAATCCCACCATCAGCTCAGAATAGTGTAGGCTGTAAAAAGAACAATGAGCAAGACAGTCTGTGCATGATAAATATAATGGGGCCAGTGATTAATAATTACATTTCAGGCATTTAAGTAGATGCTCTTATCAAAAGTGACTTACAAGTGTGAGAACGGAGTAACGTAATGACATGTCTATTCAGTCAATTCAACAAATGACAAATGGTCATGCAATGGTAACGTAAATCAGTGGTTCTCAAAGTGGGGTCCGGGGACCCCCAGGGGTCCTTGAAGGGGTTCCAGGGGGGGTCTCCAGCAAAATGTGTTAATGAAGCATCATTCTAAATCAGTTTAACCACCACTCTAAACCCATACTTCGGCCATTCAAAAATAGCCAATCTACAAGCCGATCTATTTTCGAGCATTTTTTAAATAACTCTTACACAATTGTGAACAATTCATCTGTCTAAACAACACGCTAAATAACGTTCTTAGCATTTGTGGTCAAGCCAACAGCAGATCCTACACATAATGTACCCATTTACATCGCCAAAGTCTCAAAGTCTCTTCGAAGGTTAGCGACTCTCCAAGACATTATCAACCACTCAGCCAAATTTAAAGTCCACATACCATGTGAAAGTACATGAACTTTTGAATTATAAAGTCTCAAAGTCAATTTGAAGATGAATTGTTACTTAAATTGTTAATTAAAGACATCAGTTAATTGTCGCGTATTAGTGGAGCAGATTGCTGAAACGATCTTTCACTTGGTGATACAAGCACCAAATTTGGCACACATGTGCTTCAGAACCTACTCTCTCAGAAAAGTACGAGATCCACTTGAAAAAACAATATGGCCGCCATTTTTCAAGATGGCCGCCATTCGAAGTGGTTTTAAATGGTGTTTGAACTATATTTTGATTGAATAATCCTATTTTGATGGTCTATACATCCAAATATATGTTTTTGAGTATGTGAAATCCAATTCTGCATTTACAACATTTTAATTATTGGATATTATGATGATACAAATGCTGTGCTGTGCTGTGCTGTGCTGTGCTGTACTATACTGTACTGTGCTGTGCTGTACTGTACGGCACTGTAGGCACTGTACGGCACTGTATTATACTGTACTGCACTGTACGGCACTGTACTGTGCTTTACTGGACTGGACTGGACTGTATTATACTGGACTGTACTGTATTGGACTGTAGTACTGTACTGGACTGTACTGTATTATGCTGGACTGGACTGGACTGGACTGCACTTTGGTCATATGGAACCAAACCGTAACAGTTTGGTTCTTCTTTTAGTCCTCACATTTGCAGACACACAACTGTGTACACTTAAGCATGAAGTGGTAGCATTTGCATCGTCCTCGGGATTCAGTCTTTTAGACACATTTTGTCAACTGCTCACAAGTCTGAACAATAGGTGGAGGGATTGTCCAGACCTCTCCATCTTTTTGCCAGCCACAGTTGGCAGGGCTTTCAGTTTGCATTTTGCACACTGTTGCCTGACATGCAGTTTTCTTGCCTTTACCATGAAAAGCTGACACAACTGTCTTTCCACTGGCGTGGAAGGACAGCATGCCACTGGATTTCTCTGGGCCAACAATTACTACCATATCATGAATTGGCAATCACCTAATGGACTGACCCTGGCCAAATTATACCCACATAATTTCTAAGCCTGCACTGACTGCAACAACAAGAATATCTGTGTTGCATGCCTCAATCAACACAGACTTCATTTGTTGCTTGGCTGCATGGAGAGCATGTGTGAAGATGCTGGAGTCAGCTTCTTCGTGGTTGCAAGGACTTAAGCCTTCAAGGCTGATGAGTTTGTTTGTCTCCCGCGCTGGCACATCCTGTCAATTCAGGTGCGGCAATCTAACTACAATACTACAACAAACTAAACTTGTAGTTGAGATATATACAGGGGCTTATTAGCATTTGGGACATTAACGTATACTACAGTACAAACTACAATGAGTACACCACTACAACAGTTAGTAAACTACACCTACAGCTAGTACACTACAAGCCGACACTGAACCCCATGCTGAGTCTCACAGCAGTGATGTCACCAGTGTGCCCGGGTTGTGCTTTGACATCACTCTTATAAAAAATGACAAACCAATAGAGCTTGACCACAGCATTTCAATGAATGATCATGGATGTTTCCCTTCAACTTAATGCAATATCTGTGATCAGACAGCTTCCGAAAATGCTCATTTTGAGTCACGTAATAACCGCCATCTTGAAAACTGGCGGCCATATTGGAATTCAATTGACACTATTGAGTTCTTCCAGTCAGAATACATTCATTTTGATGTTTGGATCATTAATACATTTGTGTTCATTCAAGTTTTACTTCAAAAAACATTTATTTTGCATTTGATGAGGCGGCCATCTTGAAAACTGGCGGCCATCTTGGATTGTCAGCTGGATCTCGTACTTTTCTTAGATAGTACATCATGGACATCATTTGTGCCAATTTTGGTGCTTGTATCACCAAGTGAAAGATTCTGATGGAATATTGACTTAATATGCCCCACTATATGGTAAGTAGTGTGCAAACAAAAATAATTTGTCAGTACAGGTATCTAGGATACCAGCTGAACCTTGAATAGAGCACGATTATGTAAATACGATTCTTGTTTTCTCTGTCTTTCTCTGATAAAATGGCTGAACCTACCACCGCAGGGCATTAATCCCACACAGGCAACCGCAAAAAAAATGCTCCAATCTTTCGCCCACAAACCGCATAAAAGTTGGTAATTATTGAGCGATCTTGAAAATATCACACGCAAGGTCACCACTAATAGGATCAAAGCAAGTGCTGGTTTGTTCTGTTCTGTTAGTCACACTAATAGCTTATGAGACTTCATAGTGTAAAGCCTGTATAAAGTGTATACAGAGAGAGAGAGAGAGCGAGAGAGCGAGAGAGCGAGAGAGCGAGAGAGCGAGAGCGCGAAAGAAAGAAAGAAAGAAAGAGAGAGAGAGAGAGAGAGAGAGATTGACACATATTGTCCTGTTATTAGCCACTGAACTGCTTGGGGTGAAGTGCCTTTCTCAGGGGTAGTAATGGTTCATTAATGGTTAAGCTCATTGTGCACAGAGACACAAATGACCTCGAACATATCAAATCCTACAGTGCATTATGCAAGGGCTCTGCATCCTGTCTGCATTGTGATGTATGCCAATGGTTCTCAAAGTGGGGTCCTTGTGAGTGTTAGACATAGTGTATCGTTGTTGTCGCGCAGAAACCTCACCATCTCCACATTCTAACTTTTTGTGTTTTTTCGTAAATGAACGGCATACTTGATCATACTACAGCGTCACACAAAAGCATCAAAAGTAGCAGATCCACAAGCTCGAAACGTGGCGCAAATCTCGCACCTGACTACCCAATATTATTAATAAAAGAAAACAAATAAAACTAGGCATTTTAGGCCAAATAAAAACTAAACTAAACTAGCAAACCCACTTTGAAAACAAATTAAAACTTAACTGAAATTTAAAACAACACAAAGTCAAAAGGCATATTTTTGCCTGTTGCTAAGCACAACCGCCCTCCGGAAGGACTATTAGGTCAGTTGTTGTGCTGACCTATCCTTGCCATAGTCCTTTGAGAAGCTGAAAAAAAACAGGAACATCTGGACAAATCCCAGCACCTTCAAGATCCACTTCAGTTTGCAAATAAAGGAGGACCTTGCTTGGCCTTTTTTTTTCAAACACCTGGAGGACAGTTTAAAACTCATGCCTAGCTGCTGTTTGTCGATTTCTCACCAGTTTACAACTAAATTCAAGGCCACCTCTTATTGGATAAACTACTTTGGAGTGAGTCGACCCCATGTGTCCTCTCACCGCTGATTTATATTGTTTGTACAGAGGGCTGTCGGACGCAGTTCGAGAATCGATAGAGCAAAAGCTTTGGCGGATGACTCAGTTATAGGGTTTCAACTCATCAGTGTAGCAGGATTAATAGCGAAAAATAGCAATAAAATAAAAATAGAAGTACTGTAGCACACGCATGCATGCACCCCACACACACACACACACACACACACACACACACACACACACACACAATGAATGATGCGTAAGCTTCCTTGGCTCCTGACGGCTGCAACCTACAACTTACACAGCCCTGGGTAGGCCACCCAGCCTGTCGGAGATAAGTGCACCTTTCTAGTTGGGAGATTGTCTTGAAAAATGTCTCGTCAAAAACTTGTCGATTTCTGTTGGTCTGTACGTCTACTAGTGAGTGATACGCGGGTTGAGACCCGTAACCCGATTGGGTTGACCTGCGGGTCGGGGCGGGTATGTTTTATATGCATTTAATATCGAACTTTCAATTATCTCAATGGTAGTCAATGGGCTGATTTCATGTTTGGAAAAACTGCGTATATTGTATCTGAATAATCCCGTAACAGATGGGCTGTGAAAGGCCGCCGGACACGAAAATAAATCATTCATTCATTCATTCCACCTTGGAAGCCATGCCGTAGTAGCCTGGTAAACCCTCCCTCGGGAAATCTCATTTGTAATTTATTTCAGGAGTGAGTCTGGCATGATCGCCCATTCTGCAATTTTGGCTGTGGGCTGGAGTTGGGCGGGAGCAATACCGTTGACTGACAACCCCTTCAGCCAGTGCATTTTTACCACCTCCAGACTAATGTGACACAACAGGACTTTTGATACGGCCATGCCCAAAATAGGTTGCCTTATTTGGATATATGCGTGTCACTGCCCGCCCTGCCGGTTCTCTGAATTTTTATTTTTTAAATAGGCTCTGTCATGATTAATTGACCACATATATGAAGTTAAACAACTAAATTCTATCCAAACGATATCTTAAAAGTAAATTCTGTGCCTCAAAAAATACTTATGAGAGCGTTTTAAAACCGAAAGTAAGAAGTAAATACAACGCACAAAAAACAACGGCAGCCATTCGTTTTTGGTCGGCTGCACTCGGTTCCATTCGGGCTCACTCAAACTCGCCACCTGATTGGCCAACTTCCGCTGTCAATCACAGAACGATGAGCCCACTTGGTTATCTATCCTTTGTCACTGGTCTGTAAAGGCTCAACAATAAAATAAAACTTACAGTACCAACCTTTGTTTCATGTACTACACTGACTCTGCAGGGCATTTACCATAATCATACAAAGTAGAAAATGCTGTGCATATTACATTTGTGAAGCTCATTGTTCTCAGCTGACATGCAAGCAATCTCTGCACGCTGTTCAAGGCAAGGCCGTTTTATTTGTATAGCACATTGTATAGCTTTTCAACAAGGCAAATCAATGTGCTTTCCACAGAACACCAAGTAAAGGAAACACAATTATACAATTGTAAAATTACATTAGGATGCTTTTCTTCCCCACAAGAGGGCGCTCTAACGCAACTTAGGAATTATCCTAGGACCCTTATAAAAGGGAATGGACGGATGTGACGTCGTCCCCCAAAAAACAGACGTGCATCCGCCCCAATGATGGGATCTTGAGAAAAAGGTCCATATCTCGCGGTAGAAATGCTATTGTTCCAGTCGACGGGACCCTCGGCCATCGCCCAGACACCTTTTTTTTTACATCCGGATCCTCGTTGTGGCTTCTGCAGCTCTAAAAAGATCGCCAATAAACGGTAAAAACGCTGGCACTGGCTGTACCCCGTTTAAAAAAACCTCTGGCACTCAATGTGTTAAGTAGTAACGTACTTTTAAATTCTTGTTTTAAAGTATCTGTATTTTTAGTTGTCCGTTCGGCCGTATCTGTCTCAGAGTAGGCCATCTGAACAGATAATATATCCCAAAATATATTAAACATGAAACAAAATCAAAATCATTGCATTTCTCTTTTGTTAATCCACTCGAGACTGACTGCATTAACTCACTGCACATTTGGCTGCAAGCCATAACCTCTTTTTATTGAATAAAATGTTATTTTAACCAATCTCTATGATATAATACCATAACAAATGTAATTAGGTTGTTTTACCACGATAATAGAAATGGAGATGAAAGTTCTGAGCTTTTTCATAATTATATGTAAGACATTTTTCAACTAAAAGCTTCAGCTCCGTTTGCAAACCATTAGTCAACTTCACTTTACAGTGTTAATTACGATTGTACCAGTGGGACACAAACCCACACAACCAAAAAACAGGACGAGAAGAGAGAGTACGAGAGGAGAGAGGAGAGAAGGGGGGAGGTGGGGAGGGAGAGGGGAGAGAGGATGACTATAGGGTGACTGAGTCTATACACTTCGGCTATAGGCTTTATCATTGAGAAAGGTTTTTAATCTAGTCTTAAATATACAGAGTGTGTCTAGCCTGATTATCAGACTGAAGCTGCGTGGAGCTCACTCAAGAGAGTGGGCGGGGTCTTTGGTCTGGAACCAGGCTAGAGTGTGTCTGCTTCGGGGACTGAGACTGGGAGAAGGTTCACCGACATCTGTCTGTTCACGAAAGCGTGCAAGGTTCCTGTGATATGTGCGCGAGAGTGAGACAGGACGCAAATGATTTTCATTAAATAATTCTGTCTCTCTGCGTCTCTCTCTCTCCACGCGCAGAGAGCACATGGTTCTATATGTTTCCATAATAACAGTTGCGCTGTTGCATAGCATGCCTGCGGCACGGTTTTATTAACATATTCAAGTGAGATGTGTTGGTTTTATAGACTATATCTAACATCAATATTAATATAGCAACCAATATGTATGACACCTGCATTTACCCACGGAATAAAGCACTATATATTGATGATATCCATCTATCGATACAGACAGACAAACTTTCTGTCTGTGAGCACAGCTGTCCTGTGCTCTCATTGGCTGTAACACAGGTCTTCTAGTTGTGTGTTCACAACCCCGTTCATACTGTACGATGTCCAGTCGGCGACAGAGACAAAATCAAACGTGCTAAATATATAGAAACACTCGGGAAGGCATCGCCAAGCGCTGGAATTGTGGCCGGTTCATCTCGCAGAGCCTCTCAAACACAACGATTAAAACCTTGGTGAGCGAAGCCCGATCTGGCATCAGATCGGGGGTTTTCTCTGCGAGTGCCAAAAAAGGTCCCCGGCAGCATAATTGGAGCAAATATCTTGTAGTTTGAGTTGTGTATATACTACAGTATATGCATATACCATTATTTAGGACCGTCCTATACAGAATTAGGACACAAAACGGAGAATAGAGCAAGACTTCAAACACGTAGAATATACCTATGTATTGTAGTCTGTCTAGACTTAGTGAGCCTATCTCTGTACCTTGGCTTGTAGACTGAAATCATTGAAAAAACGTGTTCTATCTTAAAATTGACTAATGAGAATAAAAAATGAAAATGTTCTGAGCTGAATATTGTCAAGGTTCAAGGGTTCAAGGTTCAACTTTAGTTGTCAACAATACCAATTACAAAGTAAAAGACATGTGAAGTTCATTGTGCATACAATGTAACACGTACAGTATGGTGTAATATTGAACAAATATTCGCCAGTGAGGCAATTTTGTATGGGTTAAACAAATTGTGTATATAAGAGTATTATTATTATTTATTATTGCTGTTGGACATTTACATACATTATTACTAAAAACTAAACAAAAACGATAATAATAATGATACATTTTATCTTTCCGTGAGGAAGAACCAAAAGCTACAGGCTGCGGTGAAACCTGCAGGGAGGGTACAGTATAATCTATCAAGACAGAGTGAGATGTTTGTGCCCAGCAGCAACGACGATGCAACTCACAGAAAATCCTCTACTTCTGGTCAGATGAAGGAGGAGCCAGGCCCGGAGGCAACCCACTAGTGATGAGTGGGTCGGGTTTTTTCATGACCCGCCCCGCCCCGCGACGGAACCCAACCCGCCTCAACCCGCCCCGCGAACCCATATATAAATCTATGGCTCAACCCGCCCCGCGACCCGCGATTTCTGTAAAATCATGAAGGTTAAATAATCTTCAAGTATACACCCCAAGTGTATTCAAACTGTTTTATTGTTATTATTCTTATTCTTATTAGGAATAAAGACAAAACAAGAGCATGTGATTTTTTTTTTTTTTTGCGTGTGAGAGCGGCTGACCCGCTCACCCGCAGCCTGCATAATTGCCTCCTCCTGACTCGACCCTGACTCGGCCCGCTCATCACTACAACTCACAGTGCCTAGGGCCTCCTAGTGTCGACACCAGCTGCAACATCTCAACTAACCTGGCCTGGCATCGGCCGGACTGATGGCGTGGATACAGGCTGTAGCAGGCTGTACTGTAGCTGTAGCATGCGTGGATCTGCATAGTCGGTCTGGCTAGTGCCAGGCTAACCCTAACCCCTAATTAGCACTGTTTCCAACTACCCCCAAGAGACAGTGGGGGCAGTAGCATGCCACTTGGACACAGGCTGGGGTCTGATTAGCCTCGGTCGGGTCGCCTGGAGGAGGGTGTTTGTTGCAAGACCCGAAACACCCAGTGACTCCAGGTAACAACACTGAGGTGTCCAAGTTTGTGCATCAGTTGATGTTTTAATAACTATTTATATTGCACTCTATATTTGAAGCAAATCTCAAAGTGCTGCAGTACAGAATTTAAAAAAAAAATGCATAAAAGAATATATCTAAAAAATAATAGTCTAAAAAACAAATGAAATGTGGAATATTATTCTGAGTGAATAAAAAGTAAAGGGCTACACAGGGTCTCCTCATAGAAGATTGTTTGACATAGTGGACACTGACACACATCACTAATGTCCCAGTAATGTGTGATGCAGGTTTTGCAGTAGTTGTGTCCACATGGAGTGGTGATTGGATCAGTGAACACATCCAGACCTGCTGGCAGACGCCATTTCTACACACTGAGAACAAAAGTGAAAGTCAAGTCACTTTATATTTGCATATCACATTTCATACTAGGTAAGCTCAATGTGCTTAACATTAAAAAAAAACAACAACAAAGAATTATGCAGATACTGTATACAAAGCACAGCCACCCACCCATCCACACAGACACAAAGCATATTATAAACTCTACTGTGGTAGCCCGAATAACCACCCTCACATACGGTAACTCTCTCACGCGCACGCACGCACGCACGCACGCACACAAGTAGCTTCACACAAGATTAGATGAAAGAATCAAATGTAGTTCTTGAAGGATAATTCTCATTTATATATACAAATCTTCATGAATACCATATATACAGAGTATTTGAATGCAGGCACACTCAGACTTAAACTAACTGAAACACTTAATTCAGACAGATGTATAGGAATATTGAAATGTGGAACTTAAAATTAAAATGATGCATGTTTTCTATAGAAAATCGTTTACGTACTGTGCTGTCAATGTCTTGAATACTTTTCTGTTTAGTAAGAATCCTGTTGACTTGAAGTTGTTGTAGAGATCGTGTCTTGTTTTCACACTAATGTGCCTCACTCTTTTGGCTTCGATCGTCATATAACTTTGCATCAATATTCTGCCACATCTTGTAGAAGTTAATATTTCAATGGCATCCTTCATGCTGTGACAAAGTTGAGACTTGCATTACTCATTTATTCGATGTGTTATTTTATTCTATCGTGTGGCTCGGATACAATGTTATCTGAACAGCCGGAATTGTTATCCAACAGTTATTTTTCTCGGAGTCCTTGCTGATACTTGCAAACTAGTAGTTTTAAACATTCATTATGTGTAGCCAAACTTCAGCCTTGCTCAGTTAATTGATGTAAAATATTGCTTCATAGCACACTTGTTTATACTGTATACTGGAGGCAGTCTGTCATGCACTGTGCAGTTTGTGAGCTGGGTCTACACAGATCCAATTAGCCTAACAAAATCAAAGAATCACCACCCTCCACACAATGGCATCCTAAAATCATGTCGCCACCCCAGTTTTCAATGTATTTTCTCGTTAGTTTGTTGTTGTTTTTTTGCAATTGGCACTTGGCATAAAAAATACTGTGTATATTTTGCCTCAAGGCAAAAAAGAAAGAAAGAAAAAGTATTTTGAGAGATATATGCTCCTGCTGAGCTCATTATCATTATATTAGTGGCTCTCTACTACAGTATTAGGAGTCCCAAGAGTGATGATTGGGCATAAACTTTGAAGAGTTAAGGTTTTTTCACTCGGGGAATGGTTGACGCACCAGTTACTGTTTTCAATGAGAAATAAGCATAAAGGTAGGGAGGTGCGGGCACAATCCTATGAAACTGTTTTTATGCTCATCTCATGCACATCGATTTTTATTTATTTATACAGTTTTAATTGGGAGTTCACCCTGTTATTTAGATTATCTTTTGAGGTGGAAAACTAGTGCCTCAGGGCTGTTTGATGCTTGAGATTCCACGTGTTTGGAAAGTCTGCTTTCAAGTTCTGTGCCCCGCATACCTGGAACACCATACAGGGTTTGCTTAAGTACAGCTCTCTTTTTCCCCCCACCTAGGTCACTTTCAGTCGGCTATATCAACAATGAGCTTTTTTTCTATAAATGCCCCTATTGACTATTCACATGAAGACAGCGCGACCCTGCAGATCCAAGTGAGTACACAGGCGTAGTGTCGCTACACAGACGTAGTGTGTCGATCCCCCGTCTGAAAAGACCTTGAGACACAATGTGAATGTGTGTTTTTGTTATTTTGCACCTCATGCTGAAAAACCAATTGCCCTTTGGGCACAAAAAAAGTTGAACTGGCATATCAGGTTTCCCTTCTAAGACGCACACAGCCATGTCAGCAGTCTGTGGCTGCCAGACGGAAACCGGTCCCGTGACATTGTTATGCAAACAAGTCACAGCTCCTACTGTACCATAAATCAACCGAGCCGCAGACTCCACCTGCCTTCCACCCAGCCACCAATTAAATTAGTTGTCACTCCTATTGCTGCACTGCAGTTCACCTTTTCCTGTGTGACACCACCTGAGGATGGCGAGTTCCTGTGGAACTGTTCGTCGGTGACAGTGCGCGGGCTAATCCCTGTTTATGGGATTATTATAGACGGTATCTTGTGACAGAGAAGATCATTCTGTCATCATGGATTGTATCGAAGGAGCTTCTGGGAAGTTCAAGAGCTTCAGGAAGGATGACTTTGAGACGGACTGGATCAAGGTGTCAGAGGGCAGGTGTGGGCAGGTGTACCGGGTGAAACTCAAGCTCTGGCGGGAGCAGTGTGCCTTGAAATTGATTGACCCAAGCCTGTCTCCACACAGCTTTTACAGGTACACTTTATCCTGCTATAGTAAGTGTGTTGCTGTGCTATAAGTGAATATTGGGTATATTAACATCAAACACTGTTAACTATATGTTATTTATTCAGTTATTCTTCTTACCCTGAATACCACATTCTACCCACAATTTGACTTATGTGGAATTCTGACCGTTATTATCTCCGCCAAGCCAAAGGCAGGTCTGGAACCATGTGTTTTCCTCCTCTCTCTGTGTGTGTGTGTGTGTGTGTGTGTGTGTGTGTGTGTGTGTGTGTGTGTGTGTGTGTGTGTGTGTGTGTGTGTGTGTGTGTGTGTGTGTGTGTGTGTGTGTGTGTGTGTGTGTGTGTGTGTGTCCAAAGCTACTCTTAAAACTATAGCTACTACTTATAAAACTATACACTGATCACTGTTATATTTCATGCCAGTAGGCCTTATACGATTTTCCGCCTTAAACAATTTTCTTCAAAACACACTTTATGCTACTCCTACAGATTGTGCAAAACTCCAAACAATTGCCACACAGGCTCTTTGCAGTCATGTCATAAAAATGGAAAAATAGATTTTTCATATTTCATACTGATTGACTATTAGTTGCCTTCCAAAGTGTGTGGGTCGGGGACTATTGTACAAAAAAATAATGCCCACCTCATCCACATTCCCAAAATTGAATCATTCAGTGAGGGGCCTCTAAACAACGCAGAACCAAAATCTATTTCACTACTTGCAGATTGGCTTAAGTATACAATAGGGTTAAAGTGGTTAAACCTGTTACTCATTTTGCTGGGGACCCTCTGGAATGGACCCCTGGGGGTCCCCGGGCCTCACTCAGTCAAACACAGATTTTGCTGTGGTTCAATAGGGTTCAGTTGGTCAAATGCAGAGGGCAAATTCCAGGTATGTGCAATGTACCCGGCCAAAAACGTTCCATTCTGCCTTCCCTCCTTTTCGGTCAGAACAAAGAACTTTGTCTGGCAAGGTTCCAGTATGTATTGGCCTCTTTTCACACCTGGCAAATCAGGCTAAACAATAGGGAGAAAAACATGTCATGTGTGTACACAAACAATGGTGAGAGGTAGGGGCTTTCCACTTGGCGCCCCTTTCAAATTGTGTTTGTTTGTTTGTTTTCACAGGAGAAAGCTAGAAGAGGCCTCCCAGATGGCCGAAGTGAAATTCAAGTACCTAGTGACCATTTATGGACTGTGCAGTGAGCCAGCTGCCTTGGTGATGGATTACATGTGTAACGGCTCCTTAGACAACCTCCTGAACACTCACACATTGATGTGGGCCAAGAAGTTCCAGATGATCCACGAGGTGACCATGGCCATGAATTACCTCCACAGCATGAAGCCTGCTCTACTGCACCTGAACCTCAAGACCTCCAATGTCCTGGTGGACGATCATCTCCACGTCAAAGTGAGTGAAACGGAAGATATCTTTCATACTGTAAATACAATCATTCAGGATATCTCCATTTTATTATATTATTTGTATTAGTATTATTATATTATTTTATTCTGTCCCCAATTTGGAAAATGTTAAATTCTTCAAAAATGGCAGATCAACAATCTCACAATGGCAAATTCTATCAGACCACATTCTGGCACATTCTATCAGAATGAACAAGCAGGAAGAAAAAGAAAGTTCTCTTAACATTTTGACAGATTTGAAAAGGCCATATTTGTATATTCATCTCCATATCAAAGTGAGTTAAACGGAAGCTATCTTTCATACCACTGGCGTGAATACAATCATCATTCAGGCTTTCAAAATGTTTTGTATTTCTTTATTTCTTTTTTAAATGCATTTATTTATTTATTGTACTTTTTGATCGTTTTGACAGTCCCTATTTTGTATACAATGGGCATCATTCTGGAAAATATTCTTCAAAATGGTAGCTCACAATGGCACATAGACCACATTCTGGCACATTCTATCAGACCTTGTTTATAAACAAGCAGAACAAAATAAAGAAAGTTCTCATCACAATTTACTTTTGACAGAAGACATTTCTGGGGGGGGGGGGGGGGTGGATACCGCCCGATATGTCTATTGAGAAACAACTATTGCAACGACGTGAAATAAGAAAAACTAGAAAAAGTGCTCCTCGGAGCACAAGTCTCCGCCAGGTCAGGTAGGTTATTATGGCCTCCTGGTGGCGCTATAATAGGCCAATGTGAAAGGGGTGCCATTTATTCCTAGGCCGTGCACGGCAATCGGGCACTGCATGCATGATTTGAGGCATTTTGTTCTAAAAATGTGTTTTGCTAAATTTGACCTGCTGGTGGCGCTATAACAGGCCAATGTTAAAAGGGTGGCATTTTGTTCCTCAACATAGTGTGAATGTGCGTTCAAAGTTTCACCACAATCGGACGCTGCGTTCATGATTTGCGGCATTTTGTTCAAAACGGGCCACTCCTGCAAACATTACATGTCAATGTTAGCCAATCAGGATGGAATATGAAAAATCAAACAGATCCGTCTTGATCACATGACTATAGGGATCATGTGTACCGATTTGCGTGAAATTTGGATCAAATATGAAGGCTTAATATCAAAAAAAATGTTTTACATACGTCTGCCTCCTGGTGGCGCTATATGGCAAATGTGAAAAATGCAGGGCAAAGGTTTTTCCTTGGCCTCTAGAGAATGTGCATACAAAGTTTTACACTGATCGGTGCAGTTATAGGTAAAAACACGAATCGGCCTGTTACAGCGCCACCATGAGGCTGATTTGAACATTTTCAAATGGCATTTCTTCCTCGGCCTAATGGGAATGTGTGTGCACAATTTCACGGAAATTGCATGCTGTGTTCATGATTTGAGGCATTTTGTTCGAAACGGAGTACTCCTGCAAACTTTGAAAGAGAATTTTTGCCAATCAGGATGGAATATGAAAAATCTGAAATGAGCCGTTTCTTTTAATGACTATAGAGATACTGTGTACCAATTTGGGGGATTTTTGGCCAAAATCTGTAGTACTGTTCAAAAATGTGTTTTGCACAAATCGGCCACCTGGTGGCGCTATACAAGGCCCATGTGAAAAAAGTTCGGCTTTGGCATCCAGGGAGTGTGTGTGCACAGTTTCGCTGCGATCAAGCCAACGGTGCCAGAGATTAGCTGTCCACAAAATGACAGAATGACACACGGACGGACGGACACACACACGGACGGACGGACGGGGGGTAAAACATACTCTCTCGCCATGCCTTTCGGCCTGGCGGAGACAATAACAGGGGGCGGGGGGATACAATAGGCTAGTTTAATCAATGTAGCCTATGATTTATATTATCAAAGAAGCACAGCAGCTATATTAAGGGCAGATAAAGGCGAACATGATGTCCTGCACAAACTGTTTACTCATTTCAAAATTGCGATTGCAACAGCCAAGTTAACAAATCAAATAATGCTCAATTGTGTAGTCTACACTTGCACTTGAAAATATCTATAATTGAATCGCAGCTCAAACCGTCTTCAGTTAAATCTCTCTCAAACACTAGGAGACATAGAACTTTTGAGAGCCGTATTTCAGTGAGGGCGTGGATTGCTACTCTGCCTGCCCTCTTGCCCAGTCAATCTTTTGTAAAGCAATATTAGTAGCCTAATCACCACGGCAGCACTCTTAACCCTAACCCATTAAAACTAGGAAAGCATCTGTGTCATTTTATCTTTTAGCAACTTAAGTTTTTAGGAAAACTTAGGATTTAGAACAGTGGTTTAGAACAGCGGTTCTCAAAAATAGCAGATATTAAAGCTTGTACATCTGGTATTATTGAACTTTTTTTTTTAATCTTGAAAGTGTTGGAAATCTAAAAAAATATATATATGTTTTTATACTAATCTTCTCTTCTGGGACTCCCTGGCAAAAAAAACATTTTCAGATGGGGGTCTGCGGCCAAATACATATCATTTTGGAAGTCCTTGGTCAGTAGGAGACTCTTTGAGTCTCCAACCAAATTATTGGCTTATAGGAATGCGACAAAAAACTAAGAAAATCTCCATGAATTCAAGGCTTCATGGGGTGTGTAATTGATAGAAATTACGTCATGTTTTGGTTGAACTACACCTTTAAGCAGGGACGTCAGGGGGTTAAGTGTTTTTTCGTTTTTTTCTCCATTCGGTCAGTCTTTCGGGGCAGGCAAGAAGAGCTCACTTAGGCAGCTGAGTGCCTTGCCTCTATGGTGGCTATGCTTCTGGAGCTATTCAAGACATTTTCAATACTCTTTTTTCTTTTTTGTCAAAAGATTTCAGATTACGGTTTCATTGACTGGGAACAATGCCTGAATCATAAGAAGTTGATGGAACACCTGATGGCCAGAGGCAACATCAGCTACATTCCTCCAGAGACCTTCACCCAGTGTCCCGAGCCTCCGGGAACCACGTTTGATGTTTACAGGCCAGTTGCCAAAACCTACACTCCATCATCACAGTGGCATGCTCTACTTGGCTGTGGTCCACTGGCATTGTTTATTTTGTTTTAGCACGCCATCATGCCTTCATACTCTCTCTCTCTCTCTCACACACAGTCACAGTCACACACGTCACAGTCACACACGTCACAGTCACACACACACACACACACACACACACACACACACACACACACACACACACACACACACACACACACACACACACACACACACACACACACACACACACACACACACACACACCAATCCCTTTACAATCTGTCTTTTAGGTATGCGGCATGCAATCTGTCTTTTAGGTATGCACCATAAAATATGTCTTTTAGGTATGTTGCCATACTACATTTTTGAATGGAGAATGGTGCCATATTAACTCCATTCCACTGCAACCCTAGAGTCCCTATCCTGAGGTGAACATTTAGAGAAATATTTGGTGTATATAGGGGGGGGGGGGGGGGGGGGCAACAATAGTATATAGGGTTTACGCAGTATAGGGTTTAAGTGGTTACCGTATAGGCTAAGTTAAGTTGGCAAAAACACAGTATATTTACTAGGTTTTTCCATATGAAAAGATGACACACATTTCTATCAGCTCGAAAATACACTAAATACACTGTGTCGACCTTCCATGTTGATCTGCTATACAACTGTCCATTTCACACTCTTACAGTTAAATTAACACTGAGGATTTTGCTGTGTGGTTAGAATACAGTATAGGTTAACTATTTTAGACCCTGTACTATTTGACTGGGGTCCAACATGGCTCTATACTAGATCCTCTACACCACATCTCTGCACAGAGTATCGGCTGAATTGGTTCAATCAGTTCAATTGGTTAAATACAGAAGGCAAATTCCAGGAATGTGCAAATGGAGTCATCCAATGTTCCCCGGGTTGTATGTTCCCCCTATGTTACGTTAGGGTTAGGGGCGGGCTACGGTTAGGGTTAGGCTGCAAATGTACTCGGCCAGTAAAACTTTCCATTCTTCCTTCCCTCCTTTCCTAAAGTCCTGCTACTATAGTATCACCAGGAAGAATAGTCTCCCCTACGGTGTAGACTAATGGGGATCCTTAATAAAATGTTCTGTTGTTGAGGTCTGTGTGTTCGTTGGAAATACAGACAGTTCGGTCAGAACAAATATCTTTGGGCCGTCAGACCAAGGGCATGGCACCTAAAATACACAGCCGAAACGAGTAAGAGTTGGAGTAGTCCTCTTGGGTGTGTTAGTATTTTTGGCTGTAGTCAGAGACTTCACATAAGAGGTCGAGTGCCTGATTCAAAAATGAACCTTAGTCTTTTGAGCCAATCAGCATTGCGTAGGAGAAAGGGCATGGGGTGGAAGTACAATTACAAGTCAACACTGCATTTTCATAAGGTGCAAAAACTAATCATACACTTGTTTTAGTTGGTGTAGACATCAGGCATTTTGTAATAATGAAGATTGTTTTAATTTCAGTGGTGTTTCTGATCAAACAGCAAAAATATTTAGGTCTAGGTTGTAGCGAGAAACGTGTATGTTCGAGTTAAATCCTGATTTGTTCTGGTAGCGACCCATCGGTGCATTGTTTTTCACGGTGTGGCTCTGGCTAGCAGTGTCTGTCTGTCTGTCTGTCTGTCTGTCTGTCTGTCTGTCTGTCTGTCTGTCTGTCTGTCTGTCTGTCTGTCTGTCTGTCTGTCTGTCTGTCTGTCTGTCTGTCTGTCTGTCTGTCTGTCTGTCTGTCTGTCTGTCTGTCTGCCTGTCTGTCTGTGTGTGTGTGTGTGTGTGTGTGTGTGTGTGCGCTACATGCTGCTTGCTGCGTAATAATTTGATTCAGGCTATTGCTTTGCTGTTGTGTGACCGAAAAGGTGCAATGATGTTCGGTGACTGTTTTGTGTGTGTGTGTGTGTGTGCGCGTGCGCGTGTGCGTGCGTGCGTGCGTGTGTGTGTGTGTGGAGCTAATCTCACAAACCACTGGACCGATCAGTCCCAAACTTCATTATGCACAAGTGCCTTTTATACTGTTTGAAATATTTAACTTTACATTTGATATGATGGGGATCAGGCTGAAGCCTTGCCCAAATCTGGAGTCATATGTCATAGATATGTCACATATGTCACAGATTCAGCACAAATAGCAGATCTACAAGCTCACCCTATGTTGCAATGTGATTTGTGAGCTTGTAGATTATTATAGACTAGACTATATTTGGCAAAGATATTTGGTGTAGAGGGGTGGGAAAAGGATGGGGCCAAGTGTAGACCCTGGGGCAACAAAGTATCCACAGGTTTCCTAGGCATGCATGGTGGGCATCACTTCCTGTCGATTTGATCAGGTATCAGGGATCAAATCGACAGGAAGTGATGCCCACCATGCCCTAGGAAACTTGTGGATAGGATATAGGATTTAAGCAGTGATGAAACAAGTACTCACATTTCTTGCTTAAGTAAAAGTATCAATACCCTACTGTACAAATAGTCTGTTAGAAGTACAAGTTCGGTATTCAAAATCTACTCAGGTACAAAAGTCTTGGCATCAAAATGTACTTAAAGTACCAAAAGTAAAGGTACTCATTATGCAGAAGGTCCCATTTCACATGTTTTCAAATGTATAAAAATCCTTCAAAAATAGCATATCTTTGCAACACGTTGTGAGCTTGTAGATCTGCTATTTTCAAATTGCCTAAGTATAGGTCTGAAGGGGTTTTGCAGTAATAATCCAAATCAAAGTAACTAGTAACTAAAAGTGCAATATTTGCCTGTGAGATGTAGTGGAGTAGAGGTAGAAGTATTGCAAATTGGAAGTACTCCAGCAAAGTAAAAATACCTCAAAAGCGTACTTAAGTACAGTACTTGAGTAAATGCACTTAATTACTTTCCACCACTGAATTTAAGTGGTTAATTGACGTTGACATGCAGGACTCTTCATGAGCATGGAAATAGTCAGAATTGTAATAATAACAATAATAATAATAATAATGTGGTCTTGTCTTCTCTGATCTGTAGCTTTGCCATTGTGATGTGGGAGATTCTGACACAGCAGAAACCACACCCAGGTAGGAATAACTTTCACTTGGAACACTTTCACGTTTCAACCTTTAAACGTTCTGCTGAAATGCCTTTTCTCAAAGACTTTTTCTTTTTCAAAGATATTGACGTAGCCGTATGCGTGAATATTCCATTATTCAGCATGGTGGTGCCTCAGGGCCACACAGCAGGGAATTAAAAACAACCAAAGTATATAAATAATTTAAAATAACCACTGTGTATTCCATGCAATATCTCCAGTGGTGGAAGTAGTACTCAGATTGTGTGTGTTTAGTTAAGTAAATGTCACAATACCACAATGTAAAACCAAGAAAACTATTATAAGTAAAAGGACTGTATTCAAAATTGTACTTGAGTAAAAGTACAAGAGTATTGGCATCAATACATCGTTGCTGTCTGGCAGGAACCAGCTCACTCCATTTTTGCATTTTTTTCCATAAATCAGTGCTATTGAACACCCTTTACGTCAGCTAACTCCAATGGATCCTCAAACTTTCTGCTAAACCAGCTAACTCCAGCAAAGGGGGGTGGAGTTAGCTGGTTTTAATGACTCCAGGCTCCACCCCCTTTTGACCTCCAACCTCATTGTGAGCTTGGAGGTCCATTCAGCTGTTCTTATCAATGATGAACAAAACCTCCTAACTCCATTTTTGTTTTTTTGTTTTTTTCATTTCCTGAAAAATGAATATTTTGGGTTAGCTGGTTCCTGCCGGACAGCAGAGATATACTTTTCCAAAGTAAAAGTGCTCTTAATGCAGAAAGGCCCATTTACCAACTTTTATTTCCCGAAAATAGCAGCTCTACATCTATGCGACGTGTTGTAAATTTGCAAATTGTCTATTTTTGAATAGCAAACAGCAGTTTTGTTATAATAGCCTAATCTAAATATGCAAAGTAATTGAAGTTTTAACTGTAGTGGAGTAAAATTATTAGCACAATATTTGCCTCTGAGTGGAGTAAAATCATACGTAACAACTAATGGAAGTACTCAAAGAAAAAGAAAAAGTACCCCATAATTGGACCTCTTTATTTTTCTACCCCAGATTTGAACCATGGTCTCCTGCGCAAGTGTTACCACAGAGCTAATAGAGCCTGCCTGCTTGCTTAGGGGAGAAATAGAATTTTTACCTTCAGGCAATACCACTTGCAAACAGTGGTGGAAAGTAACTAAGTACATTTACTCAAGTACTGTAATTAAGTGCAATTTGGAGGTATTTTTTACTTTAATGGAGTATTTCCAATTTTCAATATTTTTACTTCTACTCCACTACATCTCAGAGGGAAATATTGTACTTTTTACTCCACTACAATCTTTAGAAAACTTAACTTAACCACAGAATTTCATTCATTTTGAAAACTTAAAACGGGACAAACCAGTTATGTCAACTCAAACCAGACACAGGATCTAAATGTCTCAATAGAAGTTTTGTATACTTGTATAAGTTATATTGTATTAACACTCTACCATACAGATTGGACAAAATCTCACACACACACACACACACACACACACACACACACACACACACACACACACACACACACACACACACACACACACACACACACACACACACACACACACACACACACACACACACACACAAACCCAGTTACATAGTGGAGCTTGAGTTTCCACCACTTTAAATAAGTTAAATGAACCACTGTGTATTCCATGCCATGCTCTGACTCCATGTCTAATATGTGCTCCTCTCTCTGTGTGTGTGTGTGTGTGTGTGTGTGTGTGTGTGTGTGTGTGTGTGTGTGTGTGTGTGTGTGTGTGTGTGTGTGTGTGTGTGTGTGTGTGTGTGTGTGTGTGTGTGTGTGTGTGTGTGTGTGTGTGTGTGTGTGTGTGTGTGTGCGCGTGTGTGTGTGTGCCAGGGAGTAGTGTAACCACAGTGCTGGTCCAGGTATCGCTTGGCAAGAGGCCGAGCGTAGAGATGCTGCCAGAAGATAAACCTCACGAGTGTGACCACATGGTGGGCATCATGCAACAATGCTGGGACCAGGACCCCCGGAAGAGACCACCCTTCTCTGGTAATGCAGGGCATAGATAACAGCTCAGTGGGTAATCATGGACACAGACAACAAACATCGTGAATGCCATTATTTAGCATACAAGCAATCTATACACGAGTGTGCACACAACCACACACACACACACACACACATTTGAAATATGTATTTATGTCCACATAAGCAGAAGTACAAGAATGCCTTGTACAAAGGACATAAACACTGTCAGTGCAGTCAGATAATGGGAAAACAGCCAGTTACAAAGTGCATATGAGGCAGAACACACACACACAAACACACACACACACACACACACACACACACACACACACACACACACACACACACACACACACACACACACACACACACACACACACACACACACACACACACACACACACACACACACACACACACACACACACACACACACACACACATTCCCAACTTAGCGCTCAGTATCTGGTGATAAATCTATCACCAAATACTGAGAGCTAAGATGGGATGTACAAGAGTGCATTATACTGTACCTGTGCTTATATTTATATTATACCTACATACAGTATACATACATTTTGTTAATCATGGCTGGTCATTCCAAGTGCAGATGGCCGGGTCAGTTTTAAAGGATGAGTTCACCCAAAAAAACATCAAATTATTGGCTTAGGAATGCGACAAAAACATCGCCACAAATTCAAGGCTTCATGGGTAATTGATAGAAAATAAGTCACTTTTTGGGTGAACTACTCCTTTAAGGTCCTTAAGTCTATCTTCTAGAAGTATGCTGTTTATATTGGTGATAAAATGCACACAATATACCTACCATACTCCTCTATTTCTATCTACTGATGCCTTATACATTATGCTCACCTGACTAGCTCACAGGTCAAATATTAATTAAGTCATCTTTATACCATGTTTTACATTGTTACAATATCCATTTTAATCAGTGTTAGCCTACTACTTATTCTGGTACATGTTCTCTAGCCATACATGTGTCTTTGTTTCATCTTTACTGCGGCGCTGCTATGACAACTGAAATTACTTTGGGATTAATACAAGGTTTTATGTCTGCTCTATCTGTCTGTCTGCATGGATTAAAGTTCTTAGTCGCCACGGCTGATTTCAGTCATTTGGATTCCATAATGTCTTCAATGGAAGCATGTTGCGCAGCAAAAATAGCCTATCAGCAAACTGTCAATGTGTCGAAGACTAAACTAGCCTATCAGCAAACTGTCAATGTGTCGAAGACTAAAATAGCCTATCAGCAAACTGTCAATATGTCGAAGACTAAAATAACCTATCAGCAAACTGTCAATATGTCGAAGACTAAAATAACCTATCAGCAAACTGTCAATATGTCACATCGACAGCTTGTGGATAGGCTATTTTCGGTTATTATTTAAAGATTAGAGCATTTGTAGTGGTCAATAGCAATATGTTCCCCAGCATCTTCCATGAAATCTTAATAGTCTCGAATCAGAGCGTGTGTGCGTGTGCGCGTGCGTGTGCGTGTGCGTGTGTGTGTGTGTGGGGGGGAGGGGGGAGGGGGGGGGGGGGGAGGGCGGCCTCCATTCATAATGTTTCTCAAATCGCACATTAGGACGTGGCCATGCAAACATTTTCAGTCGTGGGATTTTATTTTACTTTAATCCATGTGTGTGTCTGTCTGTCTGTCTGTCTGTCTAATTATGAAGTCATTCAGTGTCCTTAGAGACTCCACACACTCTGCTCTGCTCTGCATAATGGTTCACCAGACTGAAATACAAATGACATTAAACCATTTTACACAGCAGATTGTGAGTCACCTTTAATTAGACGACAAATTGGAAGTCATGTTAATGAGTACAAATCTGTGTGTGGACTACATACACATAGTAGTAATCTCATTTATTTGCGTTAAGACCACTCACGCAGAGAGTGCTTTTCACCAACCTAACAACAGTGTCACGTTTATTCTGCTGGACCCATTGTGATTCGGGAGGTCGTGAAACAATTTACTGCTAGCCATTAACTCATTAAGACCTGAGGCCAATTCTACAAAATGCCTGCTAAATCAGTAGGTTCTCACACTACTGATTTAAAATAAGAAATAAAAACTGTTAAGAAAATAGGATATGTACAAGCTCGCATGTGACGCGCTGCGAGCTTGTACTGTATATCTATTTTTGAATAGCCAACACACAAAATCTAAAATGACAGATACTTTCCCGGGTTTAATGGGATAAGCAACTGTGAGAATTTACGAGTAACTCATGTACTGTATGTAAGGTTGTTTTTAAATAGGATTTGTGTTTCCAACATAATTATATTTCCATCTGCTGAGCATTTTTTAATTTGTATTCCGTACAGGTTAACGTTATGAATATACCTTCATAGAGCTTAACCACATAAACCCTCTAGACTTAGTAAAGTGGATCTGAGTGTACTTAAGCTGCTTTTTCCTGTCAACACCCCAAAACATGCTGATCTACAAGCTCTACAAGCTCACGAATGCGTCGCAACGCGTCAAAGCTGCAATCTGTCCTAACCTTTATGTCCTACCTGGGAATAGAACACCAGCTACCTGTGTGAGCACCAAATGTTCTACTGTTGAGCAATAATGGACAGCCACAGACGAGAAAGGGCATTTTGTAATTCATGAAATAGCTCGTCAACCAAGTACATGTCCTAGTCTATTACTGAATGTACATTTCTCTATACTATGAGTGGCGCAGTGGTAAAGTATCTGCCCACCACCACGAAGGTTGTGAATTCGCATCCACCGTGGTACGTTAGAATTGTTTCCAAGCGTATATATGAACACAATTGGTCCGTGTTCGGGGGAGGGAAGCCGGGTGTGGGAAGGTGATATTTGTCACTGCAGGTATTCCTAGGGTTAGTCAGCAGCCAGTGTTGTGGGGCGGGAGGAGTGGGACGAAGGTTCTACGTCCTCCCGGTGGGGGCTCCTAACTGGCAGGTGAGTCAGTAGGATATAAAAGCAGTAACAACACACAAATGTCTGTGGGGAGGAATTCATTGATGAATGATGACTAAATTGGGGAGAAAAATAAAAAAAAAGGGGAGAGCAGGTGTAGGCCAACTTCAACCACAGCATATTGAATACTGTATGTCAAAGAAACTTTGCTGTGGTGGTCTAGTAGTACAATCTCTACTCTGCTGGATGAACACAGTGCGTTGTTGGGTTGTTCATTTGTCCTGTGCTTTTGTGAACAATATCTGTTGTTCCGTCCACACAGACACCGTGAGGAAGACAGAAGTTCTGAGTGAAGTGCTGAAGATACCAGGAGCTGTCCCATCTCAGGAACCACAATACCCCTGGACGAATCCAGTCAGTGACACACTCACACACACTCGTAGGCCTATTTCTTCCACCACTGCTCTCCCTCTCTGTTTGTCTCTCTCTCCCTCTCCCCATCATCTTTCTCTATTATAAATTTCACATTTATTGCCTTCCGTTTATTGTCTACACATTTATCTGTATTTTTTCTTCTTCTGCAAGCATCAGGAAAAAATAGATAAAAACTGGGGTCAAAAGTAACACTTTTTTACATCTTCCTTCACAATTCACAGAATACTTGAAATATACTAGTCATCTTTTATTTGAAGAAACACATGTGTGCCCTAATTACTAATACCATTTATAAGCTTTCACTAGTATTTGTAACAGTGGTTGGGGGCAATTGTAACACTGTAAAAATAAGTCATATTAACACACTTTATCTCAAATGAAAGCACATCACTAAGTAATGTATATATTTTTTGTATACTTTAAAGTGTTTTACTTACAAATGTTTTGCATACATAATACAATTATTTTGTATTTTTATTCGAATTATTTTATTTTTCAATTTAGTTTTTTTAAATGTATGTCTATTTTTTTAAATTATTTTTTTAATGTATTTTAACTTTGAAATGTAGTGACACTTAGTGAAATATGTTCATTTACTAACATCTTATCTTTATACAGCAGAAGGAAAATACCGTACACAAACATTTACGTTTAGACCTCAAAATCAGTTTTTGTTGAAAACTTCTGATGAAATGATCATTCCATACTTCCATAGGCAGAGAGAGGACCCTACTGAGCACGTGCACAAGAAGTCTCACCCCTCTAGCTTATTTCTGATTAGAATTATTGAGTGTGTTAATACGTTTGCCCCCTGCTGCTTTTGACCCCGGTCTCCCCTATGCATAATATGTAGCTCAAACTAATCTATGTGCAAATCCAAAAATCCTAAAACTAAATGGTTAACAGTGAATTCAGTGAGTGCTTCAATAACAAAATATTAGCATTTTGAAAAGGTCGTACTGTACGTGTATGTATCCAGTCGTTGCACACACAAATATAGAGCTCATAGCCTCTTGTACTGGATGTGTTTAATAACCAAATTTATGTTGACTGATGTGAGTGTTATTAACTTCAGTAACATTCTTTTTCATCCTTTTCCCCCATTTAGATGGCTGTGCCTGGGCTGCGTGACATCCCCTCGGGTAAGCCTTATTGTAGGCTATAATGTGTTGCATGGGTCCCACAGCAGCCCTGACATTTTAAGAAGTGACTCCGCGTTAGCACACTTTTAATTGGGTCTTTTCGGGTGGAAGAGTTAACCAATCAGGGAGGAGGAATAAATACGACATTAACCCATTGAGACCGGGAAAGAATCGGTGTCATTTTTATATTTCTTTTGCTATTCAAAGTTAGTGGCTATACAAGCTCATAGCGCGGCACTCGCTATGAGCTTGTAGATCTGCTATTTATAGAAAAATTTAGATTTTTTTGGGGGGCAAATCTTTGAATGTATATTTTTTAAAGCGAAAATGTGTAACTCAAATCTTTGCTTCTGGGGATTCTATGGCTTCATTTTTTTTTTTTTTAAACTTATGTTTCTATATCAGTGGTTCTTCTTTTTCATGTCAAGGACCCCCAAAAAGATAAGTATTTGGCCGTGGACCCCCATCTCAAAATATGTTGTTCCAGGGACCCCCAGAAACAAAGATTTGAGTTACAAATGTTCACTTTAAGAAATATATATTCAAAGATTTGCACGAATTTTCATGATTTAAAAAAAATATATATATAGGAGATCTACAAGTTCATAGCGCGGCACTCGGTGCCGCGCTATGAGCTTGTAGATCTGCTATTTTTGAATAGCCAAAGAAATCTAAAAATGACACAGATGTGTTCCCGGTCTGAATGGGTTAATTCAGCCTCTCAGATGCATTTAGCCTGAAACGTTGAAACCCTGAAGATATTTATAAGGCATTCATCGATCCATCTATAGTGCCGGCCAGACTGCATTAGATGGAGCGCGTATATTTCTCCCAAAACTCATTCCCACTGATCACGAATTTATAACTTATGTCTGATGCATTTAGGGATGGAAGACCAGATCTGATTGCCACTGAATAAAAGAGAAGGCCAGAATTGTATTTATTTCACTCAATTGCGACCATATATCTCACAGTAAATGTTGTGAGGTAAAGGCAAAATAAAAACAACTGAAGTTCGACAATACCCAGTGGTGGAAAAAGTACTATTTTTTTTCACTGAAGTAAAAGTATCAATACTGCAATGTAGAGATACTCTGTTACGAGTGAAAGTCCGGCATTCAAAATGCACTTGAGTAGAAGTACAAAAGTATTGGCATCAAAATATACTTGAAGGACCAAAAGTAAAAGTATATGATATGCAGAATATCCCATTTATCAAGTTTTCAAATAAAAGTACAACATTTGCCTCTGGAATGTAGTGGAGTAGAAGAAGTATTGAAAATTGGAACTACACCAGTAAAGTAAAAGTAGCCTACCTAAAAACTTTAATGAAAAGGACAGCTTAGGTTTTTTTTTTACAACAAGGGTTCTTTTATTAGTTTATGAGTGTTAAAACATTTTCATTTATTGCTTTCTATCGTTATAGCGATTTTTAACTGGGGGGCGGGGGCATTCAGGTAATTGGTAAAAGAATTAAATTACACAATAAACAGGCTATGTGCGTGCAAAGTTTTACGTTAATCGGACGATGCGTTCATGATTTGAGGCATTTTGCACAAAACAGGCCACTCCTGCAAACTTTGGAAGCAAATCTTAGCCAATAAGGATGGAATTTGAAAAATCCAACAAATCTGTCTTGATCACATTCTAAAGAGATACTGCGTACCGATGTGTGTGATGATTGAACAACATTTGTAGGAGTAATATAAAAAAAATGTTTTGCACTAATAACAGACCGATGGGAAAAGTTCGGGGCAGCGGTTCTGCCCTGACCTCCGTGTCTTCGGCCTTGCAGAGCCAATATGGTGTAAAAAATCTAATTTTTACCAATTACCCGAATGCCCCCGCCCCCCCAGTTAAAAAATGCTATAACGATAGAAAACAATAAAGACATTGTTTTTAACGCTCATATTTTAATTATTACCATTACAAACTAATAAAATAACCCTTGTTGTAAAAAAAAACTAAAGTTGTCCTTTAAGGGATATTTCACTTTCAAACATGTTTGGGGTCATACTCTGGGGTCTACTCTGGCTTTTGTGAGGACCCCAGACCCCAGAGTTTTTAAGTTGCTTGGTTCAGTATTTAGACATTTGATATTCATTTGATCAGACACGTCCCCTTCCTGTACAAACCCATTGAAACATGTTAGATTCGTCGAAAACCCTCGTCCTTGGTTCTGGTGACTCATACTGCCCTCCTAATACGTGAGGGGGCCATGTTTTAACCCTAACCCCCAAAAAATGTAAAATGAAATGAATAAAGTAATTGAAATAACACAGCCCCCTCACGCATTAGAAGGACAATATCAGTCAAAAGTTGAAGTTACAATGGGTTTGTATAGGAAGGGGGCGTGTCTGATAAAATTAATATCAAATATCTAAATACTGAATCAAGCAACTTAAAAACTGTCTGGGGTGCTCACAAAAGCCTGAGTATAGACATTAGAATTACCCCAAACATGTTTGAAAGTGAAATATCCCTTTAAGTACAGTACTTAACACATCGGGTGCCAAACGCGGTCTGAACCGTGTGTTTACATAGTGGCGGTTCCGCCGCTTCGGTGCCGAACACGGTCTGAACCGTGAGTTTAGTCTTTTTGTTTTTTTTGTTTTTCTCCGCGCGGGCGGGGATAGAGCAGCTCTGGGAGCACCCATTGTAATCCTGCGAAGGAAGTGCCAGATCGCTCACCGGAAACATTTTTTTTTTTTCCCATCCGCTTCCTGTCTATTTCCTACTTTGAAACGCCTATATCTCCAAATCTGTTTCCTGTGGGGAAAACCGGTCATGCGCGATGCGCGATCCCCCCCCCCGTTGTAACTCGGCAGGGTAATGTTATGGTTCCAGCCTGTAGCCAGGCTCATGGCACACCATGAATCTATGCTTTTTTTTGCGTGGATTTGCTTGTAACGCACGCGGAAACTTTAAACAGCAAAGCGCAGTCAATGGGGAGAATGCTGGCACCCACGGTAAGTTGCTATGAAAAAATGCTGGCACCCGATGTGTTAAGTAGCCTGGTAAACCCTCCCTCCGGAAATCTCATTTCCATTTGATTTCAGGAAGGAGTCTGGTCTGAAACGCCTTTCTGAAATAATCGCTGTGGGCTGGAGTTGGGCGGGAGTAATACCGTTGACTGACAACCCCTTCAACCAATGATCGTTTTTCCCCTTCAGCCAATGAGCAGTTCATTTTGACGAGCTCCAGACTATGTGACGCAACGGGACTTTTGGGACGGCCATGCCGAAAATAGGTTGCCTTATTGGGATACATGCGTGTCACTCCCCGCCCCTGCCGGTTCTCTAAATTTATATTTTTAAATAGGCTCTGTCATGATTAATTGACCACATATATGAAGTTAAACAACTAAATTCTATCCAAACGATATGTTAATAGTAAATTCCGTGCCTCAAAAAAGAAGTTTGAGACCGTTTTAAGAACGAAACTAAGAAGTGACGGCACTCGGACAACAACAATGGCTGCCGTTCGTCTTTTGTCGGCGGCTCTCAGGCTGCACTCGGGTTCATTCGGGCTCACTCGAACTCGCCACCTGATTGGCCAACTGTCGCTGTCAATCACAGAACAATGAGCGACGACGCTGATAGGCTCGTCGGCTCGGCGAGCAGAGCGATTATTGGAGAAAGGCGTTTCAGACCAGACTCCTTCCTGAAATCAAATGGAAATGAGATTTCCGGAGGGAGGGTTTACCAGGCTAATGTGTTAAGTACATTTACTTAGTTACTTTCCACCACTGCATACCTCACATTACTCAGTTTCTTCTCACAATTGTGAGTTATATATCTCAGAATTCTGTTTCATTTTTGTTCTGTTCTGTTCTCTCACATGTGTGAGGAAAAAAAGTAATTTCTATTTCCGTGGCAGAAAGGGGCTTCCATTGGTAAGTCACCAAATGAACAACAAGCTATTATCAACTTTCAAACAGACAGTTAACCTTTCCTGACTTCTATCTCTCTGGCACTGCCCTTGGTGTCTGCTGTGAGATTAAATATTTGAGCCATGTAATCTCAAATGACCTTTCTGAGGGCATATACAGTATAGACAGCGTCGGAAGCCTTACGCTCAAGGAAACATGCTGTGTCGGAAATGTTGCATGTGCTCAGTAGATCTTTCTGTACACCTCTGTATACTGCCCACCTGTGGTGTGGCTACAAACAAGGCAGCATCAGACAACTCACAGTGTCTTATAAAGACTGCATGAGGCTGCTGCTGAGAGCTCCAAGAAGCTCCAGTGCAAGCCAGATGTGTGTTAGTGTTGGGGTACCCTAGCATGGTTCCAAACGAATCTGCCATTGCAAAAAAAAGCCCTTGGCAGATTAGGTCTGGCCCCTCTCAATAGAGATTCGATTTCTCTCCCTACGAAGTTGTGAGGGACCAATCAGGGCCCAGTATGCAAATATGGGGCGGGTTTATCACCAGAGGCATTTTTTTTATTTGCCCCTCGGAAATGCAGGTTCCACACAGAGATTCCAGACTAATATCTACGCAGTGATATTAGTCTGGCCATATCAGGCTCGGGGTACCCAGTCAGTTACCCATTCAGTAATATCATCGCTGGCATTACTAACCCTATACATAGTTCTGTCAGGTTCTCCTCTAGACTGTGGAACCATTGGCTCACTTTTATCTGTATGTTCGAAACTGAACATTGTGCTGTGTTTTTACTTTGATTTGGATCTCCCTTGGGTCTGAAATAAAGATTGAATTGAAACTGGCGTCCAGATTTCGGTCAAGTCATTGTAGGTGAAAATTGTCTGAAATTGTCAAAGATAGCAGCTCTACAAGCTCACAACATGCCGTGACGTGTTGTGAACTTTTAGATTTTCGCTGTTCGTCACATGACAAAGTATATACTGTAAGGCTTATTAAGTGGTTAAAAATAATTATGGCCATTATGAAACATAGCGTTGCTGTCGGGCAGAAACCCTGTATCTCCATATATAAACTTTTATGTTTTTTTATGTTTTTTTTAATTAATGCCCTACGTAATAGTTTTACGTTTTAGTTTCACACAAAAGTATAGCCAAAATAGACGATCTACAAGCTCACAACACGTTGCGATGTGACACGTTGTGGGCTTGTAGATCTGCTGTTTTTTTTTATATTATTGATTTTTTGTTTAATATTATTGAGTGTTTTTTTTTATAAATATTCCAACCAATGAACAGTATTAACTCATTAAAACCGGGAAAGCATCTGTGTCATTTTAGTTTTTTGTGTTGGCTATTCAAAAATAGCAGCTATACAAGCTCACAGCGTGTCACGCTGCGAGTTTGTACCATTTTTATATCTGCTATTTTTGAAAAATCTTGAAAGTGTGAGAACTACTGATTTAGAAGGCTTTGTAGAATCGGCCTCAGGTCTTAATGGGTTTTAACAAGAGCAATTGTGACTAAATATTAACTATCATTGGATCCAGTGGAACACAGATCCCCCCCCCCCCCCCCCACCACCATCATTTCCTGAAAAGTAAAGGTTCAGGAGGGACATAACAAGGTTTCCGTACCAGACAGCGACGACAAAGAATAGCAACAAAATGAAGCGGGGCAGAGATGATGAGTCACCTGCCTTGCCTCGTCTTCATCAACCCCCCCCCCCCCCCCCCCCGCCTCCCCCCTTTTTGTTCTGGCAGGTCAGCAGAGCAACGCGGAGGGCGGCCTCCTCGCTCTGCTGTCGCGGAAAGACTTTGAGCGTTTCAGACAGTCGCTGAGGAGGGAACACATCTTCGTGGCCTTCCCAGACGACAACACTCTGCTCCACCACACCGTGGCCAGCGGTGACGCGGAGAGCGTGCGACGGGTCCTGAGCCTGGGCGCCGAGGTGAACCGGCCCAGCTCTAAAGGTTACACCCCTCTCATCATTGCTGTACTGCACAGGTCTAGTTGGAATCACTTTCAAGTTCATTTGATACGCACGGACAGTGAAGGGAAAAAAAGTACTCAGATGTCTTACTTAAGTAAAAGTGTCGATACTGCAATGTAGAAATAAAAAGTATTGGTATCAAAATGTACTTAAAAGTACCAGAAGTAGAAAGTGCTCATTACGCAAAATGTCCCATTTCACAAGTTTTCAAATGTGAGCTTGTAGATTGGCTTTCAAACGGCCGAAATGTATATACAGTAGGGTTGAAGTGGGTATTGTATGTTTTGTAATAATAAGCTACATCTACAAAGTAACTAGTAACTCAAGTTTTCAAATAATTGTAGAGGAGTAAAAGTACAATATTTGCCTCTGAGATGTAGTGGAGTAGAAGTAAAAACACAGAAAAATGGAAATACTCCACTAAAGTAAAAGTGCCTCAAAATTGTACTTAAGTACAGTACTTGAGTAAATGTACTTAGTTACGTTACACCACTGCAAACGGATATAAGCAGTAGCTGATTTTGGTATTTTGATGACTGCAGTGTCTCAAATTTTCCTTTAAGAAATAATATCAATAACGTTATAATAGCCTTAAGGAAGTTGGCAGTTGTACATAGTTTATTGACTGTACAACATTACATTGGACTATAAGTGTACATTGCATTAGTCTAGCATTCAAAACTAGCTACAGTATACTTGCAAAGCTCTGGAACACATCGGCCTACTTGTGAAATTAAATGTATATTGATGACATAAGCATCCTTGAATTTGCTTACATGGGGCTTGGATTAGTTTACCAGGGTGGATCGTCTTCCACTCGTCCTGGCATCACAGCTTGACTATGCAAAATGCAAGGGCAGGGTGGATTTTCCTATTATTAGATTTTCCAGCATTTAAAATTATCTGTTGGCCTCTCTTTGAACCATTAAGACCTGAGGCCGATTCTACAAATGCCTTCTAAATCCTAACAGTTTTCTGATGAATATATGTTGATAAACATATCGCTGCTTTCGGGCAGAAACCTCTTATCTCCATATTTTTATTTTTCTCTATCTTTTTGTGTTTTTTCATAAATTAATGCCCTGCTTGATCATACTACAACGTCACACAAAAGCATCAAAAGTAGCAGATCCACAAGCAATTGTGGATTAGAATCCTGAGAAGTAACAGTTTTGGACGCATGAGGTTTCCACGCGATAGAGACGATATTTAGCTACAATCTAAAATGACACGGATGCTTTTCCGGTTTTAATGGATTAAAATGTGCAGCTTTAGAATAAGCCCAAGTCTTTCTCCATCAGGCTCTACGACATCGTCCCCTTGCTGCTGCAGCACGGGGCGAGCGTCACGCAGGGGGACGAGGACCAGTGGACCGCGCTCCACTTCGCCGCTCAGAGCGGAGACGACAAGTCCGCCCGCATGCTGCTGGACGGCGGAGCCGTGGCCGCCGCGCGGGAAAGAGCCGGCTGGACGCCTCTCCACCTGGCCTGCCAGAACGGCCACGAGACGGCCGCGCGCGTCCTGCTCTCGCGGCTGCCCGCCGGGACAGAGGAGGAGCGGGAGGAGGCGAGGGGGAGGACCCCGCTCCACGTAGCCTGCGCCTACGGGCACGACAAGATCGTCAAGCTCCTCCTGGCCCGGGGCGCCGATCGAGACGCGGCCGACCGCGCCCTCGCCACCCCTCTGCACCTGGCGGCCGAGGGGGGCCGTAACACGGTGGTCAGGCACCTGGTGAAGAGCGGGGCGGAGGTGGCCGGCGCGGACGCCAGGGGCTGCACACCGCTGCACCTGGCCGCTCTGAACGGCCACACGGGCATCTGCCGGCAGCTGCTGTCCAACGGGGCCGGCCCCGACCCCAGGACCCCCCAGGGCTGGACGCCCGTCCACCTGGCGGCGCTCAGGGGCCACGGGGACACCGTGCTGCAGCTGGACAGCCAGGGGGGCTGCGTGGACGCGCGGGGGCTGAGCGGATGGACCCCGCTGCACCTGGCCTGCCACCGCGGCCAGGAGGGAGCCGTGGCCAAGCTCCTGGCCGCCAACGCCGACCCCAACGTGGTGGAGGACAGCGCGGGCTGGACGCCGCTGCATCTGGCGTGCAGCGGCGCCTGTTTCGCCAGCGTCCTCCAGCTGGTCTCGCGCGGGGCCGACGTCAACGCCGCCAACTGGCACAAAGCCACGCCTTTGCACCTGGCCGCCCAGCGCGGGTGCGCTCCCATCGTCAAGGCCCTGCTCCTGAACGGCGCCGACAGGAGGCTGAGGGACCAGTCGGGGTCCACGGCGCTCACAGTGGCTCAGTCGAACGAAAGGACTGAAGTGGCGGAGCTCCTGCTGAAGGAATGTTCAGCGTGACTGCAGCTATGGAGATGTAAAAACTGAACATGAATCATACCATCACCATTAGCATCGCTTTGTTTTGATCCGTTTTATTTTTCACACCTGACAAGACTATGAATTTATTTATACTTGGCAGAGGTTGTGATTAAAAAAGACAGCGGATCATTGTTAATGGTATGATTGCAATATCATTGCTGCACCTCCGGGACCATGAATACTGATACATGATGCTATGAGAGAAGCTTTGATCATTATTCACTCTCTTGACAGCCCAGCTTGTGCACCACTCAGTTACCATGGTGACAAATCATATTCAATTGAGATAAAAAATGCATGGATTCTAGACATTATCTCGATACTGACATGTAGGCCTGTGTGTTCCCGTGGCCCAATATGGAAATGAGTGTTTAGTAATGCTGACTAGGGTTGGGATCCTTTAGGATCTTAACGATTCCGTATTAACAATCTGTTTCCTTAAAGGTTCCCTTTAACGTTTACTAAAGGGGGTTCCAAATGGACCCTTCTTTGGTTCCAGTTGTACACTCTCAGAGTAATGGTGGTATATGTATATGTATATATGTGAGTCGGTATGCGTATATGTGTGTAAATATAGAGACACCGCTATAGAGTATTACATTTTATATGCATGCACTATTGCTATAGATTTCTTTATGTGTATGTATGATTGCATATTTCTTCATTCTTGGTTTGTTTCAAGCTAAAATTTGTTGACAAAAGTATTGTTTTGTTTTGTAACCAAGTTACCCTTCAAATAGGGTAGGCTTCAGCCTACACCTTTTCGGTGCCACCTCTGTATTTGTAAATCAAACTGTTGTATATATTCATGTTATGGTAAAGAAAATAAACAATTCATTCATTCTTTCATAGCAGCTCTGACAGTGTGATTAAACCGATGCCGGAAACGGTTCCAAATGTGATATGGAACCGATTTCGGTTCCTCAATGTTGGATCCAGTTCCTCCGATTCTTTCGGTTCCCAACCCTAATGCTGACTGTAAGGCATGTATGCTAATCACACCACTTTGCTTATTGCTGACAATAACTGGGCTTCATGATAACCGTGTCATTTTTAAGATCAGTTCTTGTGAAAGTGTCTTCCTTTGTCATGCCCAGCAGATAAGGCCACATTTCAGGTTGAGAAGTAGTATGAGTGAGATACACTGGTTTCTTCTTTGGCAGCATGAATGCTAATATAGACAGTTCTGTACACTACATACTAGGGCTGCAACTGTCCATTATTGTATTAGTGATGATTCTATAGAATATTTTTTGATAGATTTTTAAAACAGACTAACTTGATTAGTCTGATTAACCACTTAAGCCCTTACTTGTACTTTGGTGTCATGTACAAATGGCAAAAATAGAAAATCTAAAAGCTTAAGTTGTGAGCCCCCCACCCCCCCAAATCAATTGTTTTATTAAAATGTAATATGATTTATAATCTATTAAAGCGATTTGTTTGACAATTGTTGCAACCGTAAACTGGAAATGAGTCAAATCACTGTGACTTGGGGAACAGACTGACTGTCTAAACAGTCTGACAGGAGTTTAGTAGAATAGAATGTCCTACATATTTGTGGCGTTCATCCTTGCCAGCAGCTTCCTGTTATCCGAGATAGAAAACCGGTTGGACAGCATTTACTCTCCTTCCTGCCAACAGTCCCGTGTTGATGTGGGAAATCTGCCGGCACAACCTCAGAATACAAAGACACACAACTTGTTCTTGTTCGCGGATGACTCGGCTCTGCTGATCTCGGACAAGTTGCAGGTTGAAAAAGCCTGTAGCTCTGAACTCTGGCTCGCTGATAACAAACTATCATTACACCTGGGAAAAACTGAATCCATTCTCTTTGGGTCTAAATTTGACAAGGCCGACGGCTTCACAATAAAAGTGGATGACAATGTTATCACAAGAAAAGAGGAAATTACCTACGTGGGTTCCATTTTAGAGGCAAATCTTTCCAGTGATAAAATGGCAACTAGAGTAATCAAAGCAGTCAACCAAAGAACAAGATTTTTGTACAGGATCTCAGCTCTCAGTAAGAATACTTTGAGGACTCTAACAGGAGCACTCATCCAAGGTTACTTCGACTATGCATGCACCTCATGGTACCATAACACCACAAAGGCCTTAAAAACAAGGCTCCAGACATCTAAAAACAAACTGGTAAGGCTACTTCTTGGCCTCACATCTACAACTCATTTATCCCCTGCTCACTTTGCTATGCTCGGATGGCTCAGGGTAGAGGAAAGAGTAAAGCAACTTGCAATGGGGCCTGGTCTACAAGATACACTACACCACAAAGCCCATGTACCTGTCAAACTACTTCAAAAACGTCAACAAGTCCACAATCACAACACCAGTGGGAGCTCCACTAATCACGTCCAACCCAGATTTGGCTCTAACAAGGGGTAGATTCTGCCTGTCTTAGCCTCTGACCAAACCCTCAGCACCTACAGTATATGCTGAAGCTGACATCCCATGTGACAACACATTCTCAAAGGCAAATATAAAAGACATATGTGAAAAATGCAGGGCAGAGGTTTTTCCTTGGTCTCTAGGGAGTGTGCGGGCAGTTTCACGCCGATCGGTCCAGTTAAAGGTAAAAACAGGAATCGGGCCTGTTATAGTGCCACCACAAGGCAGATTTGAAAATGCCATTTCTTCCTCGGCCTAGTGGCATGTGCATGCAACGTTTCACGGCAATTGCATGCAGTAGCAGTTAGGCAGGTAGTGCAAGCTTGCAAGCTGTCAATCGCGCATGCCGCAAATGACGTGCGATTGAAAGACAGTTGGAGAGAGCTGAATAACCTCTTGAAATATCCTGAAATAATAATAGGCGGTGTATATTTATTTATTGTTTTTACACCTTTTAGCCTTTTTTTCGGCAGCGGCATTGCTGTGTTGTTTCAAGAATCAAAAAACAAGAATGAGGGACCTTGTTGTTGTGTGTGTGTGTGCTGTTTATACTGTGTGAGACTGTCATGACGTCGCAAAGCAGGTTTATTTGGGCAGACGAACAGACACCTTCACGCCTAATGACAAAAGAAACTCAGAAATTCAGAATACACATTGACACTCACAAAACAAAAGACAAGACATCCACGTCAGCCGTCGGAGGCAACATGCAGGATGTATAGAGGCTGTCTTGAGAGCCTTGAGTGGAGAGGTGATAGCCTTTATATCAAATACACAAACATCTGCTCATGGCTGAGGGAAGGCACAGCTTCACTCGGGTAAGGCCTTAAGCTTAAGCCTTACTATGCCTACAGTAGATCCGCCACTGATTGCATGCTGTGTTCATGATTTGAGGCATTTTGTTCAAAACGGAGCACTCCTGCAACCTTTGGAAGCCAATCTTATCCAATTTAAAAAGAGAAAAAATAAGCGCTGCAGGGATCATTCAGTGGCTCTGATAAATAAGTGCTCTTTGGTGACACAGGTAGGAACATATGAACAAAAAAGGATTTCCAAAGAAGTACTGCTTGCCAAAAAAGGTGTGAAATACAGTCTGGCAAAGAAAAGAATTCAAAGGTACTCCGTCTTAAGTGAAAAAAATATATAATTTATTTAGAGCAAGGCAAATGAGTATGACCAACGCCTATCGACCTAGAAGGTCTTCATCAGGGTCTGTCGCATTTTGGCTAATCAGTCACTTAAATACAGCCGTGGGTGATGTTCCAATCATGTCAGTACGTTATTACGTCATTATGACATTTGAATAATAATTCAAGTGAGCACAATTGCCCCAAAAAAAAAGAAAAAAGGAAAAAGGAAACAAAGAAACACCCAGAGTGACCAACACCAAATTATCAATTCAAATAACATACTGGGAAAACAAGAGTAAATATATTCACAGTGTAATATTTACACTGTAAACCCAAAGCATGATCACTTCACCGTAATCAAAACAGACAGAGAAACAGCAAGTAATCGACGTCATCATTTAAGCCTGGTAATAATGTGGCTTTTAAAGTAACAATCCAAAAGGTTTCTCTTTGGAGCAATCTTTTAGAGAGAAGGGACAGCCATCGGATAATCTTACTACTATATAATTGACAAAAGCTCCGAAAGTTTGTCCGGGATTCGCAAGAACAGGATCACTCCACATGCCTCCAAGACCTGCGACAGACTGTTGATCAGAGCTCTGGCTATGTTTTAGGCATCTTACCTCACCTCGATCAGTGATAAGACTCTCGGCTTGATTGATTCTCTGATTTGCCTATCAGACCCGCAGCCTGATCTGGCAGGTTGCCATAGCAAGCAGATACAGGAAGTCTGACCTCTTTATCACATGAGGGCTATTAGGGCCGCAAAGCAAAGCGGGGACTGGGAGGGAGGAGAGGAGAGGAGCCGAGAGGAGAGTAGAGGAGAGGCCGGAGGGGCCAGCCTTCGCATGACGTGCGTGCAGAGTACAGGGCCTACCAGTATTCAGGTCTGATTGATGTCCTGGCTACTCAGCTAAATCAGCCAAAATGAGTTTTGGACTCTGTCTGGACCAACCTCGGATCGGGCCTAGATGCGAGGGCTGCGAAGCGGCCCTGACATCTAGTTGGGATTATTTGTGCGAATTGCTGTTTTATGTTCACCCAATCCATCTTTGAATTTACGTTTTGTTCTCCCCACATAAAAGCACCCACAAGGACATTCAAGGCGATAAACAATGAAAGAGGTGTTACAATTTGCAAAGTGGTTCATTTTGTATATGATTAGTAAACACATCAGTGAATCTACTGTATTGGTTTTAGGAATATTGGTACAATGAGTACAGTGACCATAGGGAAAGTTGCCGATTGTTTTTTGAAGCCAAGAGGTTTTTGGTGGCCAATCTTAGCCAATCAGGATGGAATATGAAAAATCTGAAAGACCCGTTTGGTTTAATGACTATAGAGATACTGTGTATACCAATTTGCGTGATGTTTGGACAACATCTGTAGGAGTACTGTAAAAAAAAATGTGTTTTGCAGATATTGGCCTCCTGGTGGTGCTATAACAGGCTGATCTGAAAAATTCGGAGCAGAGGTTTTGCTCTGGCATCCAGGGAGTGTGCGTGCACAGTTTCCACGGACGGATGGACGGTGGAAAACATAGTCTCTGCCACGCCTTTGGCTTGGTGGAGACAATAAGATACTTATTCAGATATCCTTAACAGTGATCCTTCCTGCCCCATGCCAGCATGTTTCCTCCTCGCAGATCTGCAGCTGTGATTAACAAGCAATGTCTTGAACATTCACAGGTAGAGGAGGCTGCGTTCAGCCGTATCTATAACCTGGAATATTAAACCCATTTCAGCAGCGTCTAATCAGGGCTCATCATCCATGGCTCTATCTTTTCACACACACACACGTAGATGCGCGCACACACTCACACACACACAAACACACGCACGCACACACAGGAAATGGCACATCGGTTGGACACCTGCTATCAGCCATAATTGCTTAAACTAATTTCACGTCAGAACAGGGAAACCATGCAGGAAGTAGACTGAGAGAACGAGAGCAATCCATGGTCTCGAAGGGCGGATCCAAACCCAGGCGCCCGGAGCAGGCGCGTCCTCCGATTGCTTCACCAATCTATGTCCCCGCCTCCCCCCCCCTCCCCCCTCCCCCCCCCCCCCCGGTCTGTGCACGGAGCAGGCTGACGTCACCAAATTTAGAGCGACGCCCCTCTGCACTCTGAATGGTTAGGAGATAACAAGCTTCAAAGACCATCGTTCCTGCATCGTTCCCCCAGACTTTTTTCTTTTGTAACAAAAAAAATGGCTGGGTTTCCGAGGCTATGCAGGAAGAGGCTAATGTGATGTGAGCTCTTGGTGAAAACAAAAAGAGCTAAGTAGTGTTAGCAGTAAGCGGTTATTATATTAGTCTTTTGTTGTGAAATAACATGCCATGTATTCAACATGACAAGTGCACTGAATATGTAATAATAAAAACTTTAGATGAAACTAGCAGATCTACAAGCTCACAAAATGTGTGAATTCAAACATCATTTTTTCTGTGACCGTCCCTTTAGGCCAATTCTCATTGATTGTGTGTGCGACTCAGCAAGTCTGAGTTACATAAAGTTAGGGTGAAAATCACTTATAATGTATTTCAAAATAGTACTTGACAATCCCAAATAATGTTAACAAACTTTTAACCACTTAAACCCTGTATACTTCAGTTGACCGGAGTTTCTCAGGGGTCGATCTAGAAAGAGAATGTGACGTCACCCCATTGAAAGTAATAGCTGAAAACCTCCCAACATGGCGCCACCTGTCCATTGAACTCCATTGAACGGTTCCTAAAGCTATACAGTGGTTCCCCTCCTTTTCCCAAGCAATTTCCAGAACATTTGCAGAATGTTCATCTATGATATGCCCAGAATAGGGAAGCTAGGGTTCATGGTGGTTAAATTAGCCATTGTGAATGTGAAATGAATCAACACTGAGCAGCTGCATAGCCTATTTCTCACCTAAAATGTTAGCAGAAACTATATATATTTTTGAGTGGTGTAGCCACTCCTATAAGTGGGGTTGGGACACCTCATTAGTACACCCTTCGCTGTACTGTGATTGGCTCATAATAGCACACACCCCTCTACATTAGTACACCCCTAGCTGTACTGTGATTGGCTGACTCTATTGGCTGACTCTATTCAGCACTGTGATTGGCTAGCGAGAAGTGAGCTTCCATCACTGTGATGACCACACCGCTCACTTCACACTGGGTGTGATTTTTGGGGCGGTGTAGCCGCCCCCTATAAGTGAGTTTTGGACACCGACCAAAAGATTTGTATACCCCCTAACCCTGCCATTGTTAATGCAAATCGATACTTTTGCAAAGTCAGCCAATCACATTACAGCTAGTGTCATCACCACTTACTGTAATGTGATTGGCTGACTTTGCAAATTCAGGACTGTGATTGGCTAGCGAAACACATGACACATGTGCAGCCCTATGAATAGCAGTATGGACTTTAAAAAAAGTCATTCATCCTTTTTTTAAAGTGAGTCATGTTGTGATGACCACACACCGCCCACTTCACACTGGGTGTGATTTTTTTATTATTATATCATAAGTGGCAGTGTCATGACAGTGCTTGGGCCGTATATGTGCCTCAGTGCCAGCTCTCTAAAGATTCCACCCACTGGTTTCTCTGTCGCTGTCAGGTGAAAATCTTGTATGTCCAAAACGGTTACTTTGAAAGAAATGGAAAATAATAATAATAATAATAATAATAATAATAATACTAATAATAAGGGTAATAATAATAACAATAATAATAATAATTTAGTCCCCACTACTTGGGGTGTTTTTGTCACTGTATATTTGCACAATTTTTTTCCTCTGCATTTACCCATCGTATAACTACTAGGAGCAGTGAGTACAGCGCTCTGGGAAATGTGTTCCAATTGATCCAATGTAGTAGTCCTAAGCTGTACTTTTCATTGGTTTAGTATTTATAAAAACCCACAGACACACTTAACCATTTCCACATACACATATTTGTGTGTGACACTGTAGTATGACGATGTAGGGCATTCGTTTAAGAAAAAATAAGACAAAAAACTATGGAAATATGGAGATATGAGGTTTCTGCCCGACAGCGACTACATACTGTATTTAGCTTCTCAGACGAGAGCCGTATCCATGTTCTCTCCAGAGCCTCTCTTAAGTGGCATGGGGTTTACCCCTCCACTGAGCCCTGCCCCTGCAGTGCTGAGCAGCCGCAATCATGACTAATGTGTCTTCTGACCCAGGTGTGCCGCCACGCCGGGAACAAGCCGGCATCTGGGCGGGCACCTCTGGCACGATGCCAGGGTAATTGATTGTTGAGTGATCCATCAAAACTCCAGGGGGGGATCGTTTTTTTATTTTGTTATTCTTTTTTCCCACAGAGATGATGTAGAACAGTGGTTCTCAAACTTTTTCATGTCAAGGACCCGCAAATGGACACTTATAAGCCCGCGGAACCCCATTTCAAAAGATAAAATTTAAGGACCCCCAGTTTGACATGCATTAGGGCTACGGACCCCCATTTAATGGCATTTCTATCTCTGGGACCCCAATTCATGTTGTAAAATCAATGTTAACTTAACTCTGAGAGTGTACAAATGGAACCAAATGGACCCGTTAGGGTCCATTTGGTTCCATTTGTACACTCTCAGAGTTACAGACCCATAAGGGTCCATTTGGTTCCTATCCATCATTTAGCTGGGGACCCCCTGGAACCCCCTCAAGTACCCCTGGGGGTCCCCGGACCCCACTTTGAGAACCAATGATCTATCAAATCTCCAGGGGGGGTTCGTCTTTTTATTTTGTTATTCTTTTTTTCCACAGAGATGACGTAGAAAACATGTCTCACCCCCACAAGATCTCTAAGGAACCTCTCACTTGGCAGTTTGAACGCTGGAAACCGTTGCTGTCGGGTGGAAACCTTGTATGACCAAAATGGTTATACTTTTCATGAAATGGAAAATAAATAAATAACCTGAAATCAATGTAGATATTATTTAGTCACAAGCTCTTGTTAATAATTTTTCATTGGTTAAATATTTATAAAACCCACAGACACACTTGTCTGTGGGTCGAAATGTATATAGGGCTGAAGTGGGTAATGTATGTTTTGTAATAGTAATCAAAATCTACAAAGTAACTAGTAACTAAAGTTTTAAAATAATTGTATTGGAGTAAAACTATAATATTTGCCTCTGAGATGTAGTGGAGTAGAAGTAAAAGTACTGACAATTGGAAATACTCCATTAAAGTAAAAAATACCTCCAAATTGTACTTAAGCACAGTACTTGAGTAAATGTACTTAGTTACTTAACACCACTGTGTGCGTGCGTGCATGCGGCCCTGAACCCAGGTAAGGCAAGCTACTATAAAGAAAACAATAATAAACCCCTGCTGTGCTGATCATTTAATCCTGGCACTGCTTCTGTAAGTCACTCTCTCGCTGTCCCCAAACCACAGCAGTCTGTATGTTGAGTGAGTCACAGACTTGCTAATAACCAGCTTAGATTTGGGAAAGGTGGCGAATTGGCGTACTCACTATGAGGCTCTGCATAATGCTGCAGAGAGAGAGTTATGCCAAATGGTCCATGCCCATGTGCAATTTAAGATCTGCTGGTCAACCCACCAGGGAGAAAAATAGATGAGGGCATTTCCACCCCATAGCAGTCTTATTCTTAATTGAGTGAGAGATCACAAAAATGCAAATTTTGTAGATCTACTATTTTCAGTTTGTGAGACACAAGGCACCACCGTGTATAAATCAGGCATAATATCCCTTACAGGCATACTATCATTTTCTCACACACTCACACACACACACACACACACACACACACACACACACACACACACACACACACACACACACACACACACACACACACACACACACACACACACACACACACACACACACACACACACACACACACACACACACACACACACACTTCCCCCTGCCCCCATTCTTCGGCGTTGCTGTCATCAAACTGTAGAATGATTAATGTTGGATCTCCCTGCTATCGCACACGTCCACAGCAGAGCAGTCTAGTGCTGCTCAACATGCAGCCCTTAAGAACATTGCAAGCCCTCACATCTGCTGAGACGAGAAGCAATCAAATGTATCTCCCAATTATCAGGCTCTCTACAAGTTCTCCCTTTTCCTCCAGGCTCACAATTATTTCCAGCAGAGGGAAGTAACTAAAGTGCATTTACTCAAGTACTGTACTTGAGCACAATTCAGAGGTACTTTGACTTTACTAGAGTAGGCCTTTTCCCATTTTTCAATACTTAGATATACACTACATCTCAGGGGCAAATGTTGTAGTTTTTTTTTTAAGTTTTCAAATAATTGCAGTGGAGTAAAAAGTACAAGTTACTTTGCAGCTTTATAACAAAACATACATTTATCACATAAGCCTATAATTAGCCACATAATTAGTCTATTCAATTGTGAAAAACTTTCACAAAAAAATAGTTTCTTTGGTAATTAAGTATATTTGTGATGCCAGTACTATTGTACTTTTACTCAAGTAAAATGTGGAATACAGGCCTTTTTACTTGTTACAGAGTATTTCTATATTGTGGTATTGCTAACACAGCAACTGCGCACGTCTTCCGCCACTGATTATTTCCTGGAGGTCCTACGGAAGCCAATCCCTGTAATGTAAGTGTCTGTTTTCTCTGTTTTCCTGCAAAGATTGGACTGGGGGGGGGGAAATTGACAATTATCCTCAATTTCTCAAAGAAAACGTTTAATCAAGGACGCTCTCAGCCTTTGCTTTGCTGTGACACATGCTGCTGGTAATTTGCTGCACACGGGGCCAGTTCCTATCATGGAAGCAATCTTCTAGCATATACCCGGAGCTGTCACACGCTGAAGATGGCTATGGCTAGCAATCAGGCTAGCGGAATAGTGGAATGTTCTCATTGAACCGGGGCCATTTGAAGAGTCCATGCACACGCTTCCCCTCTCCTCGCAAACAATGGAGCAGAGTTCAACTCTGGCGTTAATTGGAGTCAATTACCACGAAGTTCAGGCTGAGAGATTCACACACACACACACACACACACACACACACACACACACACACACACACACACACACACACACACACACACACACACACACACACACACACACACACACACACACACACACACACACACACACACACACACACACACACACACACACACACACACACACACACACACACACGTCGTCTCTGTGGGGTAGGTAGAAACCTTATAAATAAACTAAAAAATAGCAAAAGTAGCAGATCTACAAGCTCAGATCTGCTACCTACTTTTGATGCTTTTTTGTGACGCAGTTGTATGATCAAGTAGGGTGCTAATTTACAGGAGGAAAAGGAGGTTTCTGCACGAAAGCAAGAACATGTATATTTCTGTTATACCGATCCAGTGCGTGTCCCTGCGTGTGTCTCATGGCAGAAGGAAGAATGATCCTATCAAACAGTATGGTTCATGTAGTAGCTTATCTTTACCTCTCCTATTGAAATTTATTGAAAAATGTCTGGCACAGGATGCAATCTTCTACGCCAGACTCAACACTATTTTTCTTTCATTCACAATTTACAATGTACTACCCTGCAACCCACCAAACCCACCCCACCCCACACATACTCTGCAACCCACATGCAATCCCATATATACATACAATACACATGCATAATTCCATATTTTACATTAAACTTACATATACATACAATACACATGCATAATTCCATATTTTACATTCAACTTTGGTTTACCAGTCTACGAAATTACAAGCCAGCCCGATAAGTGTACAAAAACTATTTTGTTGACCAGAATTCGTCCAGTCTAATCTTAAAGGTATTGACTAAAGGAGCCTGGACCACTTCGTCTGGAAGTTTGTTCCATGTTCTTACAGCTCGAAGTGTAAAGAAATTCTTTCTCTTTTCAGAGTGACAGTTCAGTGGTAACAGTTTTAGGGAATTCCCCAGTTTTAGGGAATTCCCCGAAGTGGACAACAGGCTTGGCTGTGAAATCATATATCTGGTGAACAAGTTTATAGACCTCAATCATATCTCTTCTCTGTGTCTCCTACTGTATATACTAACGTGAGAAGTTGGAGTGTAGTCGATCTTCCAGATAAAGCCATACTGTTTGTTACTAAAGACTTCATATGATCTACTATGTGTGCCCTAATTAACTTTCCATCGTTTTACATAACACAGATGACAGATTAACAGGTCTGTCATTCCCTGCTATTGCCTTACTTCCTCTTTTGAAAAATGCACTGATTTGTGCCTCTTTCCAACCCATGGTAAAGTTGCTTCCTCCAAAGTGTTATTAAATAACATTGTTACTGGTTCAGCAATCACACAAGCTAGTTCCTTTACAATCCTAGGATATATTGCATCTGGCCCTGAATCAGAGTCTCTCTGTTTTTGGAAGTCCTGCTGGTTTCCTGTCCTATAAATGATCACCTCCCATGCTCCTATAAGACCCAATTTAGACTTATGTGGGCACAGCCGTATTCCATGATCAAATATCCCATGTTGTTTGGTCTTTAATGTGAGAATACCTATTTTATTTTTTGTTTGTTTGTCTTTATCTCCTTTATGTGAAAATACTTATTTTATTTTTTGTGTTTACACTTTACATGGGTGGAAATGTATAAATAAATAAATAATTCAAATTCTAGTTGCAGAACTAGTGACCCTCCCAGTAACCTCCTGGGATGGAGTGTGGGTCCACATACAAGCACGAGATGAGTGAATCAAGCACACATCAGATGTGTATCAGTTTTCATTTCCTCTCAGCATCACCCACCTGCCCTCCACGCCTCAGAGAAGATTGACGACATCAACTCTATACCATCCCTATTCTGGACATCCTGTCATTATACTGTATAGGTGAACATTGGGCGAAAATAGGCAAACATTTGGGGGAAATAGAAGATCTACAGCCTCACAATGCTGTGTGAGCCAATGTGTTTTGTCAGGATGATACGGAAAGGCTTCAAAAGACTTGAAGATTTGTCAGGTCTTCAGATGAAAGATTGATGTATCATTTATGTACAGCGTTTTCAGTAGCTCTGCTTCCTTGAATAGATTTGTTTGAATAGAACCTTTTGAATAGCATTTGTGTCTGCAGCAGTGCAGCCAATTATAGGGAAAGAGGCAGTGGTGGAAAGTAACTAAGTACATTTACTCAAAATTGGTTACTTGGCAGATTTGTATTATTAAGACAAAACATACATTAACCAACTAAGGCCCATTTTGCACTTCAGCTATTTGAAAATAGCCGATCTACAAGCTCACGTGTCGCAACAACACATTTTTTACACATTATGAAACCTGAAATGGGACTCTCTCTGCATAATGAGTACTTCTACTTTTGGTACTTTAAGTACAATTTGATGCCAATACTTTTGTAGTCAAGTAAAATGTGAATACAGAACTTTTTACCTGTAACAGAATATTTCCATATTGTGGTATTGGTACTTTTACTTGAGTTAAAAATGTGAGCACTTGTTCCACCACTGGGGAAAGAAGACAGCACGTGCAGATGGTTTGGTGGAGGTTAACGAGAGAGTCCCTGACCTCAAGCAGTGACAGTAATGGGGTGTGTGTGCAGTTCACCACTGAGCAGTACTCAGTTCTGTGCATGTCACTGTGCTTTTACTGTCATCTCTGTTAGGGCTGAGCGACAGGACTTTAAATAAATCAACACCACTATCTTATCACTCAAACAGAGAGCGTCTCCTTTCAAACCCCAATGGTTCTAATCAGCCCCCCGCCCACAGGAGTGGCCCAATTCTCTCACAACTTGCTACAAAAATCCCTCATGAAAAACTATATAATCTCCTACCTTTCATTTTCAACCTTCACATGTGTCTCCTTCTCTAATAATCAAAAAGTGCTATATATTTCATCTCGCAATTTACTTCCGGATGGTTCGTTTTGCACTTTTTTTGCCACATCGGTCACGGGAAAGAAATAAGCGCTGCCGTGGTCTATGGAAACGAGCCCAAAAGTGCACCCAAATAAGCCCAAAATCGCTTATACAAACAGTCAGACCTGGCAACGCAGCCTACGCCAATCATGCGTGAGAGATCTACAAGCTATGGGGCAGAGACGCCACCGTATCTTAGCAACAACTACAGCGCTCACTCTCATTGGTCGTGTCACGCTAAGAGCAGTCTCCAGACAATGGCATCGCAGACAGCTTGCTGTTACTGCTGTAGCCATCACAGTTAGTCCCAGCGACGACGGACAGGGCGCTGTGATAGCTGCCATGTCGCTAACGCTAACGTGGTTGTCATGCCTGCAGCGGCTGTGCAATCACTTTGTCAACAATGCACGTTCGTGTGGTGAATGTCAATATTGCTGCTCAGTTAGTCCATTGTAGATGGACTAACGTACTTGATCTGGGGACCCCCCCATTCTGTTTGACTCCGTTCCACAAGTACATATTGTGCAAATAGATGGACTAACGTACTTGATCTGGGGACCCCCCCATTCTGTTTGACTCCGTTCCACAAGTACATATTGTGCAAATAGCCGATCTACAAGCTCAAAACGCCTCACGTTGAGAGGCTTTGGAAGCTTGTAGATCGGCTATTTTCTACATGACTGCCTCTTTCTTACATTCTTTGACAATGTGGCCCATGTTTTCATAGTATAGTTTGTTGACTACTTTTGTTGCAGAAATGCTCATTTCCTTTACTTTCCTTTTTTTATTGTCTCCGCCAGGCCGAAAGGCATGGCGCAAGACTATGTTTCACCCCCTGTCCGTCCGTCTGTAATAGCTAATCTTTCACATCGTTGACTTGATCGCAGCAAAATAACAGCCCGATGAGTCAGTGAGAGCTGGATAAACGAGGTAAAATGTGTCAAAAGGAGTCTGTACGGCTGTCGATAAATGAACACATGACGTCGGTGGGAGAGGAGATATTGTGTCTTTTGGACAAACAGCAGCGTCGTGCTGATGTTTGTTGTGTGAAGCAGCTTAATGTCAGAGTGTTTGTGTTGGAGCGCCTCAGTGCGGCTGCAGAGTTCATGTGCAACCTCTTCCAGAGAGAGACAGAGACACTAGAAACTCTGCTGGGGAAAAAAAACACTGCTGGGCATTGACTTTCATATGGACATTGATCTACACACTGCAGGTATATCTGCTACACACACAACATCAAACTACACACTGCAGGTATGATGCAGCGTTTGCATTACAGCCAGCATGCCAGCGTAGTTCCCATATGGTTTCAAGGTGGGCTAAACCATATGGACCCCATGTCAGCAATGTCAGCGGCATCCACTTCAGTCCCAACTGCGATGCCCATGCAGGCTATAAGTAGCTTCTACCTGGCCCTTAGGTGGGCCCCAACTACCCATGTTTATGTGGGACCAAGGCGGGTCCTACCTGGGTTTGCCCATGCAGGCTTTAACTGGGTTCTACCTGGGCCCTAGGTGTACCCTAACCAACCACAGTGCAGTGCCCATCGCTCCAATTGTTGTGACGTCAGGGCTCTCAATACTGCACATTGGTGGAGGAGGAGGGGCCGCAGGGCGACCGCACACATCGCTGAACCAATGGTAGCCCACGGATGTTTCCTCTGGGGATTTACAATCTGCCCCTCTATGCCACATATCATCCGCACTACAGGGTCTTCACTGACCGAGCCACGGCCCCACTGACCCTCATGACGCTACGCCACTTATATGAGTTGCCAAGTGGCCGCGGGCGCTACGTGGGCGTGGCCGCGGGCTAGACGCGAGCCCCCGCGTAGCGGGGGCGAGCTTCTAGTTATTTCAAATGGTATGCCTCAATTCAAGATTAACCCATTAAGACCTGAGGCCGATTCTACAAAAAACCTTCTAAATCGGTAGTTCTCACACTTTCAAGATTTTTTTTTAAATGCTCAAAAATAGGGGTTGGGTCAATTTACCCAATATAATATATTCCATAAAAATACTTCTTATCAAAATATATTTAAGTATAGCAATACATGGCAAATTGAGGTACTCATGTTTCAGTATAACATATCACAAAAAAAGGAAAAACATCATCACAAATCTCTAACCATAATTGTGTGGGTGAAAATCACCCAACGTTAGTGTTCTAGGGCTAATCTTCCTGGTTGTGACAGAGCCTCTGATGGCTGCTTCTCATTGACACGTGAGAAATACATGATTCATGGGCTAAACAAAGCAAGAGCGGAGCATTAGGCTACTCCTCGGTCGATGTCACATCAATAAGGAGAAAATAAGTCAGGGGCTGGCAGGAGCTCCTTATTGTTGTAAATGATAAAAAATAACTTAGGTTAATAACATCATTGGTTTGCATTTCGCAAAGTTGAACAAACAAACAAACAGATCAATTGATCCAGGCTGTGAACTCAACTCAGTACATGTGGTTTGTTTGCCAGAAGGATTAGAACACTCAAGGTCAGTGCTGACTTGTAAACCTAAACAACAATTTATGAAACCAATAACAATGAATGAAAACATATTTAACAATCCCAATAAAGACACCAGATTAGTGTCAGATACCAGACAATAATAATAGTATAAAACGAGGTATGTTTGTGAGTGTGTGTGTGAGTGTGAGTGTGAGTGTGAGTGTGAGTGTGAGTGTGAGTGTGAGTGTGTGTGTGTGTGTGTGTGTGTGTGTGTGTGTGTGTGTGCATGCTTGTGAATTATGCGTGTCTGTGTATGTAGCAAAATCTTTTTTATGTTTATGGTGGATATACTGTAGTTTATAGAAGCGCTTAGCTAAGATCTCCATAAACATATTTCTTAGAAAGTAAAAAGACCTTTGACTAAATCCTCTTCACGAAAAGAAATCCTGAATACTCTTTCCAGCACACAGTGGGAATTTAGAAGGTCATGGGTGATTATGCTGCTGGACTGCTTTATGCCTCTACAACTACAGGGAGATGTGACTTATATTCATTGAAATGCCTTCTGAGGGCAGCCCAGAATCGAGTAGAGAAGATGAATCACAACCAAAACTGTATGAATTAGGATTAAGATAAGATGAATATTTTAGACTCTTTAAACTCTTGCCGACTGCATGCCGAGGGAAGATATAACAGCCTGTTATTGATCTTGTTGGCAATTTTCAATACTTCAGACTCAGAGTGCTTGTGAGCATAGGCCGTTCCACAGTTTTTTTTACGGCATGGCTGTTTACAGGGTAGTTCACCTAAGGAAATTACCTATTTTCTATCAATTACACACCCCATGAAGCCTTAAATTCATGGATATTTTTTAGTTTTTGTCGCATTCCTAAGCCAATAATTTGATGACCGGCAGAGTCTCCGTACTGTAGGTGTAACGAAGGTTACGACGCCTAGCATGAGAACACCTAATTTGGGCACAATGCCAGCATGGCGTCACAGCATGACGTCATCACATCTCTAGTTATAAGTCAGCCTCAACCTAGTAGAGACCAGTGCCATATTTGTGCACACTGCCAGGATGCCACCAAAGTACCTCCATCAAGGTACTGTAACTAGTAAATACAGAGTAATACGAGGTGAAAAGTACAATATTTGCCTCTGGGATATAGTGGAGTGTTGACAAATAGAAATACTGAAGTAAAGTAAAAGGGTAACAGGAAGACTCGGCACTAATAAGGAAGAAGTGGGCACCTCGATGTAAAATTGGCTATTTGGTCCAAAATGTTAATAAAATATCTAAAATGTGGAAAATAATGTAAAGTATACATGATTAGAACATTTGACAATTAAGGTATAATATTCCTACAATTGCTACAAATACAAACCTGTATATTCAATCATGTTGGGCATAAACAAGAAGTTACGCTACATTTAAGTCTGATTATGATGTACCCTTGTTTTTTTACATTTTGGACAACATAGCACATTTTACATCGAGGTGCCACTCTTGTATCCAAGTAAAAGTATCACAAAATTGCACTTAAGTGCAGTACTTGAGTAAAAAGTACTTGGTTGTGTTGTTAATATTCCGGGGTTCACCGTGAGATAATAACCTCAATCAAAGGGTAACAGCACACAGAAGAGAGCGAGGTCCGATGGATATTATTTCTCTCAAGTCTTTTATTTGGTCAACTTCGAGGCAAGAGTATTCACACAAAAATGGCAACTGAATTGGTCAAATCTACAGCGCCCTGTAGTCACATCTGAAGGCCTATTTATACAATACAATTCAAGTTACGCTCTCAGTTCTTAATTCCTCCGCCTCCTTATTTCGGCCAATCAGAAGCTGATCCGCGCCTGCGTGGGCACACAGCAACTCTGACCGTTCCTTGCACACATTAGCATGAGAGTAACTTCTGATAATACAATTTAAGTTTCTGTAATCAAACTATAATCTAAAATGAAATATCCTTTAATAATTCGTGTTCAACATGTCATGAGCTTTAAAAGGAATGTAACACCACAATTTCAGAGAAACATTTGCTGGTTAAAGTTTAAGTCAATCAATTTAGGATACTGTTATTTCGAATGAAACTCTGCTGTGTAAAAACTCTGCGTGTGTTCTCAATTTTAGATCTTTATCTTAACTATCTAACAGACTAAAAGTCCCTTGTATTTCAATTCTCAATTTGCATTTAGGGGGTTCAGCCGATCTACTAAAGTCTTTAATTCAATGGTAAACAGGACTGCCTTCCTGTCTATACTACATCAAAGCATTTCCTCTCAAAAGGTGCCCACAAGACTCTTTTGTTAATCCAATCAAAAGATAGGTTTCTTTGTTTTCCCTGACACCTACTGTGCCCTGTAGGAATCTTATGAACAAATGGCACCCTCTTTTCCTGTTTACTTTACCTGGACACAAACATATGCTTTGAACTTATTTATACCTCTAGATCCCATAAATGACTGCCTGGGAGATACTACAGTTGCTTTCCACCTCAGTGTTGAGGACAACTGCAGATGCAAAAGTCTTATCTCTGCTGTCCGGCAGGAACCAGTTAACTCCAAAATGAACTAAACAAAAAAGGTGTTAGGAGGTTTTGTTCATCATTGATAAGAACAGCTGAATGGATCTCCAAGCTCACGATGAGGTTGGAGGTCAAAAGGGGGTGGAGCCTGGAGTCAGCTGGTTTAGCAGAAAGTGTGAGGATCCAATGGAGTTAGCTGCTTTTGTCAGAAGCACTTTTTAATACTTTTCATTGGTTCAATATTTTTTTTTACCAACACACATACCTAAAGGGTGTTCAATAGCACTGATGTATGTTAGCTATGTTAGCTGCTTCCTGCCGGACAGCAACGTTATATGCTTGACCCTATTGATCTGAACGTGAATGAATGCATGAAGGAAAATAACTGGAGGATAATGTTTACCACTCATTCAAGGCAGGTCACATCTGGTCAAGTGCTTGCTGAAAAATACCTTGACATATCTGAAAGCCCCACTCCTGAGGCTGAATCTCAGATCTGAAATTCTTCTCGTGATTTTTTTTAATCTTTCCATTGCTGTACCCAAATAGCAAATAAGAATGAGATCGGTATTTCAGATAGTCAAAGGGGCAGTGCCCTCAATACCCTCTTACCTGACTAACTACCAGTGGTGAAAGTGGGCCGGTACGGTCCGGAACGGCGTACCGGTAAAAGATTCGGCACCGGAACGCCGTTCCGTTAAGAAAAAGTCAAAGGCAGCTGTGAAAATCCCATATTAAATAACCTGCCACAGACCCATGGCCATATTCAAGAAGAAAACATAATCTACTAACGTCAGATTAACATACAGGGCGTCACGACCATTCATTGTGCGTACGACGGGACACCCTCACTCTCACTTTTTGTGTGACTTTTTTTTTATCCCCCGTTCCATATAAGCTGCTGCTTTCATTCAAATAGCGTGAAGTAGTTTCAACTAGGCTACCTGGGTACTTTTACTTATGATTTCAAAATAAAACGTGTGTTGAATTGTAACATTACAAGTAGATTTTAAAAAAATAACTCTTATTCTGAAATGCACATCGTTTTGAAAGGAAACCAGATTTCTGGGGGCTACTTCACTAACGACTAACGTCAAGCCGATACGTTCTCAAACTCCATGCTTAGCTTGAGTAAAAAAGTAAATAACACGGACGTGGGTCGTGGGACATTATGGAATATAAAGACTTTGGGGCAAAAGTTCATATTTACCACCATGCTCTCTGAAACCAAGACAATGTGGGCCAACAGCAAGAGTGTGTTCTCTTTCGTCATCTTTGCAGAAGGTGAGTAATGAATCTAATGCTGACAGTGGTGGAAAGTAACTAAGTACATGTACTCAAATACTGTACTTGAGTATCATTTTAAGGTATTTTTTTTTACTTGACTGGAGTATTTTCAATTTTCAATATTTTTTACTTCTATTCCAATACATCTCAGAGGCAAATATTATACTTTTACTCCACTACAATTATTTGAAAACTTAATTTACTACTAGTTACAGATTTTAATTATTATGACAAAACATACATAAACCGCTTCAGCCACATTTAAACTTTGGCTTTTTGAAAATAGCCGATCGACAAGCTCACAAGCGATGATGCATTGTGAGCTTGTAGATCTGCCATTTTCAAAATATTAAATACATTTGATTTTAGCCATGGACCCCCATCTGAAAATGTTTTTTTGCCAGGGACCCCCAGAAGAGAATATTTGTCTTAAAAAAGTATAAAAACAATGTCAAATAATGCACAAAAATAGCAGATGTACAAGCTTGCATCACGGGTGAACTGGTATTAGAGTAGTTGGTATTGTACAGTATGATCAAGTTGGACAATATAGCTCTGTTTTCATCATGTGTATCAGGGTGCTGCCATGGTTGGGCCTGGTGCACCCAATCAATTTTACAAAAATAAATAAAGATATTTTAATCATTTTTTTTTGTTGATAATAAATCGGTAAAATCAGGCAAAAATAATAATTAAATAACATAACCCTAACCCTAATCCTAACCCTAAAGCCGAAATAAAGTAACAAAAAAACAAAGTACCAATATCCGCAAAATAACCGAAAAGCGCACACGCACGACACATGCGCGCGTGCATGTGTCAGTTCCGGCAAGAAATGTCAACCACTTTCACCCCTGCTAACTACTTAACTAAAGTGAGTGACACCCACATCCACAATACTAGAGGGAGCGACAACGATCTGGTACTATCCAAATATACTGTAGAACAAACATGGGAAAATTCTCATTCTACTACTCTGCGACCAAAATGTGACACCATCCATTAAAAGATGTGAATCACTGGTTTCTTTCAAAGCTGGCCTGAAAAAACATCTATCAGGGGAGATAAATGCAATTTTCCATTCAAAGGAGACTGTCATTCACTGCAGCCGTTTTTCCTTTTTCTCCTTTGTACATACAAGTGTTTTGTGTTAGGGACTCTGGTGTTTTTGGACCCATATGCAGCAACTCAACTTCAAAGTAAAGGCAGGAAACCAAGGAGGACAGTCAAACAACGACTTTACTTAAAATAATGCAAACAGAGGTACACCACACAGGGCGGAATACAGGACCCGGGGAAACACACGGACACCCGGAAACATACAACAACGTTCCAGCATAGAAAGCAGTCACTGGCAGAATTAGATCATCTCTGAGACTCGTTAGCCAACTAAGCACAGCTGACACCCGCAGGTGAGTCCACTCTATGGAATCAGCGTCCAAAGAGGAGAGGGGAGGGGCTGGGGAGCTCAGGAGGAAGACACACTGACATGTTGATATACCGAGGTTGATGACATGTATTATTCATTATTGTGTTATGCTATGTTGATTAACTGAATACATAGGACCACAATGAAGTCCCCAGGACTTTTTTTGTTATCCTTTTCGCTTTAATATCTCACTGTACCACGTGCTGTTTACATTTCTGTCTAATAAACTGTTCAATCAATCAAAACCCGCCCCCGGAAACACTGACAACTGTTGTTTGTTTGGAACATCCAGCCAACAAGTGTTGCCATGTGTGCTTATTATAAGCTATTATTTTTTGTTGTTATTTTGGGGGGCTGTAGTTGCTTATTTGGGCTCGTTTCCTAATGTTGTTTACACCAGTGGCTCTCAAACATTTTCATGTCAAATTAATGTTTATTTGTCCACCGACCCTCCATCTAAAATATTTTGTGCCAGGGACCAGATGTGTTGTTAAAAGGTTTAACAAAATATTTAAATGTTTCACTTTTTTCCCAGAATTTTCTTTTGAAAATAGCAAGTCTACAAGCTCACAACACGTCGCACCGCTATTTTCAAATAGCCAATGCATATGTTTAAAGTGCTCACGTGGCCTATAGTCGCTTCTTTTGGGCTTGTTTTCATAGACCTCGTTGCTTATTTATCTCGCAAAATCTGGCAGCAGTGCCAGCCAAGCTGGGAGGCGGAAGCACCAATGCTGAACCCGAGCCTCTCTGATGAGATGGTGACAGAGCTTTACCTCTGTCTCACTTGGAAGACCTGCTTTTCACCCTCCTGATTCTACATGAGACTTAAACCGGCAGCAAACTTCAAAAGAAGTCAAATTTGATTTTTTTCTAAATGTTTTATACTCCATGCCGGTTCCACTTTGATTGCTGAGCCCACTGCTTACATCTGGAACGGTAATAGTGTCACCTGCTGTGCACTCTGTGCTTTCATCACCACCCTCAGACAGGCTTTGGCATTAATATCTCTCTCCATGAATTAATTACCACATCGGGTTGTATCTGTAGTCCCTATTCTTTTTGAGTGGTGCCAAACACTCCTATATCTGACTTTGTCTGTGTGTCCGTCCGTCCGTATGTATGCATGTCCAATAAACAAACATTGATGACAACATCAATCAATCAATACAGGGCTCATCAAAGGCACCACTCTCTTCAAACAGGGTGTGATTTTTTTTAAATAGCGTATGGGTTTAAAGGTTTCATGGCATTCAGTTTTACAACACATTAAAAGTCTTTGTCATGGTCCTTCAAACGTGTATAAAAAAAATTAACTGAAAATTCCACTCTAGTGAGCCATTGAAGGTGTTTTTCTCTCACATTTCTAAAGCCTTTTCAACTGCAATGAAAAAAGAAATATTTGCCTGCGGGTGTCGCTGTTGAGGGATTTTGTCTGTCAATCATCACCTCTGCTCCGCCCCCCCCCCAAAGGAAAGGATAGGGGAGGGGCGAGGAGGGGAGTGGGCGGGATTAATGGCCTGTGACTTCACTATGCAAGGGCCAATCTCAGATTAATTTTCAACCTAATTATTCAGAAAACCCCAGACCACAGAAAATACACTGAATGTTCAAAGTGCAGTTTTTTTGGGTGTAATTGAGGTCATAAAACCCCCCAAAAAACATACAAAATAAAAGTGAAAATGAACGTCATAGAACCTTTAAAGTGGCAACAAAAGTGGCATTTTAAGTTTTTCGCAATTATTTTTGCCACAATAATCGTGACATGTAATTGTAATCGTGTGTAATCATCTCATCCCTACTCGGGACCCCCAGGAACCCCCTGAAGGACCCATCGGGGTCTCCAGATCCCAACTTTGAGAACCACTGGTGTAGGTAGAGACACTCAAGTCTCTCTCATCAGCAGTCTGCTCACACGTCAGCTGCAAAGCAGTATCCATTAATCACAAAAAAACAGTTACTCCATCCATGACTTAAGTGAAGACGATACCCAAAACCTGTCAACGTGTGTGTAACCAGGCGTCACCGTTCCGACATAATGAAGTGGTTGGAAAGGAGACTGCGTTCGTATGCACCTTTCGGAGCTGTGTGACACAGCAGTTTATAAATGTGTGGAACTACAAGAAGTTGGTTTAGCGTTATTGCAGACTTCTCAGCTTAAAAAAAAAGAGCCTTCTGAGTGACAAAACTAATAGATGTTAGTACCGTTGTTGTGTGCGATATAATGAGGGTTGTTGGAAATGTCTGCGCTGCCTGTGACCGTGTCATTGATTGATAATTTATTGTTGTAATATAGTTGTTATTATTACTATTATTACGTTTATTGGAAACATTTAATGTACAGCCAACCACATTTTATTTGCCTGGAAACTAGGCCTCTACAGAACGTGTTTGTGTGGGGAAATTAAAAGGCGCTGTCCATAGTGCTGAAACACCGCTAGAGTCTTAAACTGGCCCTGGCCGTATGAATCACCTCTCCCCAGACACTCTCTGAGCTGTTTTGTCCAATGCAGTCTGCTGCCTAAAAGGCTTTTCTCAAGCAGCCATGTCTGTAACGATGCTTATCGGTGGGATGATTGCGCTCTTAGAACTGCCTGGTACACGGGGCGACAGAGGATGACGGAGTGGAGAAGAGAGACGGAAGAGTAAAGTGCATGGATGGAGGAAGGCACAGTTATTGAACAAACGCGGAGGCATGGAGACCAAGTATGGCATGGGAGCTGCGCTACCCTCGACCGCAAAGAAGCACTACAGAGCGAGGGTGGTGCAGACAGCCTTGGAGGTGAGCTACCCTCCCTCCAGGAAGCTGTATATATATATACGAGAAGCGTAGCCAAGGCTGAGCGGATCATCAAGGACACTCACCACCCCAGCAACAATGTGTTCATGCCATTGCCGTGGCCTCAACCAGGCAAGTGATACCTATCGTTGCTGTCGAGCAGAAACACCCATATCTAAACTTTTCTACTTTTTATGTTGTTTCGTAAATGAATGCACTATACTTTATCATACAAGCATGTCACACAAAAGTAGTGGAAATAGCACATCTAGAAGCTCACAACGTGTCGCGATGCAACGCTTTGTGTGCTTGTAGATCGGCTATTTTCACTATTTTATTATAAAATGAATATATATATAATAAAAAAGGAGCAGTTTTGGAAATACAAGGTTTCCACCCGACGGTGTCGCTGTGTATTAAATAGCATTCCACCAGACTATGGAGCAGTTTCCACCTGTCAACCATCAGGCTGTTGAACAAGCACTGACATGTAATCACACATGCATTATATATGATTTCACTCCATCGTAAAATTACACTCCAGAGAATGTTTACACAGTGATGCTGCAATGGCACTTCACTTTTACGTACATGTTTGATACCTGCTGCTAAGGGACGTCTGTCATCTGCACAAGAGACTGTGATTCCGTATCTGCTGCTGTTTACAACATATCTGCAGCAAATGTTTCTCTACTTGCACAATTAGCATATTCAGCCACATTTTATTTGAATGTTGACCATGCGCCTTACGCATATTTGACAGTATATACTTTACATTGTTTCTTGTTATCCGACTTTGTTTCCCTTGTTTATATTCTTTACCCATATAATTCTTGAACATCTTGTGGGAGCTTGTACAAAAAAAAATATAATTCCTCCTACTCTTTCACACATGTAAACTTGCGATGAGTTGAATTTAAGAAGTTGAAGTTGAAAGCACTCTGCGATTTTGACTGACTGTGCCGAGGGAGCTCTCCAATCTCCCACATTGACTCCCCGCGCAATTTACAACACAACCCTCTGCTCGGATTTTCTGATGTGTTAGATTGCACAAGATTTAGCTTGATACTGTGCCTGGGAGGGATGATGAATGATTAACATATGACTCACACCCATCTCCATCGAAGCCCACTACATTGGGAAAGCGCCAGAAGGATTTATAATTGGTATGGGTAAGAAAACAGTATGCGGGAAGAGGTTGGGATGCTTTGCTTTTAAAGTCAGTACGTTACTATAAGTCTGCAGCTGTCAGCCCCTCAGTCCGCCTAACTACGCATATGAATTCTGCATACAGTATCAACCAGAGTTCACTTTGTATCTCCAAACAAAAAGCTTGGTTGCATATCAACCAGAGAGAAATTGAACACCCTCAGGCGTTGAGGCATGTCTAATCAATAACATTTCCTTTCTAGCCTGGAGTCAACTCTGGGAGTGTGATTGAGTAGTCAGGCATTCGCTAACAAGGCATGAGTTTCTGTGGATGGTACAGTGACAGAGGTAGCCTGTTTGTTTAGAATCTTCCCTGTAAAGTGTTGGGCGGGTGTACAGTACGTCCTCCCAGTGCGGGGCTCCTCACAAGTAGGTGACAGCAGTGACAACACTGAAATGTGTGTGGGGAGGAATCAATTGGCATAACCTCTAAATTGGAAAGGAAAAGGGGTCATTTAAAAAAGAAAAGCAGAAAAAATGAATAAAAGCAGAATCTTCCCTGTGAGATCTCTGGAGAGTGGACTATTAGCCAGCAATCAATGCTAATGCCAAGGTTAACTCTGGGTTAATGGATGTTTAGTTTTAGTCATTAGCAGTGGTGGAATAAGTACTTAGGTGTTTTACTTAAGTGTAGCAATACCACAATATAAATATATTCCTAAGTATAACTAAGTAAAAGTAATGTATTAAAAATTACTTGAGTAAAAGTACAAAAGTGTTGGCGTCAACATATACTTACAATACCAAAGTAAAAGCATTCAAATGTTTCCAAATACGAAAATAGCTCACAACACGTTGTGATGCGAGTGCGTTGCATTGTGAGCTTGTAGATCAGCTATTTCCGAAGAGCCGAAGCATAAAATAAGGTGCTTAATGTTTGTATTAATAATCTAAATCTACAAAGTAACTAGTAACTAACATCTGTCAAACAATTGTAGTGGAGTAAAAAGTTTGACTCTGCAGCTGTCCACTATAATATAGAAATCAACAATTCTCTATTTCAAAATCTATGATTAGCTATTTTTTGGTTTGGAAAGATCTCAGTAGCCTACTATGGATTAAGAAAATGGTGTGCATAATGTAGTTAGATATATAAGTTTGTATGTCTTAATGCAGTATTTACTGTAGTATCTAGCTTAATGGCATTATAATATTCTATTGACAATTTTTTCATTATCTAGCGATTGCAATTCATCCCTAAAATGTTTATTGTCTGAATATTCAATGAACATTACTCACGGAAAGGCAGGCTGTCAAATTGTGCTGCTTTTGTCAGAGAATTGATTTTTTTTTTTCACACATCAAGCCACTAAGTGGGCTCCCCGGGGGGCTTAGTAGTTGCAAAGAGGGGAATTGAAAAGCTTTATTGATAGGAGGCTTTTGCGTAGGATGGCTCCTCATGTGCTGCTCGACAGTTTGACAGTCATAGCCTTTTCTCCGGTATGTGGATTGTGGTTCAGTTCCCTCAGGCCACTGATTCTCAAACGTTTTAGCTCAAGTACCCGAAATTAGAGGTTTGCCCGGGACCCATAGTGAAAATAGCAGATCTAGAAGCTCACAGCGTGTCGCTTCGCGCACACACTCTGAGTTACAGTTCGATTCCCAAGCTCGACGGCCTTTACTGCGTGTCACTCCCCGTCTCTCTCTCCTGTGTCCTGTCAATCTACACTGTACTCTACAAATAAAGGCAGAAAAACCCCCAAAATATATTTAAAAGCAAGAATACCAGAGCTCAAAACCTCTAGTATGAAGAAGAACCACAACATTAGAGATCAACCTATACACAACATGTATTGGAGTGTGCAAACTCTACCTAACTCTCAATTATAGCCTTGACCTTTGACCTTTTCAAACCAAATCTTAATATCTCTCTTTGGGGCAGTTTACTGATCATTCCCACCAAGTTTCATGAAAATCCGTCTATTCATTCTCATTTATCTCGCTAAAAAACAAACAGGCGGACAAGACTGATTATAATACTCTGTCATGCTGCTGTGGGCAGGGTAGAAATGAAAATCCATCATGAATGAGAAATTGGCACTTCAATTCTGAGCATGGGGGAGAGGGAGAAGAGGATAACTGACCAAGACGATTTCAGCCTAATATATACTGCATAGTGCGACTGTGATACTTGCCGAAAATAACTGATCTACAAGCCAAGGATGTGTCGCGATTGTTGCTTGTAGATCAGTTAATTTAGTGAAGTGCACCTTATAAATAAAGTGTACAGCTTAAAGCTTCAAGCAAGTGTAAATAAGGATCGAAACCTGCGTCAAGTTGGACGCATTTGACTTGTGGTCAGCCACAAATCGGGATTGACAAATAATGTTACAGGTTGGTTTTTTTTAATAACACATTTTATACATAAAAAAAATTAAAAACTTTTTGCCCCTAAGTGGCAAATTAACAACACATTTGTACATTGAAAGTTCACTGGGCCATATGCTCCACACAAACTGAAAGGCTTGTAAAAAAAAGAAAAGTTGTCATCTGACATATTTCAATATTTGTTCTGTGTGAAATAACCACATTTATAGGTGAGGCAAGCTCCAGAACTAAGCCTGTCATCGCTACTACAGTGTCTCTAGGGCTTATAGAGACTCACAAAACAGCCGCTGAACCTCGTTCCACACTTTGGGTCCCACAACAACAAAGCAATAGTCAAGTTATTATACAGCGCAGACAATTAGGCTACAGCACACAGGACATGCACGCGCACACGCGCGCGCACGCACACACACACACACACACACACACACACACACACACACACACACACACACACACACACACACACACACACACACACACACACACACACACACACACACACACACACACACACACACACACACACACACACACACACACACACACACACACAGTTCATTTTGTCAGATAATTTAGATTTACCGGTAGTCTTGGTCTTTTGGACCAGAATGCATATTAGTTTTAGTCATATTTTAGTCTTTTCTATCCTTGGTTATTTTAGTCCAGTTTTAGTCGCTGGTTTAGCACGTGTTACAAAACGTTCACAAAATACTACATGTTTAGAAAAAAGAATAGCCTAACAAACAAACTAAACAAAAAACAAATCTTATTAACCTCATGACTGGTACCCTGGATTTTTTTGCCTTCTCATCTTTCTAAGCAATGGCCAAAACTATAATGTGCCCATACTGTACTGTTTTGGACACGACATACAGACACAAACACAGCCATGGAGTTCTTTGTGATGTCACTGTCAATACAAAACAGAAGACATAGCTGTACAGTGCACCGAAAACAATCCAACAACACAGTCTGTACGTCACTGACGTACCCTTGGGAAACGTACAGCAACCGTTTTTATATAGCTGTATAGCAACACGTCTCTCAAACATGGGTCAATATATGACACAGCAAAGAAATAAAAAACATGGTTCCTACCCTGAGAGAGAAAGAGAAAGAGAGAGAGAGAGAGAGAGAGAGAGAGAGAGAGAGAGAGAGAGAGAGAGAGAGAGAGAGATGGCCATGAGGAATATGTCACCTCAACATGAACCCATACAATACAGCCCACCCTGTAGATATCAAAACCTTCAACATCAGCCACAACACAGCAGCAGTAAAAGGACATTGCAAACTCACACATAGGTTAATTGAATTGACCAAGAGCAATATACACATATACTGTACTGCTCCCTGTTACAGCTCACTACCTTCAACTGCAGACACAACATACAAAGTGTAGATTCACATTGGCATTCAATTCCAGAGCCAGATACACTCATTGAAACAAAATGCTACACAGAGGACTGATGAAGACCTTCTAGGTCGATACGCATTGGTAATAATTTGTTGCCTTGCTCTAAATAAATCTATATATTTGTTTCACTTGAGACGGAGTGCCTTGGAAAAATTGTCTTTGCAAGTCTGCAGTTCACACCTTTTTGGCATGCAGTACTTACTTGGAAAAACTTTTTTGTTCACACTCATTGAACATGTTTCTTTGCTACCCTAGTACCCTGTCATTGGGTCTCAAAATAACAGCAATAGCACAACATTGACTCCCATTAGTAAACACACAGCATACAACACAAGCAGCAGCAGCAAAGAAGAAAAGCATAATGTTCCTACCTTGAGCCGTCTTATACTTCATCAGTTGTGTATGTGATGGCCAGGGTCAAACTTTGGAACCCATGGAGATAGAGAGATAGAGCCCCCCTCTCTCTAGTTCATCCTCGGATGAGCCCTCCAGATCGACGTTTCCAGTCACGTCGATCCTCTGGCTAGCTCGCTCTACACCAGGGACTGCAGTGAACACCAGGGCTTGCGTGGACATTCTTAATACCGGGTCTTGTGCCTGTGTACATGGCTCCTATGGACCGCAGTAGGTTGGGAGGAACAACACAACCCTGAAAGAAAGAAAGAATAAAAGAAAGAATGAAAGAAATTGCTATGAACAATAGTCACATACTGTACATGTATAATGTACCCTGTCACAACAACTCACTACCTTCAACAGTAGTAAAAAAAACTGAACACAACACACACACACAGCCTAGTATAGGTATACTGTATCCTGTCACAACATACACAGTATTCCAGAGCCAGCTACAGTCACTGAACATCATTAATTGCCAGATAGTGAAAGTTGGGGGATGTGAGCATACCTTTTAGATTTCCCATAAAATATTTTAGGCTACATGAATATAGCATTTTTACATGTTTTCATAACTGTACATTGTGTAATAATTACTGCCATAACGGTACAACTGCAATTACAAAAGCAATTGATAATGCCTAGATTGAGCAGAGTACTTGTTATATATATACAGACATATGTAGATACATAAGTAGATATGACTTGTCCATTGTCAAAAGATAACGGTTGTAAAATCATTCCAGCTTGGAAACATTGCTAAAATCAAGTCCTTCTTTTTGTCATAATTTGTGCAGACCTTGAAAAAGTCATTCATGCTTTCAATTCATCAAACAAATAAATAGTATAATGGTAAACATCCATCTCTTCCCTACACATATTGATGTATTTTGTCCTCACTATCTGGTGGCATATTTATGCACACATTATAAAGATGCTATAAAAATGCAGTTCATTATTATGTCTTTAAATAAATTGAGAGATTACATAGAAATCTAGATGTGCTATTCAGGTTGTAACACTGCTCCAATATCACTTTTAATTAAACAATCATTGGTAAACAGATTAACAAGGTTTCATACAAGGATGTAACTTGGTGCTGTGAAAACCCAATAAAACATTGTGTATTTATTTGGGCAATAAAAGTATATGGACCCATGCACACAGTACCTTAATTCAAGCACCCAAGCGGTCTGTTCATTTCAGTTAATCAAAATCTACAAAGTAACTAAAGTTTTCAAATAATTGTAGTGGAGTACAATATTTGCCTCTGAGATGGTAGTGGAGCAGTAATACTCCAGTAAAGTAAAAAATAGTACAGTACTTGAGTAAATGTACTTAGTTACTTTCCACCACTGAGTTTAACTCATATTTGGAAGCCTGGGCCATGTACACTGACCATGAGTGGCCTGAAATGCTAGCTGGCATGACAAAGAGCAAAGCTAAATATTGCTCTGTTTCAGCCGCTATGGCAGTTTGTTTGTCTGTGTGGAGGAGAATGTGCTGTACTGTATGTAACCTATAGGTGCCCACACCATTTCTTTCCCTGTAAAATCATATTAAAATGTGGATTAAAATAAAGAATTGTGTGCGTGTGTTTGAGATTGGAAACATGCATTTACAACTTTAGCCTTATTATACTTGAAAATGGCAAGCTTATAGCTTGTAGATTTTCAAAAGATTTGGAGACATATATTGAACTTGTGAAATAGGACAAATTCTGCATAATAATACTTTTACTTTTGGTAGCCTACTTGTATATTTTGATGCCAATACTTTTTTACTTTTACTCAAGTATTTTAAATAACAGACTTTTACGTATAACTAATAAATTATAGATTGTGGTATGATACTTTTACTTAATCAAGTAAAAACATTTCAGTACTTTTTCCATCACTGGTTAACTTGGTTGAACTCATTAACTCACCTGGGGGTTAATAAACTCTGGAAGGAAAACGACCAAAGCAGTTTGTCATGAGGAGTCTTTCTACTGTTACAGATGTGCCTCGGCACTCAGCAGCTTCCTTTCACTCCCTCACAACATCACTGACAGCTCTACTCATCTTCCATGGGGTGGAACGTTACATTACAAGTTGTTTATTTCGCTATTTTACTCCCTCTAGTCTGTCTGTTTGTTTTCAGCAGTTGTGGGGGGAGGGGGCGGGGCAACCGGAGGATTTTAAAGAGCCCGCTTGAGACCTGCTTTGGGACAGCGTTGCCAGATTTTGCGAGAGAAATAAGCAACCATGTCTATGAAAACAAGCCCAAAAGAAGTGACTGTAAAGGCCACAAGGCCCACAACATGAGCACTTTAAAACCCAGTGGCGTGCAGTGGTGGAAAGTAACTAAGTACATTTACTTAAGTACTGTACTTAAGTACAATGTTTAGGTATTTGTACTTTACTAGAGTATTTTCAATTTCCAATACTTTTACTTCTACTCCACTACATCTCAGAGGAAAATATTGTACTTTTACTCCACTACAATTATTTGAAAACTTTAGTTACTAGTTACTTGTCAGATATACATTTCTATATTATAAAACACACATTAATCACTTTAGCCCTATTCTATAGGCTATTTTCAAACATTTTTGTGCTTTCACTTTTGGTACTTTAAATACATTTTGATACCAATTGTACTTTTACTCAAGTACATTCTTTATTTCAGACTTTTACTTGTAACAGAGTACTTCTACCTTGCAGTATTGATACTTTTACTAAAGTAAAACATTTGAGTACTTTTTCCACCACTGGTGGTGTGTTCTAGGTTATTTCGGAGGTCATACGATGCGTGTGGCCGTGGTTACGCTCGTGCATGGTCAATGGATGAAATGGTTAGTACAGAGCCTTCTATTAGAGAGTTGCGCCAATGAGGGGTCACAAACAGCGTCGGTCACATGGTTCATGTAGCTGGAAATAGTGACAAGGAGCCGTCGACTTCAATGCATTCCATGAACTTCCGGTTTAGGGATTTGTCACTATTCGCCAATGTATGTGTATGTAGAAGACCTGGCCCGAAGAAGTAAACGGAGTTGGCGTAACTCTCTAATGGATGGCACTGGGTTAGTAACCTAGAGGGCTACGGTTTTCTTTTTTAATTCTGCACGTCATACTACCAGAAGCGTAGCGTCTGTTGGGCCACTTGGGCTTGCTCCTGAACGACGGAGGCGAGAAAAAAAAATCTGCTCCTCCGACAACAATAGATACTTTGGCTGCCCCATTAGCACCTTTTACCAAGCTACAAAAGCTGCCGACTCGTGCATATCAATGGTCGATTGTGTGACCTGTGAAGTACTGTAGTCCGTAGGGACTCGGGAGGCATAGGCTACTGTCAGATGTCCTGAAGCAGGCCAAAGGAGAATGGATAATGGTCCTGGATTCATGTATTCAATTACAAAGGTGACATGACTTACGACTAGCTAGTGTGTGTGTGTGTGTGTGTGTGTGTGTGTGTGTGTGTGTGTGTGTGTGTGTGTGTGTGTGTGTGTGTGTGTGTGTGTGTGTGTGTGTGTGTGTGTGTGTGTGTGTGCACGTGCACGTGAGCGTGTGCATGTGTGCGTGTGTGTGTGTGTGTGCGCTCACTTGCTAGTAGTGACAAAGTCACAAGTTCACACGGACAGTAGATTATCAACACAGTAATACTGTGACAGTATTATGGTGCTGCTAGTAGGCTAAAGGCTGGGAGAGTGTGTTACTGCTGTTTTATGGTCGTTTGAATTCTAGTTTATATTTGGACCGCTGTAACATCGCGAAGCCTGTCAATCTCAAAGACACCTGACTTAATATTTTGAGGAAATTGAAGGCAAAATAAGAATGAACTAATAAATCAATAAAAATGTTTTGCATGCAGCCCGCACAGTATTGGCCAGGCCCAGTCAATATTTCAATCCTAGCTACGCCACGACATACTATACTTTTATAGAGTAACACGGTAGAACACACCACCGTTAAAACCTATGTATCGACTATTTTGAAAATAGTATTAGCCAATCTACAAGTAGATCTGCTATTACAATCTTGAAAAAAAAAACAAGAGACATTTTGAATATTTCTTTGGAAACATTCAACACAAATCTGGTACGAGGGGGTCACAACATATTTTAGATAGGGGGTCTATGGGGTCCGGACAAATACAATTTTGGGGGGTCCTCGAATCAAATGTTTGAGAACCAGCCCTAAGTCAACAAGCCCAAAGTTGCTTATAATAAGCAGACATGGCAACGCTGCTTAGGGAGTTGCTACCAATAACCTACTTTCTAGGGAGTATCTACCAGTGTGCTATAACAATGAGAGTGATGACACTAACGTTGACTCCCATTGTAAGAATGGAATGCGGAAGTTCTATTTCTCAATATATATATATATATACACACACACACACACACACACACACACACACACACACACACACAGACACACACACACACACACACACACACACACACACACACACACACACACACACACACACACACACACACACACACACACACACACACACACACACACACACACACACACACACACACTCACATTCATTTGTTGACAAAATTGTCAATATACTATTAGGCTACAGCATGTGCACGTGCACAGACACACACACACATGCACCCCCCCCCCCCCCCCCCCCACACACACACACACACACACACACACACACACACACACACACACACACACATGCTTTGTAAGCATGTGTCTCCGAGCACTGCTTACCTTTTTGTACCCATCTTCTTCTTGACCTCTGTGCAGAAAAGTCTTTGATATGACTGACAATGGACCACTGTGCAACATTTCACATTCATCAGGAGAAGAACATTCTGTGCTGCATGGTGAATAGAAGTGGCTCTCTGATGTGTTTACAACAGTATTTTCAAAACTGTTTTACTTCCATTCCACTACATTTCAGAGTCAAATATTGTATGTTTTACTGCACTACACTTTTTTATTTAGTTACTATTTACTTTGTAGATTATTACAGAACCTCCCATTCCACTGACACATGCCTTCTGTATTTGACCGACTACATCAAACGTGAGGTAGACGCGGGCAAATACTGCGGCATGGTCATGTTGGAACTCCAAAAAGCGTTCGACACTGTAAACCATTCAATTTTACTTGATAAGCTGAGGGCGATTGGTTTTGACTGCACATCACTAAACTGGATGAGATCTTACCTGGGGGGAAGAGAACAAGTCGTTGACATCAACGGAACCATGTCCTCATCCCTCCCGGTGAGCTGTGGGGTTCCCCAGGGCAGCATTCTAGGGCCGTTACTGTTTCTTCTATACATTAACGACATGAATGCTGCCTGTAACTGCAAATTGTTCCTGTTCGCTGATGACTCGGCACTCCTGATCTCGGGAGAGGACAAGTTGCAAGTTGAGGAGGCGCTCAGCTCCGAACTCTCAAAAATCCGTACTTGGCTTACCGATAACAAACTGTCACTACACCTTGGGAAAACTGAATCCATTCTCTTTGGGACCAAACATTCCCTCAGACAGATGGATGTACATGATTTCAAGGTCAAAGTAGATGACACAATTATCTCGAGCAAAGAAGAGATTACCTATTTGGGTTGTATTCTTGACAAATACCTGACAGGTGAAAGCATGGCGACAAAGGTGGTCAAAAGAGTAAACCAGAGAACCAAATTTATGGGCAGAGTTTCCTCTTTTGTCAACCCTCAGGCCCTCAGGACCCTCTCTGGGGCCCTGATTCAACCACTTTTTGACTATGCTTGCACCTCCTGGTACTCCAACACCTCAGTGTCACTGAAGACTAAGCTTCAAACCTCCCAAAACAAACTGATTCGGCTACTCCTCGGATTGGGGCCCATGACCCACCTTTCTCCCACCCATTTTGCCAGCCTAGGCTGGCTCAGGGTGGCTGGCTCAGGGTGGAAGACAGCTAAAAATGGGACTGGCCTTCAAAATTGTAAATACAAATTTGCCCGATATGCCCCCTATTCCCGCATATCTGAGTAAATACCTCCAAAAGGTTAGCGACACCCACAGTCACAATACCAGAGGGAGCGTTAACAACAATTTGGTACCACCCACCCATAAAACAAACATGGGCAAATTCTCCTTCTACAGCACTGCCACCCAGGATTGGAATAGTCTAACCCCATCCCTCAAAAAATGCAGTTCGCTGGTCTCATTTAAAAGAGCCTTTAAAAAATCACCTTTCAGGAGGCCAAAAGAGGAGGTAGTACCATTTTCCCGTTAGACAGCAGACCCCCCCCCTGTTCTTGTACATATATTTTTTCCCCTTTTTTTTTATTTGTATTTTTTTTTTGTACATAGTGTTATTTTTTTGCTGTTTTTTTTGTAATGATATTCGAACAGTGGTGCCACTATGTCTATGAATTGAATACCAAGGCCCTCATTGGAAACAAGTCCGCAAGGACCTTTATGAACGGACCTGTTAGACAAAGTATTTTAAAATGTGACTGTGCTGTTTTACATTTTTTTGCCTAATAAAATATTCAATCAATCAAAAACAAAACATAAATTTACCACTTCAGCCCTATTTGAACTTGTCTATTTGAAAATAGCCAATCTACAAGCTCACTACCCGTCGCATCGTGACGTGTTATGATGGGGAAAAAAACAGCAGCGCATGTTTCTCTTGACTTCAATGTCAGAATACGTTTACATAACAATCAGAACAGAAAACGACAAAGTGCTGTTGCGCTCTCATTTTTATTCTATGTAACCTGGAACTGGAACACTATAAAATTTAAGCTCATAAATGGGTAGTCTCCTGATTTTATTTTATATATAATTTATATTTTCTGTTTTATTAAAGCGAGCAAACACTATAGCAATGATTACTATCAGAATATAGAGCTTTAACTTTTTAACAAAACCTTTTTGTTATGACAAAAAAAATAATCCCTTATAGCACCTTTAAGTGGTTTAATTTACAGGTTTGAAAAATACTTTCAGTTTGGAGATTGTTCTAAGTGCCTTTTTTATGCTCTGGTATTTTCTATTCAAGACCTTATCGTTTCTAATTGCATATCATCATGTCTATGTCATCACGGTGATGACATAATGAACAGTAAGCCCCCACCATGGTGTGTAAGTGTGTTCAATATGTGATAACACCTGTGTTGTATGCCATATGCACCAGTACAAAGAGACATGAACAGTGTTCTCTATACACCTATCGTATGTCCATAATGAAAAAATATTACAGTGCATTAATTGAATGCAGCCTATATTTAGTGCTGTACGCAAACAGACTGCATTGCCATATGGCATCAACGAGTTCAAAGGCGCTCGCTTTGTAGCTTGTGTTTAATTGAATGTGTTGGAGGGTAAAAGATGTGGATGATGATGACATTTTACACCCCTATTGCACAGCACCAAGCTGAGTAGGAAAGAGAGCGAGAGAGCGAGAGAGAGAGAGAGAGAGAGAGAGTTGACCCAGCCCTGTAGAGTTTACAGTAGAGCCTGCACAACACAGACTCAATCCGTCAATGTCTAAAATGTGTCAGACTTTATTAAGACTGAAAAGACAAATAGTGCACTGTATCACAGTAGGCATAGTGATTTTACCCTATAGCCACTTGAACCCCAGCAGATCTCGAGCTTGTAGATTCTTTTGGGACATGTGAGGTTTCTGCCCGACAGTGACACTATAAAGCCCACTATGAAGGTTTAAGGGGGGGGTCTTTTCTTGAGGTGAAAGTTTTCATTTCTTGATGTTCTGATGACATCAAGAAGTGAGTATCATAAATAAAACTACTGTGAAGTCATGGTAAACAACATTCATCACTGCTGATAGGAGGTGTTGATAGCCTATATGAGAAACTGTCAGAGAAGGCTACCGCAAGATACTTCACTGTTGATTGATTGCTCAACATAGTTGCACTCTCAAGCCGTACTATAGTGACGGCATGGGACAACATCTGACCAAACGGCAACATTTTACAAAGTCCTGATAATCCCACCCACACTGGATTGCAGATTTTTTTTGATTGATTGAACACTTCATTAACAGTTTGCAAATTGCACAGTGGTACGATTATACAATGATACTAAAAGGATAACACAAAAAGCCCTAGGGCCAGATCATCATGTCCCACATCAGCATGCGATATCACGGGCATCCCCTCACATCTGAAACCCAAGACGTAGATAGGGCATCCCCTCACATGTTTGCCATATATTATGGTCAAATCTGTTGGCACTCGTTTGACTAATAAAAGATGCTTTACCTGTCTGAGCTGCTCCAGTGTCTTCTCTACAAAAAGGATGTGAGAATGCGTTAGATTGTTTGATGCACAGGAGTGGGAAGTAACTAAGTACTGTATGTAAGTACAGTTTATAGGTACTTACTTGACTGTTTCCATTTTTGATACCTCAATAATTCTACTCCACTATTCCAGAGACAAATATTGTTCTTTTTACTCCACTACTATTTGACAGCTTTGGTTACTAATTACTTTGCAAATTAAGATTATAACATACAACATACATTAAGTGACAAGGTATGATGTATTACAGGTTAAGATACACAGCAGCACATAAAGTCACCACATGTGACATTAAAGTGATTATATTACATTTACTGATTACAATCCAATGATTGTGAAATAGGACATTCTGCATAGTTTGGCACTGTAGTCCAGGGGCCAACACTGATATTTTCACAAATTGGTACCACCTGAGGTGGCCGTAAAGTTTTTGTATTTTTGTATTCCTACATGTCTCTAGTTTATATTTTGGTATGATACATCTTCCAATTCAGTAGCTTAATGGCAGTTATCACTACCTACCAGCTAATGTATCCGGTAGGAGACACAAAGTAGAATCTTTGTGTCTCCTACCGGAAATACACCCGGGCATCAAATTATTGCGACAAAAAAACAAAATATATCCATGTATTAAAGGCTTCATGGGGTGTGCAATTGATAACTTATCAGATTTTTGGTGTTTGCAAAAAGACTGCTTTCCATAAGCTTGTAAAAGTTGACCCTCCTTCGGTCTAGGGTGGTCATAGCTGAATGGGTAGAGAGTCCCCCTGGGATACTTAAAGGAGGAGTTGACCCAAAAAATGATTATTTTCTGTCAATTGCACACCCCATGAAGCCTTGAATACATGGATATATTTTGTTTTTTGTCGCAATAATTTGATGCCCGGGTGTATTTCCGGTAGGAGACACAAAGATTCTACTTTGTGTCTCCTACCGGATACATTAGCCGGTTTAGAGTGATTACTGTCATTAAGCTACTAAATTGGAAGATGTATCATACCAAAATATAAACTAGAGACATGTAGGAATACAAAAATACCAAAAATGTACGGCCACCTTAGGTGGTACCAAAATCCGCCTTGGCCCCTGGACTAAGTATATTGTGATGCCAAAACCGTTCTACTTTTACTCACGTAAAATGTGGAATGCTGATGCGTGACTTTAACTTGTAACAGAGTATTTCTACCTTGTGACTACTTGAAAAAAAAAAGAAAAAGAAAAGTTGAATACATAAACCACCTGCGTGCAAAGGATCCAACTTTAGTGTTATGCCTCCAGCTACAGAGGCAGCTACAGAACTGCATACTCATCATGTCTGTATGAAGGTTATACAGAATGGCAGCTTAGCGTCACAGACTTCCCATTATATTATACATTTTAAAAATGAAAACACTGATTTCGATCAGACTGTGGAACAGCCGAGTATGACATAAAATGCAGATCCTGGGCAGCTGCTATCAAATTGTCAAGTACAGTACAACCATAACTGTTCATAAACTATACAGAACAAAATGCAATTGCAAAGGCAATAATGCTGATATTGTATGAGATCATTGTGTGAATATAAGAGTAACCCCCTCATCCCTCTCAGCTGAAGCTTAAATCACCTATAGGCCTACGTTGATCAGAAAGTTGACGTCAGAAGCTCTTTCCCCCATCTTTCCACTAACCAAGTGTCTGTCCAACTCACCCAATGCTAACCCCAGCATATCACTGCAGATTCCACTCCCAATGTTCCCGCTGTAATCTGAAGACTCACCGCTTCAGACTCCACCTCACCCCCTAGCACTTCCCTCTCCCTATACCCCTTCCTGACCAGTAGTGGGAAAAGTACTCACATGTTTTACTTAAGTAAAAGTATCAATAGTGCCATGTAGAAATTCTCTGTTACAAGTAAAAGTCCGGAAATCAACATTTACTTGAGTAAAAGTACAAAAGTATTGGTATCAAAATGTACTTAAAGTACTAAAAGTAGAAAGTACTCATTATGCAGAATGTCCCATTTCAAGTTTTCAAATGTATAAAAATATTTTGAAAATAGCAGATCTACAAGCTCACAATGTGTCGTATCGTGACGTATTGTGAGCTTGTAGATCAGCAATTTCCAAATGGCCGAAATGCATATAGGGTTGTTAATGTAGGTTTTGTAATAATCTAAATCTACAAAACTAAAGTTTTCAAATCATTTTAGTGGAGTAAAAGTATAATATTTGGCTCTGAGATATAGTGGAGTAGAAGGGACAATATTGAAAATTGTAAATACTCCAGTAAAGTAAAAATACCTCAAACTTGTAGTTAAGTTAAGTACAGTACTTGAGTAAATGTACGTAGTTACTTTACACCACTGTTCCTGACATATTCTGCCTCGATTGATGCTTTAGCGATTGACCAAGATATGGCTAGTAGACATGACATAACTATCACTCGTTCTCATGCTTTTGTTTTGTTACTTCTTGACCACAATGTTAAGAATGTAACTTAGATAGCATGTTATTTAAACAGATACTGTAGGTTAATTGTTTACCTATCGTTTCAATGTACAGATTGTTATTTCGATAGCATAGTGTTTTGACTGATACAAGGTTCTTGATTACATGGGATCCTAGTTTCGCCACACTGTCTCTCTGCATTCTATTTATGTGATTACACTGCTTATTGTAAATCGCTCTTGATTTGAGCGTCTTCTAAATGCCTAAATGAATTGCAATTGTACATTTTAAACTAACACTGCTATTACAATGTACTGTATAACACAGTGTCAAAAATGCCTTAACCCTTCTTTGTTTTCTGTGAATGGGCCTCTAACAGATTTTTACAATTTACAATTTTATAGTTTTGAGCCTTCGTTGAATTGAGATACATTTATATGATTCATGTAAATGTATTTCTGATAAAACAGTGATCTTTGTGAATCATAGATTTTGAGAAAATAAGTTTGATTCAGTTCACCACTTAACACTCTGTAACTTTCATGTTCAATCTCGGATTCAAACCAGTGGCGTCAGTTCAGCAAAAGCTAGGGTATGGCAGCATGCACGCGACCTCATGCACGCGCGCGCAGCGCGCGTGCATGAGGTCACCCCCGCGCGCGCGCGAAATTTTTGTGCGGTTCTGGGCGGGTTGAGTTCGTTTTTTTCCAGTTTTTGGTTACTTTATTTCGGTTTTAGGGTTAGGATTCGGGTTAGGTTAGGGTTATGTTATTTAATTCTTATTTTTGCCTGATTTTCCCGATTTATTGTCAAAAAAAGTACTCTTTTTTTTTCTCCCCTGGAGCCAGGGTATGGCAGCTGCAATAGCCTGCCATACCCAATTGACGCCCTTGATTCAAACCCTGCAGGTCTCCTGTGCAAGTGCTGACATGTGTTTTATCACAGAGCTAATAGAGTGTGCCTGCTTGCTCAGGAGAGAAATTGAATTTCTGTCTACTACACTGCCACTCCGCCACAATGCCCTGACACCATCCATTAATAGATGTGAATCACCGGTTTCTTTCTAAATTGGTCTGAAAAAACATCTATCAGGAGACCACAATGGGAGGTAATTGTAAATTCCCACTACCTACCAGCTAATGTATCCGGTAGGAGACACAAAGTAGAATCTTTGTGTCTCCTACCGGAAATACACCCGGGCATCAAATTATTGCGACAAAAAAACAAAATATATCCATGTATTAAAGGCTTCATGGGGTGTGCAATTGATAACTTATCAGATTTTTGGTGTTTGCAAAAAGACTGCTTTCCATAAGCTTGTAAAAGTTGACCCTCCTTCGGTCTAGGGTGGTCATAGCTGAATGGGTAGAGAGTCCCCCTGGGATACTTAAAGGAGGAGTTGACCCAAAAAATGATTATTTTCTGTCAATTGCACACCCCATGAAGCCTTGAATACATGGATATATTTTGTTTTTTGTCGCAATAATTTGATGCCCGGGTGTATTTCCGGTAGGAGACACAAAGATTCTACTTTGTGTCTCCTACCGGATACATTAGCCGGTTTAGAGTGATTACTGTCATTAAGCTACTAAATTGGAAGATGTATCATACCAAAATATAAACTAGAGACATGTAGGAATACAAAAATACCAAAAATGTACGGCCACCTTAGGTGGTACCAAAATCCGCCTTGGCCCCTGGACTAAGTATATTGTGATGCCAAAACCGTTCTACTTTTACTCACGTAAAATGTGGAATGCTGATGCGTGACTTTAACTTGTAACAGAGTATTTCTACCTTGTGACTACTTGAAAAAAAAAAGAAAAAGAAAAGTTGAATACATAAACCACCTGCGTGCAAAGGATCCAACTTTAGTGTTATGCCTCCAGCTACAGAGGCAGCTACAGAACTGCATACTCATCATGTCTGTATGAAGGTTATACAGAATGGCAGCTTAGCGTCACAGACTTCCCATTATATTATACATTTTAAAAATGAAAACACTGATTTCGATCAGACTGTGGAACAGCCGAGTATGACATAAAATGCAGATCCTGGGCAGCTGCTATCAAATTGTCAAGTACAGTACAACCATAACTGTTCATAAACTATACAGAACAAAATGCAATTGCAAAGGCAATAATGCTGATATTGTATGAGATCATTGTGTGAATATAAGAGTAACCCCCTCATCCCTCTCAGCTGAAGCTTAAATCACCTATAGGCCTACGTTGATCAGAAAGTTGACGTCAGAAGCTCTTTCCCCCATCTTTCCACTAACCAAGTGTCTGTCCAACTCACCCAATGCTAACCCCAGCATATCACTGCAGATTCCACTCCCAATGTTCCCGCTGTAATCTGAAGACTCACCGCTTCAGACTCCACCTCACCCCCTAGCACTTCCCTCTCCCTATACCCCTTCCTGACCAGTAGTGGGAAAAGTACTCACATGTTTTACTTAAGTAAAAGTATCAATAGTGCCATGTAGAAATTCTCTGTTACAAGTAAAAGTCCGGAAATCAACATTTACTTGAGTAAAAGTACAAAAGTATTGGTATCAAAATGTACTTAAAGTACTAAAAGTAGAAAGTACTCATTATGCAGAATGTCCCATTTCAAGTTTTCAAATGTATAAAAATATTTTGAAAATAGCAGATCTACAAGCTCACAATGTGTCGTATCGTGACGTATTGTGAGCTTGTAGATCAGCAATTTCCAAATGGCCGAAATGCATATAGGGTTGTTAATGTAGGTTTTGTAATAATCTAAATCTACAAAACTAAAGTTTTCAAATCATTTTAGTGGAGTAAAAGTATAATATTTGGCTCTGAGATATAGTGGAGTAGAAGGGACAATATTGAAAATTGTAAATACTCCAGTAAAGTAAAAATACCTCAAACTTGTAGTTAAGTTAAGTACAGTACTTGAGTAAATGTACGTAGTTACTTTACACCACTGTTCCTGACATATTCTGCCTCGATTGATGCTTTAGCGATTGACCAAGATATGGCTAGTAGACATGACATAACTATCACTCGTTCTCATGCTTTTGTTTTGTTACTTCTTGACCACAATGTTAAGAATGTAACTTAGATAGCATGTTATTTAAACAGATACTGTAGGTTAATTGTTTACCTATCGTTTCAATGTACAGATTGTTATTTCGATAGCATAGTGTTTTGACTGATACAAGGTTCTTGATTACATGGGATCCTAGTTTCGCCACACTGTCTCTCTGCATTCTATTTATGTGATTACACTGCTTATTGTAAATCGCTCTTGATTTGAGCGTCTTCTAAATGCCTAAATGAATTGCAATTGTACATTTTAAACTAACACTGCTATTACAATGTACTGTATAACACAGTGTCAAAAATGCCTTAACCCTTCTTTGTTTTCTGTGAATGGGCCTCTAACAGATTTTTACAATTTACAATTTTATAGTTTTGAGCCTTCGTTGAATTGAGATACATTTATATGATTCATGTAAATGTATTTCTGATAAAACAGTGATCTTTGTGAATCATAGATTTTGAGAAAATAAGTTTGATTCAGTTCACCACTTAACACTCTGTAACTTTCATGTTCAATCTCGGATTCAAACCAGTGGCGTCAGTTCAGCAAAAGCTAGGGTATGGCAGCATGCACGCGACCTCATGCACGCGCGCGCAGCGCGCGTGCATGAGGTCACCCCCGCGCGCGCGCGAAATTTTTGTGCGGTTCTGGGCGGGTTGAGTTCGTTTTTTTCCAGTTTTTGGTTACTTTATTTCGGTTTTAGGGTTAGGATTCGGGTTAGGTTAGGGTTATGTTATTTAATTCTTATTTTTGCCTGATTTTCCCGATTTATTGTCAAAAAAAGTACTCTTTTTTTTTCTCCCCTGGAGCCAGGGTATGGCAGCTGCAATAGCCTGCCATACCCAATTGACGCCCTTGATTCAAACCCTGCAGGTCTCCTGTGCAAGTGCTGACATGTGTTTTATCACAGAGCTAATAGAGTGTGCCTGCTTGCTCAGGAGAGAAATTGAATTTCTGTCTACTACACTGCCACTCCGCCACAATGCCCTGACACCATCCATTAATAGATGTGAATCACCGGTTTCTTTCTAAATTGGTCTGAAAAAACATCTATCAGGAGACCACAATGGGAGGTAATTGTAAATTCCCATGGAAAGGAGGTGCCGTGTTTTTTCAATTACTTTTTTCATTCATTTTTTATTTTGATAAATAGTCATTGAAAAAAACATGGCCCCCTCACATATTAGAAGGACAATATCAGTCACCAGAACCAAGGACGGGTGTTTTCAATGAATCTATCATTAAAATGGAGTTTGGAGTCACAATGGGTTTGTATAGGAAGGGGGTGTGTCTGATCAAAGGAAAATCAAATCTCTGAATACTGAATCAAGCATCTTAAAGACTGTCTGGTGAAACACAAACGTTAAAATGACCTCAAACATATTTGAAAGTGAAATATCCCTTTAAGATCCATGCAGATTTTTGCCCTCTCTGCCTATAAGGTGCATTGTCACATTAACCTGCTGCTGCTCAAAGGATGTGCTCTCGTTTGAAAGCCAATAGGCCTATCTGGCTGACAGACACCACCCCAAAGCTTCATTTCATCGCAGTGAATTGCAGGAATACGGCTCCTTTCAGGCAATAACTTGGATATAAGTGCAGCGAGTTATCAGACAAGCAGAGGCAGTGAGCTGGTGTTAGCAGTGAGAGCAGTACATTTTTATTTGGCACATATTGCAGCTGATGTTTGAAGATCGAAGCTGATATTGAGTGTATCAACACTGGGTCGTTATCAGCAAGCCGACACTCCCTTGTGTTTAGAGCCCCTGTGCTGATGGAACTAACGATTACAAAAATCTATATTGTCACTGTACTGTACTGTATCCAATGAAGTTACAAGCTATTATTACTTTTCATTGGTTCAATACCCCCCCCCCCCCCCCCGCACCCCACCCCACCCACACACGCACGCACACACACACACACACGCGCGCGCGCGCGCACACGCACACGCACACGCGCACACACACACACACACACACACACACACACACACACACACACACACACACATATTCATGACACAAAGGTGTGCACAGTTGTAGGAAGAAGTTACGGAATAACAAAACAAATGTTAATAAAATGTTGAAATATGGAAATACAAGGTTTCTGCCCGACAACCATATCTGAAAGAAGGAATTGATGTCCTTTCGTAAGCAGCGCATAAAAGCAAAATGCTCTCTATTAATTATTAATGCAAAAATAAAAATGTGATGAGAATGTTAATTTGTGATGTTCATCCGACAAATAGGTACTGTAACATCTAACATCAATTTAATATGAATAAAGAACAAAACACAAACAAACAAAACAAGTTCTCTGGGAAATAATACCAGTTCGTATTGGGGGCCTACTCACAGAGTGTACTGTCAGCCCTCCCTCAAGAGTCCAAACATGCTAAATGCTGTTGTTGAGGGCTCCGTCAAGAGACTCTTATAGTGCCTCAGCGGAAAGAAGAAAAATACTTTCAATATGGTGCCATGGCTCAGTCAGTTAATTAAGTGTCCTGCATTGTGTTTGAGCATGCACTTTACACCATGCACATCCCCAAGAGCCTCCCCCTCCTCAACCATCAGGGCTATTTTAGTCTGCCTGCATGTCAATCACCCAGCCCTCGCTACTGTAGCGCTGCACTGTGGAGAGCTGGAAGGAGCAGTCACTGGAGATTTAAATGGAGAGCCAAGACGAAATATAAGGATTCTCCAATGGGCTGCAGGAGGGCTCTCATTCCCTGTGTGTATTACAGACAGCTGAGCTGGGAGCCTCAAAGGGCTTATCGCCAGATCTCTCCTTCATTGGAATGGAATTGGATGCTTTGGAACCTTGTTGTCCGACTGTACTGTACTGTATGCTGGAGATGATAATGTTGGAAATCGATGTGAGGTACATAGATCTCTGCGACGGTTCATTTTAGATATGGTGTTGCTGCAGAGATTGACGGCCGCTGGAGATGATGCTATGTGGATGTATAGAGCTGGTTAGAGCAGTGGTTCTCCAGGACCGCCAAATTGATATCGTTGCTTTCGGGCAGAAACCTCTTATCTCCATATATTAACTTTTGGTGTTTTTTGGTAAATTAACGCTCTCCTTGATCACACTACAGCGTCACACGAAAGCATCAAAAGTAAGCTCAAAATGCTACTTTTGCTATTTTTGCTAAATTTGAATCCTAAAAAGTAACAGTTTTGGACATACTGTATGAGCTTTCCACCCGACAGAGGTGGAAAGCTCATACAGTGGTGATTTTGTGCCAGAGGGACCCCCATGAGAGAAGATTTATGTACAGTATAAAAAGAATGTCAAAAGTTATTCAAAATGTCTTTTTATAAAGATGTTTTATAAATTGTTCAAAAATAGCGGATCTACAAGCTCACAAGGTGTCGCGGGTTGATCGGCTATATTATTGTATAGATGACGTACAAAAAGCAAAGTGGTCAAAAAGTAAACTTATTTCGATGCTATATTAATTCATTTAGCTGGGGACCCCCGAAACCCCCTCAAGGTCGTACTGAGAACCACCGGGTTAGAGGGTTACGGTGTGCTGTACACGGAAGACGCTCCAAAGTGGAAATGGGGGGGGGGGGGGGGGGTTCGATCAGTGACAAGGAGCTGCCTGAATTAAGGCCCCGGGGAGCTCCTTAACGGGTGACATGGGGGGCTTGGCTGGCTGCCTTCGCTGCTTAACCAATCAGAAACAGGGGCCCCCACCCACCCACACACCCACCACAGCACCAATGACAGGTTGCAGGAGGATGCTACAGTAGATTTATACATTATTACACAGCAATGACAAAAATGCAGCGTGGCAAATGTTATAGTTGCTTCCAGTCTGAGTCGACTGCGAGGAACGTCAATTTAATTGCTTCTATTGTTCTTTTGTTGTTTTTTTGTTTGACACATAAATACATCACATCTACAGTACTAGCAAAGCAATCAATTAATCAGGAATGCAGATGATAAAACTGGCTTTAATATTCCTGGGTTAGCTTGATACATAATTCAGGCATACACCGTGACCAGTATGATGTTGTTTTTTCACAAGAACATTATCCTCGAATAGCAACATAAAAAACCCATAAACCGATCCATAAAAGATCTTTAAAACCAAATGGCCCTGAAATGAAAACATAACACTGTGTACAGTACATCTACATTATGCTTCATGTCCTAATTGTTGTAAAAACAGAGAATAAACAGAAGTAAAAAAAACATAATAATAACATTCACAAAATGTGGAATAAATTCCTGCTAAATGGAATGCGGTGGTGAGAAAGTCGTGCCAGCACAGCTCTCAGATATGATCGACACCCTTAAACGGATAATTCACCCCCTGACATGACTTTTTTTCTCCTATAACTCACACCATGAAACCTTATATTCACGGAGATGTTTTGGGTTTTGTGTGACATTCCTAATATTCCAATATTTGATGAATTGAACTAAATCACAAACGTAACATGCAAACTTGCACCGTTGGTCCGATTCGCATCAAACTTGGCACAAACACTGGTCAGGGGTCTGCCATCAGAAAAGCCACCGTTGCTCCAATCCGCACCAAACTTGGCCTAAATTCTGCTCAGGGATCTGGTGTGACTAATGTCACACCAGGTGCCACGTTTGGCACCCAGGGGCGACAGGCACAACGTTGCTCCAATCATCACCAAACATGCATGGCACAAATATCTGCCATGACAATAGTCACACCAAAAACCATGACCATTGCTCTGAGCAGTATACGACGGCCTGAAAATCTAGAGTTTAAAAGAGGACAGTGTAATCCTTCTTAGATTGCACTGTGAAAGTTGTTTTTGGAGTTTATATAATTTTTTTTATATAGTTCGCCACCTATTTACTTCAATTAATCAAATATTGGAGTATTGGATCAGGAATGTGACAAAAAAACAACACACAATCTCCATGAATTCAAGGCTTCATGGGGTGAGTAATTGATAGAAAAAGGGGTGAATTTTAGGGGTGAACTACCCCTTTAAGCATGGTTTATCCGATAGATAAACCATGCTTTGGTGCAGTAGGCTATATTCTCTCTCAGGGATGCTCTGTGTGACTTGATTTGTCTGACAGCACTACAGGGGAAGCCATATATATCAGAATATGCAATATTAATACATACTGTGTGGATCAATGCCAGTAAGGCAGAGACACGTTAACCCGGGAGTAAGGCAATTACTTATGAATGCATCGAAAATATGCCAAGCCTTTCACTTCAATATTTTACACACAGATGTTTATACTTCCTGGACTGCTAGCTATATTTATGTTGTTTCCTTTGTCTTAATATAAAGGAATACTAAAAAGGAATCAGTTCACTGCCCCAGAGAAGCCTTGAATTCATGGAGAATTGTTGTTTGAGTTGTATTCCTTCACAGTGAATGTAGGCTGCCCTAGCGCGTCTGATATCTGGTCTGATATATTCTCTCCGGAGAGAGAATCCGTGGGCTCCCATTGGTTCACCGATCTGTGATCACTGCACTCTGGTTGGTTGGGGAAATTAAAGGTTGACTCCCACTTCCTATGCCAGGAACGTCAACACCCTGGTCCAGGCTCTTATTTTTGAGCAAAACGCGAAGGAAAATAAAAGCCTGGAGATCGAAGCTACAGATGTGCCACTTCAAAACTTCACATGTCCTGCCATCGCCAAGACAGTAAATTTTCAGGGGATTCCCAGGGCAATAAGAGGACAAAGAAGGGCATTTAAAATGCTGAATTATTTTGATGATCACTGCTTTTATGATGCTAATTAATTTGAGCAACTGGTCAAATCACCTTTCGCCTCATAATGAGTCTGACACCTTATTCAACACACATTCTTTTGTTCTCATGTATATGGGTGTCTGTTGAAGGGAAAAACGGGGGTGTGTAGTGACAACTTATTTTCAGGGGCAAAACAGTGCATTTTAAGGGCAGAAAAGGGAGGAAAAACATGCATTTTCAGGCCACTTTCAGGGAAAGAACAGTAACGTGTGAAGTTTTGAAGTGGCACATCTGTACAGTGAGTGAAGAATCCAAAACACCAAGAAGAGAATACTTGATGAATTGATGAAGAAAACAAAGGGGTCCACAATTAACTCCAGCAAAACGATAAAAAAAAATGAATACATATATATTCATTGCTGTCCGGCAGGAACCAGCTAACTCCATTATTATTTATAATTTTTTATGCTGCGTTTTGGAAGAACAAACTGGAACACTGAGAGTTGTGTTGGAGTTTATAAACCTATTTTTGATAATTAGATTTCTACAGGAATGCAACACAAACAAAAAGATTATCGAATAAAAGTCATTTTGGATGCGAAATATTCCTTTAAGACATCCTGTGTTTTGTCTATCTTATAGACTCTTAACTACATCGCCATAGAACTGGCAAATATAACTAATAATGTAGTTGCCATGGGGCTAATGGAATTCTATAATGTCCTAGGAAATGGTCCAAGTCCATCATGCGGTGTCACCATGTGCATCGCGTCAGCCAGAAGCTGCCTCAAGGGCCTCCCACTATAACCCATCAATCCTGGGAACGCATCTGTGTCATTTTAGATTTCTTTGGCTATTCAAAAATAGCAGATCTACAAGCTCATAGCGCGGTACGAGTGCAGCACTATGAGCTTGTATATCTGCTATTTTTGAGGGAAACAAATCATGAAAATGTGTGCAAATCTTTGAATATATATACATTTAAACTCAAATATTTGCTTCTGGGGGTCGTCCGCGGCCAAATAATGTTGGGGGTCCTTGACATGAAAAAGTTTGAGAACCAACTGATGTTATAGTTTTTCAAAAAAAACAAAACAGTTTGGATTTAGAAGACATTTGTAAAATCCCCAGAAGCAAATATTTGAGTTATTTTTTTTTGCTTTAAAATCATATATATTTAAAGACTTGCACACATTTTCACAAAAAAAAAGAAAAGCAGATCTGCAAGCTCGTAGCGTGGCACTACGAGCTACAATCTTGTAGATCTGCTATTTTTTAATAGCCAAAAAAATCTAAAATGACACAGATGCTTTCCCGGTCTTAATGGGATAACTGACGAAGCATCCGTCTTCAGTGTGTTGTTCTGTCTCTCTGAGAAAGGGGGGAAATTCACATCATGGTTGCTCTCACACTGAATGATCGAAGAACTATAGGACCAGTTTTTCAAAGTTGAACGTCTGGCATGGTTATGGTTATTATGGCAGAACAATGAAATCCAAGTGTATCTGAATGATTATCCTACAGCAGTGGTTCCCAAACTGGGGGTCGGGACTCGGGACCGCCAGGGGGGTCCCCAAATTATTTTGGGGGGTCCCCAGATGATTAGCTTATGTGCAACACTGTTTTCTCACTCAACAGTAAACAAACCAACATACAGTATAAGTGTATACAGGGTATCTGTACATTTCTAAAGTGACAATGTTATGACTTTTAAGACTTTTTTAATACCAAATTGTCAAATATGACGGAAGAGAGAGGTCATTTTTGTGAAATTAGCCGATCTACAAGCTCACAACACCTCGCACTGCGAGGCATTGTGAGCTTGTAGTTAAGCTATTTTCACAATATTTATCTGTGGAACCGAGTCAAACTCTATGTAATGCCTACAATTGTTAGGGCGGGGGGTCCCCAGTTCAAATATGATTATTTTGGGGGGTCGCGGCCTGAGAAGTTTGGGAACCCTTGTCCTACAACATGTGACATTTCAGTGAACGTTTGTACAGAGTTGTATTGGCTGATAGGAGTGACCAAACACTTAAAAACGATGTGAAATGTTTCTGCCCAACGGCAGCAAATCTTAATTTCCAGCAGTTAATAGCAACATTTAACATATTTAACCCTATTTGTGTATGCTACATTGTCTGTACACACACTCAGCTCTTGTTTTAGCCCTTTGGGAAAATTTGGATCTCACACACACACACACACACGCACACACGCACGCACGCACGATCGCACGCACGCACGCACCTCTCTCTCTCTCTCTCTCTCTCTCTCTCTCTCTCTCTCTCTCTCTCTCTCTCTCTCTCTCTCTCTCTCTCTCTCTCTCTCTCTCTCGTCCAGGGAGTTTCCTGTGCAATCTTGTACGGCGAATGACCAAACAATTAAGCCAGTGAACGGTTCCCTGCTTTAATTACTCACTCTTCCTGTTATTGACCGGAGAACCAGAGAATCAATCAGTGGTGAAAAATGACACATCGTTCACAGGTGTGTGTCACTATACTATAGCCTGACATGGCCAAACTAATATCACTGTGTAGATATTAGTCTGGAACTTCGGTTTGGAAGATTCATTTCCAAGGGGCGGTTACAAACAGATTCAAAAGTCACAGCAAAAGAAATCCCACTTTGAATAGTGGGCTCTGATTGGTCACCTACAACTCTGGGGTGAGTGAAATGTAATTCAAACCAAGGAGCGCCAGACCAATCTACCCAGGGCTATTTTTTTTAGCTGTGGTAGATTCGTCTGGTTTCCAGGCTACTACTACACTGTGCATGAGATTCATGTGGAACTTTACAGTGGCTCAGGCACAGTGCTATGGGTGGGCCCACTTGTACAACTGGCCCAGGCACAGTGCTATGGGTGGGCCCACATGTAGAACTGGCCCAGACCCATTGAAAGAGAGACTTATGACACTCTTTGATCATGTGGTACATGTGGAGTGTGTGCTTCATCAACACCATTATGAGGATTCAGTGTTCAGTGAACTATATACAGTATTGTTTGGAACTATACAGCAGTGTTTGGAACTATACAAGAGTGTTTGGAACTATACAGCAGTGTTTGGAACTATATAGTAAGTGTTTGGAACTATTGGCCACCCAAAGGCAAGCGTTACTTGTTCTTGTTAACTCTGAGCACAACTAAACAAATTCCAAATCAACTGTAAGTTGGTTTTGGCAGTAAATTATTGGGATTTGAAATATTATTTGATTATTATTCATATACACCAGAAGGTAAGGAAGTGTCGCAACTCTCTCTCTCAATAGCTCTGATCTGGCCCACCCTAAATGACTGGGGAGAACATATATTTTCGTAACTTTTATTCATATATTTATATATATATATTTAAAACATTTAAAAACAGAATAAAGACTGGGAAACCAAACAAAATTCCTTTTCTAAAAAGGTAAAAGTTAACATTTTGGCATTGCACCTGACATTGTGGATGGACAATCCCCAAAATGTCAATCCTGCTGCTGCTGCAGTGGCTCATAGATTAAATTAATGCACATCTCCTGTATTTTTTGTTTCTTTTGTTAAACATACTTACATTTCATTAGAAGTCAAGAAGAGAGCTGTGTAGCATGCATCACATTTTCATTGCAAGCATAATAATAACAGTTCATGTGTTTAGAAAAAGCAGTAAAAATGACATATTTTCAGCTGAGAAATATGCAATTTTTTGTTGAACGATTGCGTGGAGCTACAAAGTATAAATTAAAGCTACAATCCGTGGGATTCATGTTGGTTGTCTCCCTCTCCTGATGGAGAGAGGTAATTGCAATGATGTCTGAACTACAATAAGTGTCCATTAATCCGGTTTCGGTGAAACATGTCCAACCACTGCAGATGTGCTAGCTATATTATATTGATATACTGTACTACACAGATTGGTTAAAATAATGTTTATTCCATAAAATAAATCCCGGATTGTAGCTTTGAGCCTAATGCTGCGTTCACACTCGCAACGACAAAATGACAGGCTACAAGCCATTTTCAATGGAAGCCGGTGAAGCCAGTGCCCCCCACATCATCCCACATCAAATCTGTTATCAAATCCACCTTCTTCCACCTCAAAATCATTTCCAACTTTGGCCATCACTCTCAGACTCTGTTGCTAAGACCCTCAACACTTCAGCGGTGACTCGGCGACAGTGTAGCTGACCACACTTTGGTTCCTTTTGTAGCTTCTGTTACTGCTATGGGTGAACGCAGTATAAGAGCTCTTTTATAAATGTTAATACTGCCATGAACACTGACTACTAGATATCTAGATGAACTGCAGAAGTTTCTTTTTTTTTTTTTTTGCCACCATCAAAAACACAACACATACACAGAATAAATAGAAGTTTGCCGCTGTGGTTTCAAGCACAACGTGTTGCATGTGTTGTATACACAGATGATTCCTGACGTGACAAAGCACAAAGACTTCAGAGAACGATACACAGTATTATTTTTTTTCACCAAGAAACAGAATCATCAATACAGACGCTATTTCTTGATTTACATTCAGTAAATTCAGGAGACCACAAATAATTCACAAAGAGCCAATAAATCCTTCCGCCGCTAAGACCGATCCCATTTGCCAGAAAGCAGACATCATTGTCCTCTTGTATGTATATATATTTTTCCCATAAGGACGAGGTATCTTCTCTTCAGTGCTGCCCTCCACAGGCTAAACGGTGAGTTACACTCAGTTGCGCTCCGGTGTCGCACATCCAGGTACAAATCAGGTTTTTAGCAGTGAAGGATCTTAATGAAAGCCTTCCTGAACTCAACGTTGAAGGTGGTGTATATGATGGGATTCACGGCACTATTTACATAGCCCAGCCATGTAAAAGCATTATACATCTCAGCAGGAACCTTGCATGTGGTGCAGTGGGTGTTCAAGATATGCGTAATGAAAAATGGCAGCCAACATATGATGAAAACACCTGCAGATATAAAGGAGAAATAGAATTGTTAGAAGAAAAACAGACATATAAGTAAATACTGTAGATACGGTACATACATACTGCACATACAAAGGTTCACAACTACAATCGGATTGTGTAAGGTTGAGGTTCGTAGTTCGGAGTAGGTGAATTATTCAGATTCATAACATTTTGAATGTGGATTAATTGTTGTTCTATGAGGCTGCAAGAGTTATTCACAGAGTGCCCTAAACAGATTTACATAAGGGCAAAAATGACCAGCTCATTATGAACAATTCATATTCCATCATATGAAACTATTACAATGTGCAACACTCTCACACTCTCACTCCCCAAATGGCCTATAGTGACTTGGGACAAATGTGACGAAACGTCAAATGTTTTACTGGAAGGGGGTACCCTGGGGGTCATCTGGTGTCGTCCCGGGCACTTCCGCACTGCACGAATGCCGAAAGTGCCGTTCTCAAACATCTAAAAACAGTTAAAACGACGGAGGCGCACTTGAACCATGAGAGGCACCACCAAGCGAGCCGATGGGCAAGTGAGTCGCAGAGTCCGCTTCAGCCGACTCAGTGCCGTTCAAGGTATGTCCCGATAGGGAGAGAACCGTAACTCATATCCCCCCTAGTCAACATGTGCCGTCGCGGGTACCCCTTCCAGTCAAACGTTTGACGTTTGGTCAAATCCGTCCCAAGCCGTCACCCGCTGTCCGTCTTGGGAGTGAGAATGCGTTGCACGAAGCTAGCGAAGCAGACTGACCGAGGACGATGGCTAACATCTGTGTGGCCTTCTTCTCCTTCTGCTGGGAGATCTTCCTCTTGCTCATGGTCTTGACAGACGTCAGCGTCTTGCCGTTGCCCAGGGCGTGCGTCTGGGAGGCTTTGACCACGACGGGCACCGGGTCCGGCGCCGTCACCTCGTTGGGCTTGCCTCCGTTACTTTCCAACTGGGTGTGGGTGTGACCGTCCTCGCCGGGCGGGGTTGGGGAATTAGAGGTGGGGCTGGCGTTGGGGGGCTTGGTGGGGATCAGATGCTGGTGGCTGGTAGCCGGGGTCTCTCCTTCAGCACACTGTGGCTGCTGCTGCTGCTGCTGCTGCTGCTGCTGCTGCTGCTGCTGCTGCTGCTGCTGCTGCTGCTGCTTCTGGCTGGAGCCACTGTTGTTCATCTCATCCACTTCCACCTCCTCCCCTTCATTGGCTACCTCTTTAATGAATATCTGAGGAATAGGAAACACATACAGCGTTGCTTTTGGGCAGAAACCTCTTATCTTCTTATTTTTCGTGATGAATGCCCTACTGTACCTTCATCATACTACAGCGTCACACAACAAGCATCAAAAGTACAGTAGAACAGTACAGAGCTTGTGGATCTGCTACTTTTGCAAAAGAAAAATATTTGAATCCTGAAAAGTAACAGTTTTGAGGTTTCCACCCAACAGAGACGACATCAGAGCTCTGACTAAACTGCAAGATCATACATTCTCTAATCTACACATCAGTTGACACACTTTGTTGCTTATTACTAATTAGTACCCTTGTACTATAACACATATTATTACCATATACCTTTGTCATATATAATATTATGCTGGACATTGTTAGCCCAGTGTGACATATCGACATTTCTCAGCACATATGAAATACATGTGCTAAATAAAACCTCTGACAAACACAAGTAGCATGATGTATTTTCATGGCTATTTGTCAGCTCAGTATTGTGACATTTAGACTAAACAGGCATGATCATGCCTTGATCTATGTTGGCCGTGCTCATTTCAGCAGAAAAGCAGCTTTAAAAAAGGGGAGGGTGGGGAAGAGAAAAACATGTTTTCTGTGAAAAATGGACATAGAATTCAAGGTGACATACGATGCCCTGTTAAATATTTCACAGGGAGAACAGAGTTCTTTCCCACTTAAGGCCTAAGATAGCGTTGCACAGAAGAAAAGTCTAATTTGTGAGTTTGTGAGTGTAAAAGTAAAAAAAGAGTTTGTGACTTTTAAAAATAAACTAGGCTACTGGGGAACGATGCAAGTTGGGAACGATTCAAATAGGGAATGCATGCCCCACCCTGTTATGCAATAGCCGTTATACCCGTATGCCTGTCTGTGTCCCTTTTGTGCCCATATATGGAGAACTCTGTATCTGTCTGTCTGATGTGTTCCTTTTATGTCCATATATGGAGATCTCTATGTTTGTCTGTCCATGTCCCTTTTATGCCCATATAGGGAGATCCCTGCTGTTATTGTCTCCGCCAGGCCGAAAGGCATGGTGAGAGAGTATGTTTTACCCCCTGTCCGTCCGTCCGTGTGTGTGTGTCCGTCCGTGTGTCATTCTGTCATTTTGTGGACAGCTAATCTCTGGCACCGTTGGCTTGATCGCAGCGAAACTGTGCACACACACTCCCTGGATGCCAAAGCCGAACCTCTGAACATTTTTCACATGGGCCTTTTATAGCGCCACCAGGAGGCTGATTTGTGCAAAACACATTTCTGAACAGTACTCCTACAGATTTTGGCCAAAAATCCCCCAAATCGGTACACAGTATCTCTATAGTCATTAAAAGAAACGGCTCATTTCAGATTTTTCATATTCCATCCTGATTGGCAAAAATTGTCTTTCAAAGTTTGCAGGAGTACTCCGTTTTGAACAAAATGCCTCAAATCATGAACACAGCATGCAATTTCCGTGAAATTTTGCACAAACATTCCCATTAGGCTGAGGAAGAAATGCCATTTGAAAATGTTCAAATCAGCCTCATGGTGGCGCTGTAACAGGCCGATTCGTGTTTTTACCTATAACTGCACCGATCAGTGTAAAACTTTGTATGCACATTCTCTAGAGGCCATGGAAAAACCTTTGCCCTGCATTTTTCACAATTGCCTTTTATAGCGCCACCAGGAGGCAGACGTATGTAAAACACATTTTTTGATATTAAGCCTTCATATTTGATCCAAATTTCACGCAAATCGGTACACATGATCTCTATAGTCATGTGATCAAGACGGATCTGTTCATATTCCATCCTGATTGGCGAACATGGACATGTAATGTTTGCAGGAGTGGCCCGTTTTGAACAAAATGCCGCAAATCATGAACGCAGCGTCCGATTGCGGTGAAACTTTGAACGCACATTCACACTATGTTGAGGAACAAATGGCACCCTTTTCACATTGGCCTGTCATAGCGCCACCAGAAGGTCAAATTTAGCAAAACACATTTTTAGAACAAAATGCCTCAAATCATGCATGCAGTGTCCGATTGCCGTGCACGGCCGAGGAATAAATGCCACCCTTTTCACATTGGCCTATTATAGCGCCACCAGGAGGCCATAATAACCTACCTGACCTGGCGGAGACTTGCGCTCCGAGGAGCACTTTTTCTAGTTAGTATTGGAATATAATGGCCATATACTGCATTGTTGGTGGTTCTGGAAAGTCCTTGTGCAGTGGTAAACATCTGTGGAAAATGTCTGAAGAGCGCAAACTGACTGTGGAAAGTGAACTGACTAATTAATAAAATAGCAGGTGTGGGGAATTTGACAGGTGTCGGAATTTGGCAAATCAAGCTGGGGTTGCCATGGCAATCAATTGGCTCTTTTTGGCCACGGGCAAAGCCTTTTCTGGCGGTTCTGGACAACCGCCTATTCGACCGACTCAACGCGGGGAACTGCACTCCCTCGGGTCGTCTGCGACACGTGTGTCAAATTTGAAGTCTGTCGGTCGAACGGCTCTCGAGATACGTGGATTACAGACTACATACAGAGATTCGGTGCATTTATTGTAAGAAGATGTAAATACATAAATGCATGTCTTGAAATAAATCACATAATGCCCAAAATACTTGCATGGGGTGGAAAGCATCTATAGTTCAACACAGGGACACCGGGTTGAACGAGGTTAACCAATAACCTCTGTTATAAGAAAATAAAAAAATAAAGGAGAAAAACACACCACTTTCTTCTTGTTGACAGGAAAGCTGCCGTTAGATTTGCCAATCATGGTGCAGAGCCTCACCTCCTCTGGATGAGTGCACTTATCCTGCAATGGAAGAACAAAGCCATGAACACACACAGCTGTCAAAACTATACCTTGTCAAATGAAACAAGTGTGTGTGTGAGAGAGAGAGAGAGAGAGAGAGAGAGAGAGAGAGAGAGAGAGAGAGAGAGAGAGAGAGAGAGAGAGAGAGAGAGAGAGAGAGAGAGAGAGAGAGAGAGAGAAGATGTCTTATACATCTGGGTCTTATACATATTTAACCAATGAAAAGTATTACCAAGAGCTTGTTGTGACTAAACAATAACTGCATTGGATGCATTGGAACACAGGTTATTCTTTTTCCCGATTTCCTGAAATACATGGACATTCCTTCATAATTTCCAAGTCATTTGTAGTTTTGCATAGAAAAAACAGAGCCAACCAGGTGCTCAACAGAGATAAGACCCCCCCCCCCCTCCTCTCCTGCCTGGATCCTTTCTTCTTTCGTCATTTGTAGTTTTGTTTTTCACCTTGCTTTAAGCTGTACAGTATTTTGTACCCAATTGCACTCACTCTGTCTCACTCTATAAACTCTCTCTCTCTCTCTCTCACACACACACACACACACACACACACACACACACACACACACACACACACACACACACACACACACACACACACACACACACACACACACACACACACACACACACACACACACACACACACATTAATATGAGTAATGCGGTGTGCTGATTGAAGGGCACTACTTAGGTTTCCTGTGCTGAGCAAAATGATCCTTTTCCAATGATCAGAAAAGCAGAAAATGTCATTTGAGGCACGTGAAGATTACTCTATAGTGTTGGGTTACCGCCAGCTTCCCCCACACACACACACACACACACACACACACACACACACACACACACACACACACACACACACACACACACACACACACACACACACACACACACACACACACACACACACACACACACACACACACGCACACACACACACACACAGAGCTGCTGCTCCACTGAACGTGACACAATCCTAACGGGTTCCTATGAGGTTAGTACATTTAAATAATGTGTGTATGCACTCTTGTTATGCCCGTGGCATAATTGAGTGCGTGCCTTTTTAGTCCCTTCCACTGTATACTGTACGACTGGGGATTTCAACTTAGCTGGTGTCTCGCACCCGACAATAGCTGATCTACAAGCTCACAACGCGTTGGCTATTTTCGGCGCGAGACACGATGCGCAACCAAATACAAATCAGGCTTTATGCGTTGTGTTTCTCTTAGGAAAGCAATCATTGTTCCCTGTGTACACTGCTGTGTTACAGTATGTGACCCATGGTGCCTGCGCAGAAATCCATTCAGCATAACTTGTTTGAAGAAATCAATTTAAATTCTCATGCATGTTTGTTTAAAGGAAAATAAATTGTTCTCAAATAGCAACAGAGTATTGTTTTGATGCATAAATCACTACATGTATTTCGTGCTGCTGAATCCAAACAAACAATTTTCCACACAATTGCATACAATGCTTACTGTATACATTAAACATCCTACATGTTTCAGAAACACACACACACACACACACACACACACACACACACACACACACACACACACACACACACACACACACACACACACACACACACACACACACACACACACACACAGACACAGACACAGACACACACACACACTGTGTCACTTTTGATTTCTTTGGCTATTAAAACATTGTGAAAATGTGTGCAAATCTTTGAATATATATGTTTTTAAAGCGAACATTTTGTAACTCAAATCTTTGCTTCTGGAGGGGGTCTCTGGATCTTTCCCGGATTGAATGGGTTAAAAGTGTGTTAATCTTACAATAGAGCACACAGCGTGGTCTCTCACCTTCAGCGCAGCTGCAATGTCATGGTCGGCGGGCTGACAGGCGCGCTGCTTGGGCTTGGTGTTGACCCTTTTCCGCCGCTTCCTCAGAACAACGTAGATCTGCACGTACACCAGCAGCGTGACGATGAAGGGAACGTAGAAGGACACGATAGACGAGTAGACCACGAAGGCCGGGTTGGCGATCACACACATAGAGTCGTCACGAGTGGCTGTGTACGGAAGGCAAAAACAAAGGTGATGAATTGCACCCAGATCTCTATCAGATACATAAATGACAGTTTGTACGCTGCAGTTTACTACTTGCCGATTCATTTATCATATTTTTTACTTCCACCGCCGCCATCCTGTCAGCATAATCACAACAAAAAAAACACACATTGATATCGTTGCTGTCGGGTGGGATCCTAGATATCTTTTCAGGAAATGCAAAACAATAACCTGTGTTCCAATGGATCCAGTGCATTTATTTTAGTCACAAGCTGTTGTTAATACTTTTCCTTGGTTAAATGTTTATAAACCCATACACAGACGTAACCATTTTAATTACCACTGTTTTGGACAGATAACTGTAGCAGAAACAAACAGTGTGAGGGAGTTTTAATCTGTCAGGTTTGGCCCCCCGCTTGGTCTTCTCCTACGCACCTTTCGCCTTGTAGGCGAAAGACTTGCTTTTAACACATTCACTGCCAGGAATTCATTCATTCATTCATCCGCCACTGCCAGCGTTTTTACTAATCTTTCGAGACCCACAGAAATGTTTTTTTCAAAGAAGATGAAAACATCAGATGTCTGGGGGTAAAGACGAGGGTCTGTTCTTTCATCCGGAAACAACAATTTGTAACCGCGATCTTCCGTTCTTTAGTGATCGGCAGATGAATATGGCTTGTTTTCACCAAAAAACGCAATCTGGGAAGAGAAATCAGAGATAACATTAGACCGGACGGGCTGGAATTGGTTTACTGTAGATCACGTGATTTCCGGGTGTATTCTTCTTCAGGAGTCCTAGGATCAGTCACAGGTTGCGGAAGAGCGCCCTCTATCATTATCACTGAAAACAACAAATGACGTCTATGGAAGTCAATGGCAGTCAAGTGTTGGATTTGAAATGACTTCTACAGACGTCAATGGCGGTCAATGTAATAATTGACACATACTGTAGGAAAAAAGCATTTAAAACATCTTAAAATAGCATATCTACGAGCTCACAACGTGTCACATTGCAACGCGTTGTGACTGTCATAATTATGACAAAGTATATAAATAGGGCATGAATTTACGCAAAACCATGCAATAGGGAGATACAAGGTTTCTGCCTGACAGCGGCTATAGCTTGGCATAAATGCATGAAGCAGCTATAGTGGAGGGGTCTTCAACGTTTTTCAGGCCAAGGACCCCTTAGCTGAGAGAGAGAGATCAAACTACATATTGGAATTTGGATTCATGTTAAATGTGTGTTTTCAGACATTTAACCACTTATTCTTAAACCTTCAATACTTTTAAAGTTGATCTTTGGCTTGGTACTTGGTCTGCTCTTTTTTCACTGTACACCAAACCTCTTTGCCGAAAATAGCACATCTACAAGCTCACAACGCGTCGCAGACGCGTTGTGAAAAAATAAATAAATGCAATTTATTTTTTTCCCCTATCATTTCCTATCACACAAAGATTTGTCTGACCCCCTGCAATGTCTCTGAGGACCCCCTAAGGGTCCCGGACCCCCTGTTGAAGACCCCTGGTATAGTGGAGTGCATTTGTGCTCTGTCTGTACCTGTGTTATTCAGACCAAACAGCAGAGGACACGATATGGCAAACGACAGCACCCACACCACAGATATCATCACCGTGACTCGTCTCCTGGAGCTGTAGCGAGTGTTGTACAGCATCGGCATGGCAACTGCTGTATAGCTGTATGGAGAAAAAAAAAGAAAAAACGTTAAAAAAGTTATGACTATCTATTTATGCTAATGGCCTATTTATACTAATGTGAAATAATATGCCCCGCACCAGAAATCCTCCATGAATTCAAGGCGCAATTAATTTATAGAAATGGAAGTTATTTTCGAGTGTTCCTTTAAACGTTGAGTATATCTTCGTGCTGAACCATTGTGCTGCACAAAGTTTTATTTAAATTTGACCCATAATAAAGAAGGGGAAAAAATGGCATAGATCCAGTCAGGGTGAGTGCATAAGACAACGTTTATTAAGAAATCCAACAGCATCTCTATCTCTGTATGAGGAGAGAGGGGGGAAATAAAACATAAAAAAGGAGATGACAATCTATTTATATTAATGACCTTCATTCACCATTAAAGAATAAACAGACACAAACTCTCTTCTTTCTCAAGACTAATTGATAGAAAAATAAAAGCCAATTGGGGGTGAAGTGTCCCTTTAAAAACTGTGAAGGCGTTGAAGCTATTGGTGCTGAACTGTATGAAGTTTTATTTAAATTGGACCCCAAATAAAGGCAGTCACATGTTCTCGGAAAAATGCCAAAGGCCCCAAACAGCCCCAAAGGGCAAAAGAGCCCCGAGGACCACTTCTTAGTGCTCCTCACTAGAGCTGCAACTATCCATTATCTTCATAGCCATTATTCTACGGATTACTTTTTTGATTAATTGTTGTAATAATCAAGAAGCGTGTTCTCGATTCTCGGCCACGACCGCTTTTGAGACGTTCAAGTGGGCCCTGATTGAGAAAAGGTTGGGAACCGCTTAAGTGCTTTACTTCATGACCATTAAGTCACTTGCTTCCTTTTCTGTTTGTTTTCCTGCCACTGGTCTCCGCTATAAACTTCACACAAACATCAGGCCTGGATTATTGTAATTCTAAAAACATCTCTGGACTGCAACTATTCTAGAAGCCTGCTGCCAGACTACTGACCAGATCCAGGAGACCATGTCACATAACCCCCATTCTGGCCTCCTTGCACTGGCTCCCAGTCAATTTACGAATCCACTTCTAGGTTCTATGAGGGCTATGCGGCACTCACACCTATGTCGCCGAGCTCCATATGGAGCTGAGCGATTTGTTTGTGCCTGATGCCATGCAATCAAGCCTTTGTGAGTTTCGACCCCTAGGCTATGGAACAATCTCCCCTTAGACCTAAGAGCTGTGGCCTCTGTGGACATCTTTAAAAGACTGTTAGAGACTCACCTATTCAAACAGGCTTTTACTTAGTTAGCTCTTTGAGATTACAGCTCTTTGTGTTGACTGTTGAGACATGAACTCTGATTTCCTTTAACTCATTAGTTGACCGAAAGGCCTGGCCAATCAACTAATGACTTTGTTTCACACCCTGTCAGTCCGTCCGTTGGTCCGTCCGTCCTTGTGTGTGTGTGTGTGTGTGTGTGTGTGTGTGTGTGTGTGTGTGTGTGTGTGTGTGTGTGTCCGTCTGTGAACAGCTAATCTCCGGCACAGTCGGCTGGATCACAGCAAAACTGTGCAAACACACCCTGAATGCAGAACCTCTGCACCAAATTGTTCACATGGGCCTGTTATAGCGCCACCAGGACACCGATTTTTGAAAAAACTTTTTTTTGATAGTACACCTACAGATTTTGTCCAAACATCACACACATCGATACACAGTATCTCTAATAGTCATTAAACGAAACGGGTCTTTCAGATTTTCATATTCCATCCTGATTGGCTAGGATAGGCTTCCAAAATTTGCAAGAGTGCTCCATTTTGAACAAAATGCCTCAAATCATGAACACAGCATGCAATTTCCGTGACATTTTGCACACACATTCTCACTAGGCCGAGGAAGAAATGCCACTTGAAAATGTTCAAATCACCCTCATGGTGGCGCTATAACAGGCCGATTTGTGTTTTTACCTATAACTGCACCGATATGTGTACAACTTTGTATGCGCACTCCCTATAGGCCAAGGAAAAACCTGAATTGTTCATATCTGCCCTTTATTGCGCCACCAGGAGGCCGACTTATGTAAAACTCATATTTTTATATTACTCCTTCAGATTTTATCCAAATTTCACACAAATCGGTACACATGATCTCTATAGGCATGTGATCAAGACGGATCTGTTTGATTTTTCATATTCCATCCTGATTGCCTTTTATCCATGCAGTGCCACGTACTTTAGTTTCATCCCAAATGTTCTTTGTCTATACCCGACCTGAACTTTACCAAACAATCTCTCAAGAACAGATCATGTGATCTTGTGCTGCATGTCCACATGTGTTTTATCCCCTCTTAACACCTCAAAGAAGAATAAATTATTCAATCTTTGGCTTTTGTGAAGAGCATATTACCGTAATCTCGCTCCACCCTCATCTCTCTGTCTCTCTGTCTCTCTGTCCTCTCGCATGCCACGCCACTCACTCACTCACTCACTCACTCACTCACTCACTCACTCACTCACTCACTCACTCACTCACTCACTCACTCACTCACTCACTCACTCACTCACTCACTCACTCACTCACTCACTCACACACACACACACACACACACACACACACACACACACACACACACACACACACACACACACACACACACACACACACACACACACACACACACACCTGAAATCCCCCCAAATCATTTCCCAAAGCGTTACAAATAAATCTTTAGCTAATATGTCTGGATTGTGGTGCTGTGTCAAAGGGATTGGGACTGCAGTACTCATTCTTTTAGGATGAACCAACCCCTATTCTTCTGCCTCAACATACGTCATGTCCTTGTATGAGCGAATAGGGTAAGGGATCAACATCACGTGAGTCCTTTATTAGACCCAGAGAAGGCGCTCTCCGGGTTATTGCTTATTGCTCAAAAACCAGGGTTTTCATGCTTCAAAGGGAGCATGCCCATATATGGGGCAATACTGACGACATCAGGGATCTCCATATATGGGCACAAAAGGGGGCATGCATGCCCATATATGGGCCTATACCGATGACATCAGGGATCTCCATACAAGGGACAATGACTGACAGATACAGAGATCTCGGATTGGCGGTGCGACGTAGGTGTGAGAACCAGAACCTCTATAGTTAAATACCACTGCAAAACGTTATGATAGTGACAGGGACACATTAATTCAATTTAAAATGAAAAGCAACACAAAGCTCTGCAATTAAAGGCCAAAAGATGGTAAGACATGTTGTATTACAGCCTAATATAAAATGATCAAAACAGATCACTGTAATGATAGCTAATGATCTAACCATGATGGCGCAGTGGCTTTGGTGTCTCCAGGGACAGCATAGGCCAACTTTTCTTTTGTCGCACTGTCACTTTATAATGAGGCAATGAGCTCAGGGAAATGAAATGGAAATGAACTGTCAAACTGTTTTGTTTATCAATTATCAGACTGTTAAACTGGTATACAGTTTTATAAAGAAACCTGCTACAATTTATTGTGTGTGTGTGTGTGCGTGTGCGTGTGCGTGTGCGTGTGCGTGTGCGTGCGTACGTGTGCACATGCGTTAATTGTTTTTGTCATTAGTCATTAGGTATATCTTGGTATGAGTGTCATGTGTTGTACTGTCCCCCACTGATACTTTTTATGTTGTGTGTGTATAATGTGTGAAATTTCTAATTATACGTTCCATTATGTGTTCAATGCCAAAAAACACAATTAATTTGTTAATCACAATTATTTGTATGACAATTAATCAACATGTCATGACCGTGACAGCACATACAATACCTCAAAAAAGAAAACCTCAGCCCACAGCTCCGTACACTTGCGGCATGTTTTGTGTTGCATTTACACATGAGCTGTTAGAATGTTTGCACAGTGAATTAATACATAAATAAATTACTGCAAGGTACACAGCTGTAGCTGTGAGCTTTTCTTCCTTCTTCAACACATATGTGGCCTTCTAAAGGCATGTAATAAAAGCCATATCATAGAAACATGAGCTTAAAGGGACACCTTGACATTTTGAGTTTGAGTTTATAGTGTACAAATACTGTATAAACCCCCCCATAGTGATATATGTATGGCAAAAATAAATAACCAACAATTTTTAACCCAGTAAAACCGGGAAAGCATCTGTGTCCTTTTAGATTTCAGTGTTGTTGGCTATTAAAAATTGTGTGTGTGTGCGTGTGTGTGTGTGCATGTCTTTAAGTGGCACGTGTTGCAAAGGTGCACCTCGCAGGACCACATGTTCTGTGTGTGTGTGTGTGTGTGTGTGTGTGTGTGTGTGTGTGTGTGTGTGTGTGTGTGTGTGTGTGTGTGTGTGTGTGTGTGTGTGTGTGTGTGTGTGTGTGTGTGTGTGTGTGTGTGTGCATGTCTTGAAGTGGCGCATGTGTTGCATCTTTGCCGTCCGCAAACGGACGGACGGACGGACGGACGGACATACATACACACAAAGTCAAATTTAGAGCGGCTGGCACCGCTAAAAATAGCAGATATACAAGCTCACAGCGCGTGAGCTGTGAGAACTATTGATTTAAAAGACATTCGTAGAATCGGCCTCAGGTCTTAATGGGTTAAAATGTCAATATATCCTTCGAGAGTAGAACACCCCCCCCCCTCCTCCTCCTGGCTCTGTTTGGCTTTGCTGGACAATTATTGTTGGTTGTTTATCAGGATCGAACTGGGAACATCGCAGTTCCCATCCGGCCGCTCTACTGGACACTCTACCCCTCTCGGACAATTAAAGCCTGTTTAATAACAGGGTGCAGGCAAATAACGTGACAACGTTTCGATATCAATACATCTTCATCAGGTCAGCATAAATGGCTCCTAGACAGTAGGCGTTGTGAACTGACAATAGCAGATCTACAAGCAGCAGATCGGCTCATTTCGGTCCGGGACACCAAAGATCAGGCTTTAGAGCCTCACACTCTCACTAGAGGGCTGTATTATTGTTCATTCATTCACTATAAAGGGTTAACTCTTTGTAAACGTCAAACGATTTGATATGAAATCCCATCATCATAATTAGAACGTTAGAAAGGACCTTTTGACCTAAGGGTGGTGTTGTAGGAAAGGTCATGATGGGGTTACCAAAAGATCGGCCAGGTTCATCCTCCAAGGAGCAGGAACACACTCAGCAACGGCCATAATGGGGTCACCAAAATCAGTATGGCTCTGGGAGCAGAGCGGTGCACAGCACATTCCATGGCATTACAGCCAGTAGTTGTTGAGATACTGCACCTTGTTTGGGTGGACAGGCGGTCCAAAAAAAATTCAATTACATTACGGAGGATTAAATTACGGCTTACTAAATGACTCAGCAGCGTCTGTTGTATCCCTTCCAAGCACAAATGTGGCCTATGAACCGACTTCACCTACGGCTTCATTCTGCAGGTTGCAGTCGACATGAAAGAGGTTGTGTCCAATTCCCTGTACGCCTCTCAGGAGTGACCTTATCAATTAACCTCCGCACATTGGCTGACCTTATTAGTGGGGGATGGCTGGATTCCGCAGGAAGCATGCAGCCTTGCACCGGCTCTGACCCATTGATTTGATTGTGATTTAGTTTCTCAGCCTCTAGGCGTGTGAAAGCCTGTAAACAGGCAATTCAGTATACGTTCTATGGATCTGATTGTAGAACCGCACATGGGGGTGAACCAAGGTGTGGATCTATAAGCGAACCAAGGTGTGAATCTATAATTTCTTCTGCAGAATATTGATAGAAGCAGGAATTCTATGTGCTATCTGGTGTTATACTATTTAAATGTAAATGACATTATCAGGGGTTCAAGCCCGGGGGGCCTGAATGAAACCATATTGTTTTTGTGCTGCAGGCTTCTCCTTCTGCCTGTGGTTTTGCAAATTCCTTTGAGACGGTAAATGGTACAGACATGACATTTTCCACCAATGATTGGAAGTTGTGTGCATTACTTACACAACAAAATACGACCCCAATTGGCCAGATTATAGTAGTATAATTAAAGGTCAAAATGTTGAACTTTGAAAAGGGAGTCCGATTTACATGCAATAACCATCTATTCTCACTACAAATTTGCCTCAACAAATACTGACGTCTGTCTGTCAGAATCTGTGCTTAGTGTAATAATCTAGTATTCACCATCAGTGTTGGAAGAAGTACTCACATTTTTTACTAAAGCAAAAGTATCAATACCACAATGTAGAAATACTTTTGTTACAAGTAAAAGTCCATTGGCATCAAAATACACTTAAATTACCAAAAGTAAAAGTAGTCATCTTGCACAATGTTACATGTTTTCAAATTTTTCAAAAATGTATTAAAATCTTTTGAAAATAGCAGATCTACAAGCTCACAATGCGTCGCATCGCTGAAGTTGTGTATGTATGTTTTGTAATCTAATAAAGTAACTAGTAACTAAAGAGGTCAAATATTTGTAGTGGAGTGAAAGTATAACATTTGCCTCGAGTAAAGGTAAAAGTATTGGACATTGGAAAGACTCAAGTAAACAAAAAATCTCAGAATTGTACTTGAGCACAGTACAATTCTAAGCTAAACTAAGCACATGTACAGAGTACATGTGCTTAGTTACTTTCCACCACTGTTCACGATTAAAATATGCCATATTTGCCATTGTTGCTCATCGTGCTTTTGGATGCCATATGGCCAAAGTGGTCTGCAAGGGCCTCAGTGATTGTATTGTGTCTACTGTGATGGATGAGGATATTTGGTTGTACAATGTCCTGACTATCATCGCTGTCAGGTGAAAACCTTGTATGTCCAAACTGTTATTTTTCAGGAAAGGAAAAAATAAATAAAAGCAAAAAAGTAGAGGTTAGCCTGGCCATAATGACATCAGTCCTTGTTGCAGGCTTGTGTCTGTTCTGTTGATATCCTCCAGTGGTGGAAGGAGTACTGTAATTCTTTACTTAACCCTTTCAGACAGTCTTTTTTGGGTTTCTTTGGGCTATTCAAAAATCGTGAAAATTTGAGCAAATCTTTGAATATATATACATTTTTCAAAGCAAACATTTGTAACTCAAATCTTTGTTTCTGGGGGATTCTACAAATGTCTTCTAAATCCTAACAGTTGCTATAATCAATGGTTCTCAAACTTTTTCATGTCAAGGACCCCCAAAATTATAGGAATTTTGGCCGCAGAACCCCATCTCAAAATATTTTGTTCCAGGGACCCCCCCCCAGAAGTTGTAATAGAGTTAAAAATGTTCGCTATGGAAAAATAGATATTCAAAGATTTACACGCATATTCAAGATTTTTAAAAAAAATAGCAGATCTACAAGCTCATAGCGCGGCAATCGGTGCCGCGCTATGAGCTTGTAGATCTGCTATTTTTGAATAGCCAAAGAAATCTTAAAATGACACAGATGCGTTCTCGGTCTGAAAGGGTTAAGTAGAAGTAGTAATATACCACAATATAAAAATACTCCATTACAAGTGAAAGTCCTGCCGCTGGAGGGGCGCTATCCCCCTGGGACACAGCAATATGTTTTTTTGCATTTGAAATCCCATCGGGGAATCTTAGATCACATAAGAACTGTGTTCTTTATATGATCAGTAAATGTACTTAGTTACTTTCCACCACTGACATCCTCAAGAGAGAGACTGCTCACTCACTTTAAAATATGAGGCTTAATTAATAGTGTAGCTCAGTGCGCACAAAGTATAAATTAAACATATCATGGTGCCCACTCTTGGCACACAACGCACACATCATTATTCCTGACATAATTATCCTGGATATTGTCCCAGTCACGTATATCTGCACTCCATCATTGTGGTCATCCTCTATAGCTGTATAGCCTACTGCTGTGGTTCTCATGTCAAGGACCCCCAAATTGATAAACATTTGGCCGTGGACCCCCATCTGAAAACATGTTGTGCCAGGGACCCACAGAAGCAAAGATTTGTGTTAAAAGTGTTCATTAACTCACGGCCATAGCTCTGGAATGGAGGATCGCGGCCGGCCAAATGTTTTTGTGCTATTCTACCAGACCCCCGTGCGTGTAATGAGCCAATCTCCGTGAGGAAGGAGGTCACAGAGAATATTCCATGAACTTTCAAAGGTACAGTAAAATCGCCGTTTTCGCTGGCAAGGGGACCGGAGACGGATGAATTAATCAATTAATTCCTGGCAGGGAATGAGCTAATGTTCAAGATTTTTGAAAAATAGCAGATCTACAAGCTCAAATGCGCGGCACCGTATATCTTCTTTTTTTTATAGCCAACGTATAAAAGGTTAAGGTGGTTAAAGTGATTGTGATGCTATCTTAACACATTTTGCTGGTGACCCCCTGGAACCCCTCCAAGGACCCCTTGGGGTCCCCGGACCCCACTTTGAGAACCACTGGTATACTGTACACATTTAGTTTACTGTACTACACAGCTCAATGGGCTTGTGGTCTCTAGATTATAACTCTATGGTTCAATCCCCCGGCCAGGCCATACCAAAGACTATAAAAATGGTACCCAATGCCTCCCTGCTTGGGCACTCTCACTCACTCCCTGTGACATACTACAGCAGGGGTCTTCAACGTTTTTCAGCCCAATGACCCCTTAGCTGAGAGAGAGATGAAGCAGGGACTCCCCACTACATATAGAATTGTGTTGCAGATTAAACTTTTTGAGGTCTTTTATGTGCCAAACTGTTTGTTTGAGATATTCTCCAGTGTTTCAAGGTTCACAGAGACTCGCAGCGCAAGTAAGCTTGTAGAATGGCTATTTTTGGCAAAGAGGTTTAGTGAAGAGGGAAAAAGGAGTATAAAAGTACAGAGCCAACACAGTCATGTATACCAGCTTTCTTTCTTTTTTCTCTCTCTGCACTTGAATTAACCTTTGAGTCATTACACCAGTATGTATTGTCAGCTAGTGTGTGTGTGTGTGTGTGTGTGTGTGTGTGTGTGTGTGTGTGTGTGTGTGTGTGTGTGTGTGTGTGTGTGTGTGTGTGTGTGTGTGTGTGTGTGTGTGTGTGTGCGCGTGCGTGCGTGCGTGCGTGCGTGCGTGCGTGCGTGCGTGCGTGCGTGCGTGCGTGCGTGCGTGCGTGCGTGCGTGCGTGCGTGCGTGCGTGCGTGCGTGCGTGAAAAACATTAATTCACACAACACTGATAGTCAATGAAGATATCATAAAATCTATGAAAAAGACAACACAATTGTATACAATATGTAGTATTGGTCCCTGATCCATCTGTCTCTCAGCTAAGGGGTCCTTGGCCTGAAAAACGTTGAAGAAGTTAGAGTTTTGCTGTGACTGACTTTTATCTCTTCCAGCTCTAGTGAAGGGTTTTCACAAGTACCTACTGTATTATGGCTTATTACACGGCTTGGTTGAATGCTTGCTTGATTCTGATTGGTCAAACACTGAATTCAGCAGTGTGTTATTTCTTAATAATGACGATGTGCTCTATAACAAGTAACCAAGAATGTAACAAGTAACCAAGAATGTATTATTTTTGATCCACTATACTTCCTTGTTTTCCGAGGCGACTGTGTCCGCCCAGCACAACACTTATGGAATACTTTCATTGCCGTAAGCAAGAAAATGTATTTATTAAGTAGCCGTGTAATAAGTAATAATAAATGTAATAATAAATCCCTTCAGGGTGATTATGCACCTCCGCTCCACGTCAGTGCATAATCACCCCGTCGGGATGTATTTTTCAATAATATCCAGCTACCCGTGCATTATCCCTTGCACATGAGCAACAATGTGCAAATGATGAACCACACACTTTAACCTTTATACTTTGTTGACCAGGGTTTTCCAGGGATCTGGGGTCCCTGGGGATAGCCACCCCCTTGGCGTTTGCATTTCACCTCAAATTGAGTTATTTCATGCATATTTTCTCCACCTCTGAACAATTTTGGCAGATGAATCTGATTTTAGATTGGCGCTGAGTCAATCCACGGCCGTCCATCTACATGTGACAAACGTGTAATAGACACATGTTTTCTTGTTTGAAAACATACATTTATTAACCACTTTTAACCTGGGGTCTCCATTCTGGGCATTTTCAAAAAAATATATTTTTTTAACTTTCAAAGATAGTAAAAATAGCAGATCAAGAAGCTCACCACCAGCTCACAACGTGTCACGAAGCGACACATTGTGAGCTTGTAGATGATGACCTATTTTAGCATGACATAAAAAAAAACAAATAGGGCTTTAGTAGTAACTTTTTTGCCACTTTTTTAAAAAACAGCCTATCTACAAGCTCACAAAGCGTGAATTAAATCAGCTTTTTTTGCCAAGTGTTTGCGTATTATGACCAAAATAGAGATACAAGGGTTCATGCGGTTCACGCATTGTGTCACATGAGCAACATGTCTCAATGTGCAAATTAATGGATGCAATCATCAACTCAAAGCCCTGAGGACCAACGGTTTGCTGGGGCCCATCGGGGCCAATGAGGCCGTCTGGACACATAATGGGATGAGCACATTTGTATTGTGATTGAAATGACTGTACTGAATGCATTTACAGTTTTACATATGTGGCTGGGGGTGGTATTTACTCATGAATAAAACATGAATGGTATTATACAATGTCAAGAAGAGAAATGTTATGGCATTGGAATTCGTTACACTTAACCCAGAAAGCTATAAATGTGTGATGCTCACATGACCAACTATACAGGCATGCCCTGTATAGACCCAGTTTCTCTACATTAACCACTATATACTTTGTTGGCAGGGGTCCCCCAGGAGTCTATACCTGGCCCTCTCCTTTTTTCCCCACCTCTACATTAAATCTCTTCCCCGAAAAGGTGCCCCATCTACAGTTGTGAGCTTGTAGATCTGCTATTTTTTACCAAATGTTTGCCCTTATTATGACATGCCCAGAATAGGGACACTATGGGTTCATTTGCTTAATGAAATGCAGGTTATTAATATCAACAGTTCATGACCAAAGAGCTTCAGTTGAAACATGCTCTGTAGAGTATAGAGACAATCTATGGAGATAACATCCACGTTCTGCTTTCTGCATTTTATTTGTGTGAACTACAGGACTTTAATTAACCTATGAGTCATTACACCAGTATGTATTGTCAGCTATAAAGTATTAATAGTGCTGAAGTTCTCATATCACCAGACCCAGCCTTTTTATTTGACCCACAGGCAAAAACAACTGTGTGTGTGTGTGTGTGTGTGTGTGTGTGTGTGTGTGTGTGTGTGTGTGTGTGTGTGTGTGTGTGCGTGCGTACGTGCGTGCGTGCGTGCGTGCGTGCGTGCGTGCGTGCGTGTGTGTGTCATGTGATTAATCTTCTGCAGACAATCTCTATCCCTGTCGCCCAGGCTTCACAAATTAGCCTATATTATTTCAGAAAAAAAATCCAATCAAACAAATTTTCACTGCCGTCTTAATTTGTGGTTCGAAAGTGTAATTGGCCAAATAATTGAAACCTAATCTATTCTTGTGTCATGATTTTCTCATTTTTTGCTCAATGCAGAATATTACTACGTAACACCCTGAGAGTTATAGCCCAAGGGAGCACACAGTAGACAAGGAATGCATAATCAGTATTTAGTCACACAAACACATTTTCCATAATTTTCCACAACCGTGTCTGTGAATGTACTGGAAATAAGAAACCTTAGTGGAATTGTGACGGGTGATAACACAACTCTGAGTAGCAGGTCGGTTTGATTTAACCCATTAAGACCGGGAACGCATCTGTGTGTCATTTTTAGATTTCTTTCAAAAATAGCAGATATACAAGCTCATAGTGCGGCACCGAGTGCCGCGCTATGAGCTTGTAGATCTGCTATTTTTGAAAATGTGTGCAAATCTTTTAATAATATATATTTTTTAAAGTGAACAGTTGTAACTCAAATCTTATTGCTTCAAATGTCTGCTAAATCCTAATAGTTTTTTGGAGAGGAATAACAAAAAAGTATGTTGCTATAATATCAGTGGTTCTCAAAAATGATTATGTATTTGGCCGTGGACCCCCATCTGAAAATATCTTGTTCAAGGGACCCCCAGAAGTTGTAACAGAGTTAAAAATATTCACTTGCGTTTCCGGTCTTAATGGGTTAAAGAGCCATGAGGCTTTGGAAATGCAGAATACGCTTAATTTGAAAATTACGGCGTTTAGCAGGCGCTATTATGAAGAACGACTTTTACAAGTGCTAGATCAGAGTGAGCAGAGCATGCATGAACCCTAGTAAACAGACAACAAAGTATATATAAATGTGTCAGAGAAACTAGAATACCAGATCAATATCAAACCTACCATCTGCCTAAACACAATGCTATGTAAATAACATTCTGTACAACAAATAACCAGCACATATCTGCATCTTTCAAAAAAAAGAAGGAAAAGGTGACTAGTAAAAAACGGGAAAGCATCTGTGTCATTTTTTATTTTTAGCTATATCACTTTGTGCCGTGCTGCGAGCTTGTATATCTGCTATTTTTTTAACATTTTTGAATAAATCTTGCAAGAGTTTGAAAATAATTTTCAATTGTCTTAAACAAAAATCTTCTCTTCTGGGTGGTGGGGGGGGGGGGGCAAACACATATCATTTTGGTGGTCCGCGGCACGATAAAGTTTGAGAACCACTAATTTAGAAGACATTTGACGATTCGGCCTCAGGTCTTAATGGGTTAACACAGCATCTGTGGGGGAAAACAACGTGAGAAGAAGTGGGATAGAAGGAGAGACGAGTGCTATAAAGGGGTGAAGTGGGGTGGTTAATGGGATGCCACCTCTGGTTGGTAATGGGAACGGTAGAAGGTATTTTGTTAACACCTCAAAGAAGGGCCAAAGAAGTGCTAATAGCACACCTGCTTGATAGAATTGGTGCGTAGGAGGAGTACACAGCCAACGCACAAGAAGACATAAAAGAATGACGCACACTGTGTTCTCTTACAGCAACTAATTAATGCAGAAAGTCAGCGGTCAGCTGGTGCGCGGTCGCGCTGACCTCCATCCTATACCTGATGGAGGTCAGTGCGACTGGAACGTACTTTCTGGAATAATAGTTCAACACAGCATGCAGGTTTCTTTTTCCTTTTGTCTAACACCTAATACAGAAACGGTCAAACACGGTGTACAACAGTTATAGCCCAACCGGCAGACAGTGGTCAATAATTAGGCCCGTATACGGTACAATAGTTTCCAATTCGTTTCCAATCAGTGCTGCAAAAAGAGTCACTCCGTGTTCAATCCCAAACATTCTCACTCACAGCACACAAACCACCATGTGTGGTGATGAGAAGAGCCACCAATCTACCAGGGACCCCTCCTGTTGTTCTTTAACAACAAAGATTTCCACTGCAGATCCACAAAGGTGTGGGTGTATATACGTGCATGCGTGTGTGTGACGGACTCACCGATCGATGCTGATGGCACAGAGATTAAGGATGCTGGCAGTGCACATCATCACATCCAGTGTGACGAAGATGTCACAGTGGATCTTACTGAAACGCCATTCTCCCACCACCTGGAAGAAGGAACGACAGCAACAACATCTTCATCATAATGTAGCACTCGACCTAGCCTTGACGACCATGCAGATGCAGTCTTATGCAAAGGTTAAAATGTCATCTAGATAGCATGTTATGTAGACAGATGCCAGGTTCATGTGTTGACCTGGCATCTTATAGTTTGTATAGTTTCAATGCACATATATTTTATATTATAATGTTTAGAGTCTAAACATTATAATGGGGCGATGGTGTTTTGGGGCGAGTTATATCGACAGCTCCGCAGCGCAGCTTGAAGTTATAAGCGATTCTCTCCGTGGAGGAGTAATTAAACACCAAACTATACGGGTGACGTTGACACAAACAAACTGGAGTGATTTTTCACACCTTCAAACTGCGCGGCACACCGAAGCATTACCTTCGGCCCAAATTAGGCCGAATTGCCAGGGTTGATAAACACTGGTTTAGACTGATGATAGGTTCTTGGTTTACCAATGATCCTAGATTACTGAGGCTCTACACTGACTCTATGCATTTGATGTATTACCTTGCTTACTGTAAGTCGCTCTGGAATAAATGCCTAAATTGTGTAAATTGTCTAATCATCATCATCATCGTCATCATATCATCATGTCAGAATAAGGACTTTCACGCTGATCTACACCATTTATCATCTTCATTTTTTAGTGTGTGTTCCAGTTTAAAATTTGTCAGCTCGTTTCTTTGTGTCATCACTTCCAATTTCACTTGTTTATCCTGTATGAGATCTCCCTCCTGATTGGCTAAAATGTGTATCCCAAACCGAAAATTGATTTTATGTTTACTAAAGAGCTGGAGAGACGGGCAGACCCCTGTTGTTCAGACCACTGAACAAACATAGTGTTTACTGTTAACTATCAGAATTTAGATTGGCTCAGAGTGGCTCAGAGCCTCTGTCTGAAGACCAAAGAGCCTAATACCTCCCCTGGGCAAGGGAGAGTTCCCCTTCAGGCTAGTGGGTTACAGTAAGATGTCTGGCTTTAGTGTCCTTCCCCGCACGGGGAGACCGGTGTACGATTCCCCGGCGCTACACACAGACAAGTTTGCACACTGTGGCTCCCTTCAATGGGCCTCATTCAGCAACGGTACTTAAGAGGAAATTTCTTCTTAAACCCACTTAAGAAGTTTTTAAGAAGATTTTGGTATTCTCCAATGTTTTCTTAGCTGTGATCTGTTCTTAGGTAAGAACAGAATCTACGCACACTTTCTTAAGAGGACATTTCTTCTTAGACCCACTTAAAGGGGAAATCCACCCATTTTCAATATTTAACTATGTCATTAATATAGCATAAAGGAGTTGTGTGGAAATAAGAAAAAAGTTCCCCCCTTTCTGTGTTGCCTTGAAATGGAGGATTGATTGTGGGTTTAACATTGCAAATTACAACATGATGACTCATCATGTTGTAATTTGCAATGTTAAACCCACAATCAATCAAAGATGTTTTTAAGAAGATGTTGGTATACTCCAATGTTTTCTTAGCTGTGATCTGTTCTTAGGTAAGAACAGAATCTACACACACTGTAGAGCACTCTTAGGCTGGCCTTTGAGTTCTTAAGTGTGACATGTTCATGCAAAAATAATGTATTCTCGAAGTTTCTTCAATCCTACAGTTGTATAATATAGGATTTAAATCACAATAATATTTTACATTAATATTTTATCATATCTTTAGAGCAGTAGTTCTCAAAGTGTGGTCTGGGGATCCCCAGGGGTCCTTGAGGGAGTTCCAGGGGGTCAACAGCAGATGAGGAACAGTTTAATCACTTTAACCCTATTTTATACCCTCCATAGACCCTCCATATCCACCCACCAGCTTTCAGTACTAAAATGTTTTATATACTAACGCTACTCCTGAACATGAAATATGGATAACATTTTTAACAGCTAATTTCAGCAAATTTATTTAGATGTCTAGTGGTGATATGTTGATTAATGTGAGAGAAATAATAAAATACATTCATTAATTAAATAAAAAAAGAGAGAGAGAGAGAGAGAGAGAGAGAGAGAGAGAGAGAGAGAGAGAGAGAGAGAGAGAGAGAGAGAGAGAGAGAGAGAGAGAGAGAGAGAGAGAGAGAGAGAGAGAGAGAGAGAGTGTGTGTGTGTGTGTGTGTGTGTGTGTGTGTGTGTGTGTGTGTGTGTGTGTGTGTGTGTGTGTGTGTGCGTGTGTTCTTCTTAAGGCTTTCTCAGTGATGGTTGAGTTACTGCGTACTTACTATGTGCTTTTGTTTTCATGTCATCAACTCTCCTGACTCTCCTGTCGTTTGCCATCAAACAACCCCCCCCCCCTTCACACCTCCTCCCTCTCCTTCTTTCTTTGCACATTCATATGCATGACTGCTCCTACTGTACCTGTTGTACTGTAGAAGATGTTTATATAAGCCACTGTGACAGCTAAATGCTGATGGTGTATATTATAAACTATGCCAAGCTGAAATGCACAATGTACATACTGCACGCTGATCTATTTTTAGCATCCTATTTTGCTCTAGTTTTTATCTCTTTCTCTTTCTTTACTTATCATTACTATTGTCTATGCCGCTACATTGTCTGAAGGAAACCGAACAAAAATATGTTTTACTCTTATGTACAGTAGGCCTACCTGTGCTTTGAACCTTGAACCTTGTCACTTCATCACCTTGTTTCCTTGCCCACCTTCTCACCTGCAGCCCATTCATTCATTATCATCTTTCAACCAAAAATAGCCGATCTACAAGCTCGCAACGCATCGCCTAACTATTGTTACCTTTTTATATCTCCTGTGAGAACCTGGTTGTTCTGTTTTTCTGATACTGTATATAAATTGTTTTTTTAATCAGAAATGGACATTTTATTATAAAAGATTTTAAAATATATTTTCGTGAATGGAAATGACGAACAGATGACATCTTCCTTACTCGGCTTTCGGGAGGCGTAGTTCCAGACTCTATACAGCATTCAGGAGATTGTGGAATAGTTGTCTGGCTATCTGAGACTAATAGTTCCATGACTATAGTTCCAGACTATGAATCCAATGTGCCAGTGTTTGGATTAGCCACCATGTGTACTGAGAAGAACCCCCAATCTGCCACTCCCAAAGTAATACTGTGTAACATTAACCACTTAAACCCTATATGGTTGACCAGAGTCCCCCATGGCTCTATACTAGAGTCTTTTCAGATGTTTTGTTTTTGTGGGGAAGGCTTTTGGAGAACATAGCCAATCAACATAGCTCACAATGCGTATTTTCTGAAAAAGCTTTCCCCACAAACGGATGCTGGGGGTTTAAGTGGTTAAGAAGTATTACAGCATTTCTCTATGGAACCTATCACACATAATGGAATGCTTCAGGGTCATAGCACCCAACGGTAGTTTGAAATGTAACATATCTTATTAACGCTTTTTATGAACTGTAAAAAATACATCAAATACATTTCCGGTGGCGGGGACAAGTTCACAACTTGCGACGCATTGTGAACTTGTACATTTACTATTTTCTCAATTTTTGAAACAGTTATACCAAATTCATCTTTTGGGTCTTGAGCTGAAAAAGTTTGGGAACCCCTGCAAGTAGAGTGTCTATTCTGTTCTCCTCACAACATTGTCTGTCTGTCTGTCTCCTAGTCACGCTTCTGCATTTCAAATCTGCCAGCCAGCACTACACCCACAAGCAAACACGAAGTCTAATAAGTGCCAGTACATCCACATCAAAAGAAACCTCCACCTGGCAAGACGGTGCGTGGCATCAATAGGCGTCTGAATCAGATGCTGCACGCATCAATAAGAAATCAAGAGGAATTATGAACACCCTTGTCGTGTTATACAACCAAACAGCACAACTCCTCCTCCTCCTGCTACGTATCCCTCAGGAGGAGGAGAAGGCCTCCTCGCTGCTCCAGTTGCGGCCCCTATTTGAAGCGGTGTAAGTATCAGTGGTACTGACAGGTCTGAGGGGTCCTGTACCAGCCGCGCTCTACCGCCCACCTGTCACCACTGTCGAGGCAAGGGAGGGATAGAGCCACAGAGACAACAGCAGTTTTATATAGCCTACAAGCAGGGGTCTTCAACAGGGGGTCCGGGACCCCTAGTGGGTCCTCAGAGTTAGTACAAGGGGGTCCACCAAATCTTCGTGTGGAGGGGAACATCAGCCGAAAATTGCGGATCTACAAGCTGCAAGGCGTTGTGAGCTTGTAGATTGGCTATTTTCAGAGAGTTGGTGTTGATTAAATATTGAGGGTTTAAAAGGTTAACTGGCTGAAAATACACATATTAACGTGAATCCAACATTTAAATAGAAAATATAATGTATGTTGTTGTATATTTCATAACATAACATACACATTTAAGCCATAATTTAGAATTACTATAGGATTACAGGTCTACTTTTGCATAGACAGGAGAGGACCATTTGTTGGAGAGGCTGGCTATAGGTGGGGGATACAATTAACATTCTCTTTGTTTCACCTGGAAAGCACAGGGAACAACAAAGCCACAAGACACTGTCTCCATGTCTTCCTTCCTGGCCCACCCGAATTGTAGATTAGCAAGTTGATCAAAGAGTGATGCCATCACCTCTCCAGATAGAGACATTAACATTTCAAGGCTGACACACCCACACATGTACCTTCTTTAGATCTCAAATGTGGTCACTACTATAAAGATAGACTGTAAAATGTAAGCTTAGTGTGTGTGCCACTCCAAGCTGTGAGGCTGTGGAGATGGCTGTGGAACTCTGTATTATGAAATAAACTGGAAGCAAGAAACCTCACTACTGGAGTGAAGACTCAATTCATTCTTCAACAATTCATATACATCTCTGGAACATCAAACTAACTACAATATGGCGTTGTTGGCAACTACAAAAGCAATAGAACCTTTACCAGAACATAATGAAGTCTGTGGGTTTCAGATACCACAATGTCAAACAAGTCTATGAAGTTATCTATGAAATTTATGACAAAGTTTAATTCTGCAACAGATTAAACTTCAACAGAAATCTGAACACAATTTTATGTAGTGGGGGTCCCTGCTTCATCTCTCTCTAAGCTAAGGCCTGAAAAACGCTGAAGACCGCTGGCCTACAGAGATCCAGAGGTGGAAGTACACAGATGACTTAATTATAAGTAAAAGTAGCAATAACACAATGTAGAAATACTGTTACAGTCCTGCATTCAAGCCCTGTGCTCCAAAATGTTTTCCGAATGTGACAAAATCTTTCGAAAAGGGCAGATCTACAAGCTCACAAAATGTCAAATAGACAAAATATAAGATCGGGCATAATTGGTAAATGTATGTTTCGTAATAATCTAAATCTACAAAGTGACTTGTAATTAAAGTGTTCTAAAAATTGTAGTGGAGTAAAAAGTACAATATTTGCCTATGAGATGTAATGGAGTAGAGGCATAACATATTGAAAAATGGAAATACTCTACTAAAGTAAAAGTACCTCAAAATTGTACGGTACTTGAGTAGTTAGGATAAGGATAATTCCTTTTAACAGGTCGTTCATGAAAGTCGTTGCTGTCTTGTTTCCAATGAGAACCTGTGAGCAATAAGGGGTTAAGAGTCTTGCTCAGGGACAAATTTCATTTCATCGACACATATGCTAGCATGGCCTGGAATCGAACCTGGGGCAACCAGGGCCTCTGGCTCCCTAGGCGGGCTCACTAACCACTCAGCTATGGCTGCCCCTTGTTATACTTAGTTACTTTCCACTGCACGACAGTTTCCACAATAGTGGCACAAAGAGGGTGTCATTAATCAAAGAAGCCGCTCCTGTGTTGTGATTTGACATATGGCAGGCCTGTCAGAATCAGAAGCGTGTAACACAACAGCGTCAGCGTCTAGAAGTGTTATGCTGTGTAGTGTGTAAGATGACAGCTGTCGGTAGATTCTATACACTTACAACTACAGCCTGCTTACACATTTATTACATAGTACATAGTAGGCCGCAGTCACAGAGGCTCCAGTATTTTCTTTCACCAAGCAAAATAAAGCAGTGGTTCCCTAACTTTTTCTACATTTCAAGGACCCCCCGTTTGGTATATGAACCCCACATAACTCTGACAGTGTACAAATGGAACCAAATTGACCTGTATTTGGTTCCATTTTTACACTATCAGAAACCTGTAAGTGTCCATTTGATTCATAACTATCAATCATTTAGCCTGACCCCACTTTGAGAATCACTGATAAAGATCTCTCTCTGTGTGTGTGTGTGTGTGTGTGTGTGTGTGTGTGTGTGTGTGTGTGTGTGTGTGTGTGTGTGTCAGACCAACATTTACAACAATAGCCTACACGCATTTATCTACACAAAATACAGACTCAAAATATGAACAGTATGTTGTTCATTGTTCATGAACAACAATAGGCAAATGTATTTGAATCTGTTGTTGTTGCCGCTGCAATGTCAGGACTGTCTGACACACATCTCGTACATGTTCTCACAAGATAAAAGCTTTGTATTTTCCCATTGACTGTGTCTGTCTGTCTTCAGTGACAGTCTTTAAGTGGGTTGGGGCGACTTGTGAATAGATGTTTTGAAGCTGTCTTTATGAGATCAGAAATGCACTGGAGGAGAAAATGAGAGGAAGCAAGGAGCAGGGGCGTATGGATCTTAGACAGCCTTGTCCCACCGTGCCAGCAGTCCCTTTTAACATCTCTGTGGCCGTGGCTGCCTCCGCTGCTGGCTCAACCGTACCGCAGCAGCACAACAATACATTTGTCCATACCTTTTATATAAAACTGTACGGGGGAGGAATGATTGGGCTGCATTCCCGCCTTGAACAGGTGGAGTAAAAGGGGCTACTGAGAGAGAGGCAGAGACAAAGAAAGAAAGACCGACAGACAGACATAAATGAGAGAAAGACATGGAATGAGAGAGAGAGAGCAAGTGAGAGAGAGAGATAAAGAAACATGTATGAACCATGTGGATCACATGAGGAGTAGAAGAAATTGCATTTTCAAGAAAATGAAAAACGGAAAATATACTTTGGGCATTGTACGACCTGTGGTGCAAGAGTTATACCAAAACGTAAAGCAGGCTGGCGTAGCGCCACCACAATTGGAAACATTTGGAAGAAGTGACTTCCTTGGCATACTGGCAGGATGTACAACCTGTTTGGCACTGATCAGTCCAGCGGTTTGCAGGATTAGCGGTTTGCGGGATTAGTTCACACGCACGCACACACTCACGCACGCACGCACGCACGCACGCACGCACGCACGCACGCACGCACACACACACACACACACACACACACACACACACACACACACACACACACACACACACACACACACACACACACACACACACACACACACACACACACACACACACACACACACACACACACGTAGAGTTGAAAACACTGGCCTTCAGCCTGGCGGAGATCATGAGAGAGAGAGAGAGAGAGAGAGAGAGAGAGAGAGAGAGAGAGAGAGAGAGAGAGAGAGAGAGAGAGAGAGAGAGAGAGAGAGAGAGAAAGAGAGAAAGAAAGAGAGAAAGAGAAAGATAGAGAGAGGACTCTAAACTGGCATTTGAATGTAGCTGTGTGTCAGTGATCTCTGCATTCCACCATTTTGTAGCCTACCTCTGTACTTCTCCGTGCTAACCTGCCATGCCTCCTACGTTCAGATCCAATCCCACATTTCTCCCTTTGATCTAATCGACCGCAGCACCGCGTCCAGAGGTCATATCTTTAACAATTAACGAGCGGCTTGAGGAACCTTACATCTTTGCCGCTGGTGTCTGCAGCGATGCTGGTGATTACAGGGAGATCTGACAGCTCTAATGAATGTCTCCCCCTCTATCTTTGCTCTCTTCGCCTTTTCTCTCTCTATCATTTCCACCACCTTTTGCTCCAGTCTGCGTGTGGCTGTCTCTCTTTGCAATCTCTCCTGTCCATTGTCTTGCTCCAGACTGCCCCACTCGCACAAAGTGCTTCCGTTGCTATTGGTGCATTACTGAATCTCCTCTGCACAATCTATCTATCACAGATCTGCCCCCTGTCTCTGCTTGCTTTTTCCCCTATCTCTCTCACGTTTCATCCATCACCCATAGCTCTTTTTCATTCGCTCAGATGTCGTTAATTCCTCCTCCTAAGTCGAGGTCAGACTATAGGAGAAATGGGCTGGTTTGTTCCAGTTTCGCCCCTCCAGACAATCTTTGGAGACATCTGGTACGGAGCCTTGGTTGCTACTGATGTTCGGCACTATAGCAACGTGAGGCGTTTACAGATTCTAGCTCAAACCCCCTGAACTGCTCACAGTATAGTAAATAAAAAGTTAAGATATTTACAAGTTAAAATCAGGATCGTTCCACACGGACCCATAGTCAATGTTCGATAGGGCTGTCACGATCATGAAATTTGACTTGACTATTCATTTTCACACAAAGAATTGCCATTAACACGCATTTTTCAACGTGGAAACGATTATGACGATCAACTGTATAATTACCATTATCAAATAATTGCAATTAGGCGATCAATTGTGACCGGGTCAGTGACTGACACTGAGAAGGCTTTAGAAAATGGCGACTGCGAAGAGAAAACAACAAGATGTTGTACGTATACATTCCATAATACCTTCTCTGTTTGTCGGACAGCTGAAATGAAGCAAGGGTTAGTCAAAATGTGCATAACTTGATTGATTGAAATTATTGTATTTATTATTTATTCTCGAAAAGAGCATTGAGGTTTACCCTCATTTGCAATGCTGTCGAGATTAGCAGATTACACACACACACACACACACACACACACACACACACACACACACACACACACACACACACACACACACACACAAATCTAGAATTAAGACATATATATATACCGATATAAAACACAGAAACAACAAAATAAGACCAAAACAGAAACCTAGTAAGTTAAAAACAGTTACATATAGTGAGGTAGGGAGATTTTAGAGCAGGTTACTCTATTGGCCATAGGATATTGGGGCATGTAGATTGTTCCATATAATAACTGGAGCGTCATAACAGAAGGCATGTTTTCCCAGTTCACACTTAACAGGTGGAACCTTAATTTTAAAGCCAGTCATTTGAGCAGGCCTGGTAAGTGCCTCTTGGCGTACGTGTCCTCCAAGGTACATCATGCCTATACAGACTACAGAGATGAGTGCTGGAGATTTAATTCTCGCTGAATAATGGACAACCTCCGTTGCGCCACTTCTCCCCAAACACATTCTCCTCCCAATTCTGTGAGCCTTTTCCACGTTTGTTTGGCACCAGAAAATCACAGCACGCACGCACGCACGCACGCACGCACGCACGCACGCACGCACGCACGCACGCACGCACACACACACACACACACACACACACACACACACACACACACACACACACACACACACACACACACACACACACACACACACACACACACACACACACACACACACACACACACACACACACACACACACACACACTACACACACGACAGCCAGTTGTTCATGTTTGTTTACATCTGCCTCGCCATAATTACACCAGGTGAAGTGTTTGCTCCCCCATGGCAGGATAATCCTATTAATAAGGTGTAGTTTGTGATGCATGTCATTTTTCTAATCTCGTAAAGCAATATTTGCGATTTGAGAGTTGAAACATCTGTGAAATTTCGAAAGTGGCTCGTTCCCTCATGGCAGTCTCACCTCACCTCACCTCAACTGAGCAGCAGCTGTTAAAATGACAGCATTACAAGTTCACGTGATTCACAAGCACTAAATGCCCTGCTAGATGGACATGTCATTGGTTCTCAAACTGGGGTCCAGGGTCCTTGGGGGGGGTACCAGGGGGTCCCTAGCAAAATTAGTTGATATAGCGTCACAATCATTTTGACCACTTTATCTATTTATATGTTGGCTATTCAAAAACAGCAGATCTACAAGCTCAAAGCGCGTCACGTGCCGCGCTATATTAAAAAATATAAAAAATGTTTGAACATTTTCGAATAATTTCAGATTTTTGTCTTCTTCTCTCCTTTTCTGGGGGTCCCTGACATAAAACATTTTCAGATGGGGGGTCCGCGGTCAGATATATATCAATCTGGGGGTCCTTGAAATTAAAAAAGTTTCACAACCACTGCTCTATGTAGTCCAAGCACATATACTGTACAGCTACTGTATATGACGGATGTAAGACGGATATCACAGGCTATTGCATCAGCCCCCAGAGGAGTGGCCATAAGATCAAAATAAAAACACGCTCATGTGGAAGAAATCCAATTCTTATGCAAATGAATGTCCACCAATATAGCATAATATATCTTTTCTCATTTGTGTCTCTACTGTTTTTCCCCCTTTTATCTAGAGTTGATAAATAGGTTACCTTGCTCTGAAAGGTTCCTCCCATTTATTCTGTTTCTGCTGGGCTGATGGGAAACAATCTGACCTACCAAAATAGGAACGTACGGCAGGTTGAAACCACTTGTGTGTGTGTGTGTGTGTGTGTGTGTGTGTGTGTGTGTGTGTGTGTGTGTGTGTGTGTGTGTGTGTGTGTGTGTGTGCACACGTGCGTGCGTGTATGTGATTAATCATTGTAGTCATTCCAACAGGGTTACAATGTGATTTAATGGGTCATGCCGGTAGCTGACACGTTTTTTTCGCTGGGCAGTGTGGGCCATCAGAAGAGTTGTGAGTGCTGCCTGCTGAAACGTTTTTCTCTTAGAAATATTCTGCATGCCTCTACATTGTGTTCTTTTATGTTTCAGTGCTATCCCTCAACTGGAACACGTACAAAAATAATAATATATACAGTATTTATGAACAGTGGTGGCTTATCCAACGGGCTTGAATCCAACAGGCTTGAAATTTAGAGGCAGGGCTCTGCGCACCGGGCACCACGAAGAGTTAATCCGCCCCTGTTTATGAATAGAATCTTTTGAATAGATTATATGGCGTTCTCCTCTTGTACTACCAGTACTACTCTTCTACAAAATGAATACAAAATCTCTTTCTTTATATACAGTCTCAGGTTACTGTTGTTTTTGTTGTTTTGTATTTCCCTTTACTTTCGTCCCTCTGTTTACTTTGGGGATGGTACGTGTGTACTGGGAATGGCTTTATTTTTATTTAATTTATGGTTGGTGTGAAAAGAAATGTGGGGCGGCGCAGCGGTGTACTTTGTCTAGGGGTTTGAATCCACCTGCATCCAGCTTGGGCGAGTGTCTATATACGAACACAATTGGCCATGGCTCAGGGGAGGTAAGCTGGGTGGGGAGGGTGCATCTTTGTGACAAGCGCCACCTACGGGGTGGGGTGGCGCTTGTCAGCAGGGTGTGTTGAAGGACAGAGGTGCTACAACCTCCCGGTGGGGGCTCCTCACTGGCAGGTGAGCCAGTAGGGTACAACAGCACAGTGGAAATACAGAAATGTGCGGGGAGGGTTAATTGACAGAACAACTAAACTAGGAGAAAAACTGCAGGGCTAAAACAAATAATTGGCTCAATTTAAAAGAAAGAAGAGGAAGACAAAAGTCAAAAGAAGACAAAAACAAGACAATTTTGATAAGAGTTACAATTACACAGTTTGTGAATGTTCAGTAATTTTGTTCAGGACAATGTGGATTTCGATTGAATCAGAATCTGGATCAAGTTAATTATCACCTCACAGTCTACTGGGGTAAAAGAAAAGTGGGTGAAAATCGTTTTTGTTACTTTCAGAAAGAAGTAAAGAAAAAGGTGGGGAGCAGGGGGGCCAGGGAAAATGTTAACAAAATCAGACATGTCAAGGAGAGGAAAATAAATCTACATATACACACACATTGCATAGAACAGCAGATACAGTATCATGAGGTTAGACATAAGGTGCGAGGTGGTGACTCATTCAGTAGGTCCGCATTAGCAGCAGGTGGGTGCATGATATTTAGACATAAGCTGTTTACACCCATATTTTGAGTGTAAACAGCTTTATGGTCTTAAATGGGGGCGTGGAGCAATGCAAAGGATCTTCCATATGAACACGCCTCTGACCTTCAGGCAAAAATGAGGAACAACTGTGATCCGCACATATCAAGGATTTACACACCCCTTTGTGAATTGCACGTTGGTTTTTGCTTAGAGAAAATAATACACCCCCCTTTAGTCACATTATTTACACGTTATTTACACTGATATTTACGACCAGCTTAGTGAATCGGGCCCATTGGGCCCACACTTCCATGCCGGCCGTCAGCCCATCCCATACGCAGCCTGAGTTAAGATCATTCCATTGGCCAGTGTCTCCCCTCCGGCTTCAGACGATCCCGACACCTTCTCCCCCGTGCTGCGGGGCACATTGTCTTTTAAATACCTATTAACATTTCAATTCCACTCTTCTCAGTGAGCTCACATTATATGTTGTTGCAGGCAGGCAGAAACATTATAGGCTAACTTGTTATGGTAACTGCAGATCCTGTATGTAAAATATTATAAAAAAAAGCGTGTTCAACAGCGCGATCTGTAGCGTCACATTAAACTCTCAGTGAAACATGGATAGCCTATATGAACCACTGAAGCCTCTGTCTAATTATGTGACTGTCTCCATTGTCCAAAACACATAGATATCTCTTGACAAACCAATATTATTATTATTATTCATAATAATACTATTTACATTATTTGCCTATTATGCCTAAGCGTAAAGCACCTCCTTCTATCATCACTTTCCACGTCGCTGACAAAAGCGCAACACGTGAACACGTCGGTATGTTTCCCACATACTGTACATGCCCAATCCTGCGCAAAATATCTGATCTACAAGGATAAAACAGTCGCTGCGTGACAAGCTGTATGCTTGTAGAGAGTAAAAAATGGGCTGTATAGTAAAAAGAGACTGAAAAATGGGCTGCCAAATTTTGCGAGAGAAATAAGCAGTCAGGTCTATGAAAATGTTACTGCATGCGTTGTGTCTGTCTGAGTGTGTGCCCTGAGAAAAGTAGTGTGTACTTCTGTCTGTCTCCTATATGTCATCATGATTTGTGTATGTGGGGATCTCATTTACTTCATCAGCTATTTTCAAATGGGCTAAGTATAAAATAGGGCTAACGTGGTTAATGTATGTTTTATAAAGTAATCATTTATGTCTGCAAAGTAACTAGTAAATAGTTTTCAAATAATTGTAGTGGAGTAAAAGTACAAGATTTGCCTCTGAGATGTAGTGGAGTAGAAAATGATTACCATTATAATGTTATTATATATATAAATGTAATAATAACAATAAGACTTCCGTGTCCTGCATGAACTAACGCTACGCTTCATTTCTCACACTTTTTCGTGCAATTTCTTTTTCAACAATTTTCAAACACTTTCAAGATTTTTTTAAAATGTAAAGAAATAGCAGAGAGCAAGCTCGCACCGTGGCATGAAGTGACGCACTGAGAGCTTGTATATCTGCTATTTTTGAGAACCACTGTTCTGAGTTTTCTGAGAAACGTCTAAAATGACAAAGATGCTTTCCTGGTTTAATGGGTTAGGGCGCGGTCACACTGAACTTTGATTCTGCCTATGCGTGTGGATTCTGCCAATGCTTTTCACTGGGAGCGTTTTTTTTGCGGAAATACGCGAATGCCAACACATCGTTTCTTTTTTTTTTTGCCCTGAGAACCAAAAATGCTTCTCCAGGTTGCTGAGGTCGAAAAGGAGAAAAGTTCCTGTGTCTGAAAAGGGACTACATTCTCTACATTAATCATATCAGGAAAGAGTGGAATATTGCATAATTCACGCAAATTTAGCAAAATTATGAAGGGCATGGCTTTCTGAAGTCACGACTGAAATGAGAAAGTGAGTTGCATGCTACTGCCGTATGGTCACTGCATGACAATTCAAATGTTAGCGATTAGATAAGGGGGAGTGCGTGCGTATGTGTGTGCATGAGAGAGCAAGAGAGAGAGAGAGAGAGAGAGAGAGAGAGACAGACAGACAGACAGACAGACAGACAGACAGACAGACAGACAGACAGACAGACAGACAGACAGACAGACAGACA